>NW_027490033.1:2167553-2474064 GCF_041146795.1 Maylandia zebra
TCCACTGAGGTGGACTTTCTAGGGTCAGTCAGGATTGTAGTTTTGTGGAAGTCCAGAGGAGGTCGACACTCATCCAGACCATCAAAGATGAACACAACCTGGAAGTCTTCAAAGCTGCAGATTCCTGCTTCTTTGGTTTCAGTAAAGAAGTGATGAACAAGTTCCACCAAGCTGAACTTTTCCTCTTTCAGCAGATTCAGCTCTCTGAAAGTGAATGGAAACATGAACTGGATGTCCTGGTTGGCTTTGTCTTCAGCCCAGTCCAGAGTGAACTTCTGTGTTAGGACTGTTTTCCCAATGCCAGCCACTCCCATTGTCAGCACTGTTCTGATTGGTTTATCTCTTCCAGGTGGGAGTTTAAAGATGTCTTCTTGTCTGATGGTTGTTTCTGGTCTGTCCGGTTTCCTGGATGCTGTTTCAATCTGTCTGACCTCATGTTCATCATTGACCTCTGCAGTCCCTCCCCCTGTGATGTAGAGCTCTGTGTAGATCTGACTCAGGAGGGTCGGGTTTTCTGTTGTAGAAATCCCCTCGAGCACACACTGGAACTTCTGTTTCAGGTCTGACTTGAGTTTGAGCTGACACTCAGTGAGAATCTCTGCATGAATAAACAGCAAATGACACAAATGAGAAAACTGCATTCTGGTTACTGTGGTTATGTGTTCAGTTCACTGGACTCTTGGTGTCATGATCCGGGTGAGTCTGAGTAACTTTCCACAGCATCAGCTCTCCTCCCCTGGGTGGAGCCCTCCTCGCTCCTCCCTGCTCCTCACCTGTTGCTAATTACTCCGGCAGTATCTATGAGCAGCACTCACAATGAACCTTCTCCAGATTGTCTGCTTACCACAGTCAGCTCTCTGCCTCACATTTTGTTTTGTGCTCCTCAGCTTGTTTCGCGTAACCCTCTTTTCCTGTTCCCTAGTCGGCACCTGGATACATCTTCCAACTCTCGCCATAAGTCACGCCTCAATGTGAGTGAAGTTGGCCCCCCCCCACCTTCTTCAAATCCAACAAAAGTGGTATCAAACGTTTGTGCTACGTTTGTGCTGCAAAAATTTTTGTTTGTGCTGCTATCATTTTAAAGATATTAATAAAAATTTCTAGAGGTCATCAAAGGTCAACCAGCCCCCCCATATTAATGGAATCAAACAAAATTGGTGTCAATCAGTTGTGCTATGTTTGTGCTGGTTTGTGCTGCTAAAATTGTCGTTTGTGCTGCTTCTGTTTTATAGATATTAATGAAAAGGTAAAGGTCAAAAGGTCAACCAGCCCCCCCACATTACCCAAATCAAACAAAATTGATGTCAAACGTTTGTGCTACGTTTGTGCTACGTTTGTGCTGCAAAATTTTTTGTTTGTGCCGCTATCATTTTAAAGATATTAATAAAAATTTCTAGAGGTCATCAGAGGTCAACCAGCCCCCCCATATTAATGGAATCAAACAAAATTGATGTTAAACGTTTGTGCTGGTTTGTGCTGCAAAAATGTTTGTTTGTGCTGCTAACATTTTAAAATTTTTAATAAAATAACGTCTTGATGCGTGCTTAATCATCCAGGTAAGTAAATCCCAAAAGGTTGATTCTGTTCATCTGGACATTTTCAGTTGGAGAAACGTTTCGTCACTCATCCAAGTGACTTCTTCAGTCTCAGCTGACTGCAGGTTTCCCCAACCTTATAAACACATGTGAGTGAAATTGGCCCCCCTACCTTCTTCAAATCGAACAAAATTGATGTCAAACATTTGTCCTGCAAATTACTTTGTTTGTGCAGGTTATGTTTCCCTAATTTTATAAACAGTACGTGTACAGTGAGAGAGAGATGTTACATCTGTCTTCACTTGCATCCCAGTCATAGAAGCGTTGGAGGTCGTTCATAAGATTACAGGATCACCCCAACCTCAGCAACAAGACCACTCTCAGCACTGATCAGTTGTGTTTGCTTTTGGAACTGTGTCTTAATTCCACCTATTTTGCATAAGGGTCAGTACAGGCAGAAACCTAGGTGTGCCATGGGTTCCCACAGGCCCCTGGACAAAGTCACCAAACCAGTTCGTAAGCAGGTACAGGTGTGGCCAGAAGGGTCCTCAGAGGCACTGCAAGACTGCTTTTCCACCACAGGCAGCTACACACGACAACACTACAGACTTTAAGGAATATACAGAAATTGTTACTGCCTACATCCCAAAATGCATCGATGATGTCACAGAGACCAGGTGTCACGGGTTGCTTAGAGGATCCACTCGCAGGACTCATGAGTAGCGTTTAAACAGAGACGGTTTATTTACAGATCTTCACCAAGTGTATGTACAGACAGTGCGGGGTTAGTGCTATATAGAAGACGTGAGGGGCAGGGCTCCAGGGAAAACGGGGAAAATCACACACGCGCTCAGTTCAACCTCTCTCTTCTCCGCTAGCAACCAGTCGCTCCCTCCACACTCCACACGGGGAATCTAGGAACAAAGAAACACTCGTTAAGTCTCTGAGACGGAGGCACAGGAAACTTGAGCTAGACGTGTACTGACTAGAGCCTTCACAACAATCCAGCGTTGAACAGCTGATCTCCTCCTTCTAATATACCAGCTGGTCTGATGAGGCCCAGGTGTTCCCAATCCAGGAAGGCGTGGACCGAGGGCGTGAAGCCGCCATGAGTTCCACCCCTGCAAAACAGGGCAGAGAAGGAGAGAGGGGGAGAGAGAGGGAAAAAGAGAAGAGAAGGATGGCTAGGAGTGGAGAGATTCTGATCAGCACCTTGCCGATCCTGCAGGTCGTGACACCAGGCCTATCACTGTCTGGGCCAATCAGAAACCATGGCTCACAGGTCAGGTTTAAATGCTCCTAAGGTTGCAAAATGCAAGCCTTCAGAGCCGGGAATTAGGTGAGCCAAAGAACAGCAAGGGCAAACCTGTCACGTGGCATCAGCTACAGCAAAGCTTCAGCGACAGCAGAGATACTTGAGGCAGTGGCAAGGAATACAAACCATCACAGACTACAAGCCCACTCTGCAGACCGTGGTGACACAATCCCCAGACAGTGTGTGGAGATCCCTTGCCAAAATCAGTACCGCCGTTCCCACATGCCTCAAGGCCTCCACCATCATTACTGTACCCAAGAAGTCATCTACCTCCTGCTTTAAGGACTACCGTCCTGTCAAACTCACCTCCATCATTATGAAGTGCTTTGAACGGTTAGTCAGTTAGTGTGTTGAGCCCCCTTCTCTTCACTCTGCTGACCCACGACGAGATCTACTACAGGGGTGAAGTTAACCATCTGGCAGAGTGGTGCAGCAACAACAACCTGTCCCTGAATGTGGAGAAGACCAACAGCGACTCTACTTCCTCTGCAAACTGAGAAGCACAAGTATGACTCCTGCACTAGGTTCTGCAGGAAAAAATGACTACGGGTAGTGAGAGCAGCTGCACCTGCCTCACCTGGAAGGTCCTCTCCATTACAGGTGACTCCACTCATCCCTTCAGCAGCGTCTTCAGTTTGCTGCCATCAGGAAGGATACTGAAGAGCCTCCGGGCCAGAACACACAGACTGAGAGACAGCTTTGTCCATCGGGCTGTCAGGATGCTGACCATCTCTGAATCGAGAAGGGGGGCCCAAGGGTACATCGTTCGCCATCCTACAATGCTGTGATTGTAGCCATTCCCCACATTCTGTGAATGGTACTCATGGCCATTAATCAGTAGGCTTTGATTAGTTGTCATTGATCAATGGTCATAAGAATTTGCATACTAACAATCATGGAACTAACCCCTCAGCCCATTGTTCATTCAGTGGTGCTAGTTTCCTTCACTATGCAAATGTAGTGTTTATAAGGTTGGGGAAACCTGCAGTCAGCTGAGACTGAAGAAGTCACTTGGATGAGTGACGAAACGTTTCTCCAACTGAAAATGTCCAGATGAACAGAATCAACCTTTTGGGATTTACTTACCTGGATGATTAAGCACGCATCAAGACGTTATTTTATTAAAAATTTTCAAATGATAGCAGCACAAACAAACATTTTTGCAGCACAAACCAGCACAAACCAGCACAAACGTTTGACATCAATTTTGTTTGTTTCCATTAATATGGGGGGGCTGGCTGTCCTTTTGACCTTTACCTTTTCATTAATATCTTTAAAACAGAAGCAGCACAAACGACAATTTTAGCAGCACAAACCAGCACAAACATAGCACAACTGACTGACACCAATTTTGTTTGATTCCATTAATATGGGGGGGGCTGGTTGACCTCTGATGACCTCTAGAAATTTTTATTAATATCTTTAAAATGATAGCGGCACAAACAAAAATTTTGCAGCACAAACCAGCATAAACGTAGCACAAACGTTTGATACCACTTTTGTTGGATTTGAAGAAGGTGGGGGGGTCCAACTTCACTCACATCACGCCTCAGGATTCTGGCCTGCCACTGCTGGGAAAACTCACTCTTGCAAACTGCCATCCTCACCTGCCTGCCTCCCTGTGCACCCACATCTCACTCTGTACCCAGATTTAATTCATCTCCTCCTCCAGCTGATCTCCCCCTGCAGCCACGTAACACCTCTTAGTTTTTAAATCTTGGACTCATTCACTACACTGTGGACCACTCTGATTATTATCTCCCAGGCACGTGCAGAAGGGGGGGCTAGAGGGGCTTGAGCACCCGCCCCTTTCCTGATGGGTGCCCAAAGTGCCCTTTTGTTGAGGCATTTTTTTTTTAAAATTTTTTTTTTTTTTTTTTAATGTGTGTGTGTGTGCGGAGTCCTGTCTGTGCCCTTCAACAATAATATTTAACTATTAATCACAGTTTTGCTAAATAAGAGGATCTGGCTTGCATCAGTCACATGATCACATTAACCAATGATCGCCCTTGACGGCAGAACGCGCTGGTTACGAGCCGGGAACGAGCTCACAAAGAGCACGCGCATTTGTTGCGGTCCGGAGCTGTAGGAGAAACACAAGTTAACTCAGAGACACAGACTGATGCGACAAACCCAGTAAGTAGGTGTACAGCGTACACTGTAGTGTGTAGCACACAGGAGTATTAGCTTATTACGTACACGTTGGTAAGTTGTCTTGTTGCAGCTGACGAACTGAAACAAACGGGCGTGCTGTGTGTGCAACAGCGCGACAAACATTACCTGTCCTTTTATTAACTGCACAAGTAGTGCTGGTCATAGCTGCTGGCTACCTGTGTAAAGCTGTCATGGGTCTGTAGCTCTGTCACCGTTTTAGGGAACATATTTAGTTTTAAAGTAAGTTACAGAGCATTTCCTGCCTTTCTGGGGGGATTATATTTCACTAAAAACGATCTAATATGCATGTCCACATAATTATGCATTATTATAATATTTTAAAAAACACACGCTGTATTTTAAAGAACATACATTAAGAAGCAGATTATATTAGATTTATATTTTAAATAAGACAAAATTTGGATTTTACAGCAGTAAAATTATTGTATCTCTACAGTTTAAAAATGTAATAAGCTTTGCCCTGCACAGAGTGGATAGTGAAACAAATGGAATCATCATAAATACATTATTTCATATTTATTACTTCCCCCTCCTCATTGCTTTATTATTGTAGCTCTAGTAATAAATAATAATGTAAGGATTCTGGATCAGCACCATGATGCCCATAGTATATACAGTATTCTGAAGAAGGTCTAAAATGTCATTGTGTGTGCGTGCATGTGTGTGTTTTATGTATATGGATTTTTAAAAAAAATATTACTCATGATATAACATTGTCCAGACATGGCTGGTAAGGACATGAGGAGGAAACAGTAGGAGCTGTGTGAGGCTACTAAAGGCAGTGCTATAACATTTTTCTGTCATCATTTTATTATAGATTAAGTGCAAGAGTTGTTAGGTGTGGATAATTAGATTATAGTTTATTGCAATAGCAAGTTGTGCCTTGTTCTCAGATAGACAGCAAGTGGAGAGTGATATATGAAATGATGGGATGGAAGGAAGAAGAGAAGCGAAGAGTGATTCACAGGCAGAGCCTAAATTATTTCTCACAGTTTTGTGTCCTTATGGTTCCAAGCGCTGTCACCAATCTTTGCATTTTGTTATTATCTCATGACACTTGTTTAATCAGCTACCATCTCTCCTGTGGACTTTTTAATGTCTACAGTCTCAGATCAACACAGCTCTGCCCTCCAGCACTATCAGCAGCAGGAGCAGCAGAAACACCTCAACAGCAACATTGTACTGTGGCTGTAGCTCAGGTGGCAGAGCAGGTCAGCCACTAATCAGAAGGTCGGTGGTTCGATCCCAGGCTGCCTCCTGGCTGCATGCCAAATATCCTTGGGCAAGATACCAACCCCATGTTTGCCTACTGGTGGTGGTCAGAGGGCCCGGTGGCGCCAGTGTCCGGCAGCCTCGCCTCTGTCAGTGCGCCCCAGGGCAGCTGTGGCTACAATGTAGCTTGCTATCGCCTGTGTGTGAATGGGTGACTGAATGTAGTGTAAAGTGCTTTGGGGTCCTTAAGGACTAGAAAAGCGCTATACAAATGCAGGCCATTTACCATGTACCCATCAGGTAAAACATCGGCGACGTTTGCTTTGCCTTGTTGCCCATATTAGATTCTTGATGAATGTGTGTTGTTGTTAATGTGCCCCTTTTTAACTTTGAGCACCCGCCCCTTTAAACCTCTCTGCACGGCCCTGTTATCTCCTTTGTTCCAGTGATCCTGGATAGTTTCTATTCGCCCATTTCTGCCCCTGTTGTTCCTTTGACCTGCCTCAGCTTATGTTCTGGCCTCAGCTCTGCACTTCTCATAATACCTCGCTTGCTGTTGAATTTAGCCGTGATTCAGCTTTCTCTGTCAAGAAATCTAGTAAAATACATTTCTGTTAAAAGTCACTCAGCCTCCGTTTTTTGGTTCTGTGCTTGACTCCATTTCTTTTCATGAGCCATTGAGCCCTGACACTTGGGTTATAACTGAGGGCAGGTTTTATAGAGACACATTTGATTTAATTATGTTTATTTATACAGCACCAAATCAATACTAGCAACATTTCACATATTACATAAACAACAATATGGAGCCAGTAATGAATAAATATGTAGAATAAATGAAAGAATTTCAAGTATAAAAGTTTTCTTTTTAATTCCTCCAAATAACAACAAGAGTCACCCCAATGTGCTTTATATTGTAAGATAAAGAACCTACAATAATACAACAGAAAAAACCCAACTATCTTTTTGGGTCCTGAAAACTGAAGGCTCTCCCTCCCATTCTACTTTTAAATACTCTGTGAACAACAAGTAGGCCTGCAGAGCGAAAGCGAAGTGCTCTAATAGGGGGATATGGTACTAGAAGGTCATTAAGGTAAGATGGGGCCTGATTACTTAAGACCTTGTATGTGAGGAGCAGGATTTTGAATTCTGGATTTAACAGGAAGCCAAAACAGGAGAAATCTGCTCTCTCTTTCTAGTCCCTGTCAGGACTCTTGCTGCAGCATTTTGGATTAACTGAAGGCTTTTCAGCGAGTTTTTAGGACTTCCTGATAATAATGAATTACAGTCGTCCAGCCTGGAATTAATAAATGCATGAACTAGTTTTTCAGAGTCTCTCTGAGACAGGATATTTCTAACTTTAGAGATGTTGCACAAATGTAAGAATGAAGTCTTACATGTTTGTTTAATATGTGCATTGAAACATGTCCTGGTCAAAAATGACTACAAGGTTCCTCACAGTGTTACTGGAGGCCAAGGTAATGCCATCCAGAGTAAGAATCTGGTTAGATACCATATTTCTAAGATAGAAGTTAAAAACAATAAAAATGTAAAAACTAAAAGCCATAGAATTAAGACATGTAGGATCGGGTGAACAAATGTGTCAACTTGGTTTTAAAAACCTCCACAGAGCAGCCTGCCGAATATCTTGTGGGAGGTTGTTCCACAGAAACGGGGCATGAAAAGAAAAAGCTCTCCAATTGTCTTTTTTCTGGCTCTAAGAACTTTTAGAAGACCAGAGTCCTGAGATCGGAGAGCACGAGATGGAACATAAAGGTGTAAAAGGTCGGAGAGGTATGAAGGTGCCAATCCGTTTAAAGCCTTGTAGGTGAGCAGCAGGACCTTAAAATCTGCTCGAACCTGACAAGGTAGCCAGTGAAGACATCTCAGAACAGGGTAATGTGCTCAAATTTCCCAGTTCTTGTTAAAATGCGAGCAGCTGCATTTTGCACCATCTGCAGACCTCTAAAACTTTTCTTTGGTAGGCCAGAAAGAAGAGCATTGCAATAATCAATACGGGAAGACACAAATGCATGGACAAGAACCTCTGCAGTGTCGCTTGACAAAACTTGTCTGATTCTGGCTGATGTTCCTCTAATGATAAAAGGCGGTCTTTGTTATCTCTTTCACATGAGATCCAAAGGAGAGCACCATGTCGAACCACACACCCAAGTTTTTTACCTTGTTCCTGCAATTTATGACACTGTCATCAATTCTCAAGATCTAATTTTGGGACAAGTGCTGAAATTTGTGTGGCCCAATGACCATCAACTCTGTCTTATCAGTACTTAGGAGCAAGAAATTGTCCGATAACCAGCCCTTAATTGCAGATAAACAACATTCTAGTTTAGAGACTTCAGCACAATTTCCAATGGTTAAAGGAACATAAAGCTGCAGGTCATCAGCGTAACAATGAAAGGTTACATTAAAAGAATGTAAAAGAACACCAAGAGGCAGCAGGTACATAGAAAACAGCAATGGTCCCAGTATGGAGCCCTGAGGGACCCCATGCCTCACTGCACAGGTCTCAGAGAGATCGTTTTTAAAACTAACAGTCTGAGACCTCCCAAACAGGTGAGATTTCAGCCATGATAAAACATTTCCTGTAATTCCAATAAAATGTTCAAGCCTATCCAATAAAATGCAGTGATGCACAGTGTCAAACGCAGCACTTAGATAGATACTCAAGATACTCAACTAATCAAAGTGATGTCATGACAAAAATGAATGACCAACAAAACATTTTTCTCCTTCATTTCTGTCACACAAAGCTGTATGTAACATTTCTCGCGGTTAGTATCATGGTTGCTAGGCAACCTGAACAGCGCGAGGCAGGCTAGACTGTCCCATTTCACAAGCCTCTCACTTCCGCACTTTTTGTACTTATAGTACGCACCGTACGTAGTGCGCGTACCTCAAGCGTGCAGACCCTGAATTGGGACACAGCTGCTACTAAGTTTTTGTTTGTTTGTTTGTTTACAAACTTTATTTACAAACAACAGTATAACATACAAGGCACCATCATTAATCCGAATATGTAACATCCTCGGTTGAGCATTATAGCAAAAAAAAAAAACCCATAAAAAAAACAAAAAAAACAATAAACACAAAGCTAAAATAGTTAGTACAAAAATATAGAACAGTCATTGAAGGATTTGAACCAAAGGCAAAAAATACCATGAGCAAAAAAGGGCAGTCATGATTATAAAATAGGGAGGTTTCTTTTTTTTTAACATAGATTAAACTCTTTAAATAAAACAACAAGTTTATGGGCTTTCTTGTTATTCACAAGTTTCAGCGATTTAGCCCAGAGTCTAAAGTCATTCAGCCATCTGTTTATACATGGTTTAGCTTTAAAGTATCTGCATTTGTGAAGAAAAAATTTTCCCATTAACAAAATCGTCCTAATCAACAGGTCAAAATCTGCATTCTCAGCAAGTATTCCAAATTTTATTACTGTCACCGTCAAATGTGGTAACTGAATTCTCCTGGACTGTAGCCAGCTCCACATGTCAGTCCAGAAGGAGTGCACTGATTCACAGTAGAAAAACAAGTGATCCAGACTTTCAATATCATTTTCACAAAATGTGCAGGCGTTCACATCTAAGTTACATTTCTGTCTTAAGAATTCATTGGTTGGATAAACCTCATTAATGATTTTAAAGTGAACCTCTTTTACTTTAGGGGAAAGAGGAAGTGAAATATACTTTTTTCTTATCGCCTTAACCTCCATGGTCTCAAATTCTTTAAGGATATAATTTCTTTTAACCAGATTAGGGCAAATTTCGTTGATCAAAATATTCCTGATCACCTTGTTTGTAAACCTGCTGTCACCAAATTCAACTCCAGCTATGCAGAGCTGCCTCAGTCCAGGAGAAATTTTAGAGTGCACAATATCTTCTTTTATCATTGATCTCAAAGGGACTGGGATGGCTTTCACTAGGGATTTATATCTCTTAGCAGTACATCTTACATCAAATTTCTCACAAAACGTCTCATGTTTTAATAAGACCCCATTATCATCCATAAAATGAGCTACAGCCCAAATCCCTTTAGATCTTCCAGCAGAGAAGGACCTGCTGATGGAAAGCTGAGAGTTTAACAGGTAACGAACTGCAATCAAAGTCACAACGTAACAAAAAGTCTATTCCACCCATTTTGCCAAAAAATCACACTGGGAATAATGTTCCAAAAGGAATTTTTGTTCCTAATGAAAGATCTTAACCATTTCAGTTTTAGTACACCATTCATAACATCAAAGTCAATGGCATTAGCCCCTCCCTCTTCATAATTCTTAATCATATCATTTTTCTTTATATATTGACATTTGTTCCTCCATATGAACCTAAAATTAAGATTATTTATAGATTTAATTAGTTTTGGAGATATGGGCAGAGAAAAGGCTGGATAGATTAGTCTGGACAGACTGTCCATTTTGGTTAGCAAGGTTCTCCCAAACAGAGTTATGTCCCTTTGCAGCCACCTGTTTAAAATTGACTTACACTTTTCTATATTGGCACAGATATTCTTATTTTCTGTTGATGTCTTATCCTTGCAAATTACAATGCCCAGATACTTCACCTCTTTTTTTATCTGTATATTATTTATTGCTTGCAGGGGCCACTCATGCAGAGCTAGAATTTCTTATTCATTAATATTCAGCTGCAGGCCAGAAGCTTTGGAGAAGTGGTTGATCACCTGTAAGGCTAAAGGAATCTGGTCCTCATTTTTTAGAAACAGGGTGGTATCATCTGCGAGCTGACTGATTATTATCTGTTCACCCATCACAGTTAACCCCTCAATGTGACTGTTTTTAATCAAAATAGACAACAGCTCAGCAACCATGATGAACAGAAGTGGTGAGCTGCTACATCCCTGCCTTATCCCTCTATTAACCTCAAACCTTGAACATGTACCATGTTCTAGCAAAACAGAGCTGTCAATGTCATTATATAGCATCTCTATAACATTGATAAATTCCTGTCCAAAACAAAAAGACTGCAGAGTTTTTAATATGAACGTATGTTCAACTGAGTCAAATGCTTTGTAAAAATCCAAGAACAGGATGTATCCTCTCTCTTGGATTATTTCACTGTACTCAAGGAGGTCCAAAACCAGCCTAATATTGTTATGAATTAGTCTTCCTTTCAACAAACCTGATTGTGTTTCACTGATAATGTTTGAGATGCCTTTCTTTAGCCTCTCAGCTACAGCTCCAGACAGGATCTTATAGTCAGTGTTTAGTAAGGTGATGGGTCTTAAATTGTCTAGAATTCTTTTATCCTTACCCGATTTAGGGATCAGGGTTATCAACCCTTGTTTCATGCTTGGCATCAGTTCTTTTTTCTCTATCGATTCCTTTAATGCATCAAACAATAAAGTTCTTAGGTCCTTCCAGAAGAATTGATAAAAATTAGTAGTGAGTCCATCTGTCCCTGGGGACTTGTTTAATGCCATTTTCATGACCATCAAATCCAGTTCCTCAATTTGGCAGCCGCTACTAAGTTTTAAAATTACTCATACTAATCTTTCTGGGTCACAAAATAAACTTTTAACATATTTTCAGGCGAGAAAGTAGCTGTGTAAACATCAAATATCTGCTCGGTTTATCAAGATACCGCATATTTGCAAAAGTGCTTCGACGTTTTCGGAGACGCTGAAGCCGCCGAGAACGGCACAACTCCCGGCACATCATTTTCGGATCACCGCGGACTTTCGCTACTCAGGTTAAACGTGATATATAAGTCCAGGGCCGTGCAGAGACGTTTAAAGGGGCGGGTGCTCAAAGTTAAAGAGGGGCACATTGAACCAGGCTGAATAACAACAACACACATTCATCAACAATCTAATATGGGATCGCATCATACTATATCACTGTTGTGAGGTGGCGACAAGGCAAAGCAAACGTAGCCGATGTTTTACCTGATGGGTACAATGTTGCTGTTGAGGTGTTTCTGCTGCTCCTGCTGCTGATAGTGCTGGAGGGCAGGGCTGTGTTGATCTGAGACTGTAGACATTAAAAAGTCCACAGGAGAGATGGTAGCTGATTAAACAAGTGTCATGAGATAATAACAAAATGCAAAGATTGGTGACAGCGCTTGGAACCATAAGGCAACAAAAAACTGTGAGAAATAAATTAGGCTCTGCCTGTGAATCACTCTTTGCTTCTCTTCTTCCTTCCATCATTTCGTATATCACTCTCCACTTGCTGTCTATCTGAGAACAAGGCACAACTTGCTATTGCAATAAACTATAATCAAATTATCCACACCTAACAACTCTTGCACTTAATCTATAATAAAATGATGACAGAAAAATGTTATAGCCCTGCCTTTAGTAGCCTCACACAGCTCCTACTGTTTCCTCCTCATGTCCTTACCAGCCATGTCTGGACAATGTTATATCATGAGTAATATTTTTTTTTTTTAAATCCATCTAAATAAAACACACACATGCACGCACACACAGTGACATTTTAGACCTTCTTCAGAATACTGTATATACTGTGGGCATCCTTACATTATTATTTATTACTAGAGCTACAATAATAAAGCAATGAGGAGGGGGAAGTAATAAATATGAAATAATGTATTTATGATGATTCCATTTGTTTCACTATCCACTCTGTGCAGGGCAAAGCTTATTACATGTTTAAACTGTAGAGATACAATAATGTTACTGCTGTAACATCCAATTTTTGTCTTATTTAAAACATAAATCTAATATAATCTGTTTCTTAATGTATGTTTTTTTTTAATACAGCGTGTGTTTTTAATATATTATAATTATAATAATAATTATGTGGACATGCATATTAGATCGTTAGTGAAATATAATCCCCCCAGAAAGGCAGGAAATGCTCTGTAACTTGCTTTAAAACTAAATATGTTCCCTAAAACGGTGACAGAGCTACAGACCCATGACAGCCTTACCCAGTGAGCTAGCAGCTATGACCAGCACTACATGTGCAGTTAATAAAAGGACAGGTAATGTTTGTCACGCTGTTGCACACACAGCACGCTCGTTTGTTTCAGGTCGTCAAATTACCACAAGACAACTTACCAACGTGTACGTAATAAGCTAATACTCCTGGGTGCTACACACTACAGTGTACGCTGTACACCTACTTACTGGGTTTGTCGCATCAGTCTGTGTCTCTGAGTTAACTTGTGTTTCTCCTACAGCTCCGGACCGCAACAAATGCGCGTGCTCTTTGTGAGCTCGTTCCCGGCTCGTAACCAGCGCGTTCTGCCATCAAGGGCGATCATTGGTTAAATGTGATCATGTGACTGATGCAAGCCAGATCCTTTTATTTAGCAAAACTGTGATTAATAGTTAAATATTATTGTTGAGGGGCACAGACAGGACTCCGCACGCACACACATATAAAAATAAATAAATAAATTTTTTTTAAAAATTGCCTCAACAAAAGGGCACTTTGGGCACCCATCAGGAAAGGGGCGGGTGCTCAAGCCCCTCCAGCCCCCCCCCTACACATGCCTGTATTACACTTTACACTTTTTCAGTGTTTTGTTTGTTCGTGAGTAAATCGGTTTGGCTGAGATTAAAGTTATTAGATTAGATTAGATAAAATAAAACTTTATTAATCCCCCGGGTGGGTTCCTCCTTGGTTTTTACACAGCTGAATAAACATCAAACAGAAAACTGATTAAACAGAAGTATGAGACGGTCGAGAATTTACTCCAGTGTCCTGTTATATTGCAGATAGCAAGGAGCAGAGGACCGAGTTTATTAAACTCCACCGAGACAGCGGTGAGCCTAATCAGAAGGCTAGACCGTCCAATTTCCCCAGCCGTTTACTTCCGGCATATCCGACCTTCTGAGGACCCAGCCCACGTACGCCGCAAAGGCAGGGTCCTCAGGAGGATGCAGCCGATGAATTTGGACACTGTCACTACCCGATCCGTACCGGAAACCCGATCGGTACCCCGCATGCGCGAAAGGTGTCTACTTCCGGTCGAAGCATTTTACGATAGTTACAGGTCAGAGTACCTGTTAAGATGTTAAGAATAACAAGTATCTCTTAAAATGTTTCCGATAATGAAACATTTAATATCCGGTTGTTCAGTCTGACGTCACTAGCCGTGTCTGGGTCTAAACTCCGCTGCAGGTCCATATATCAAACGATCACTATGGCATTACTGAGAGTTGAAAAACTGTCTAAATTCTTTCATCTTTAATAAAAATGATCAGCGTTCTGCTCTACCAGGTGTAACAATTGAGTTTAACATCCAGGCATCCATGAAAACGGAATTTATGACATTTAACAGAGTTAGAAGTTAGCAGGGAGTTAGCTCGCTAGCTTCTATCTAAATACAATATAGCATGTCCTGACTGCGGGGTTTTGGAAACAAATTAAAACGTACAGCTCTGCTATCACTTCCAACATAAATGAAGACAGAAAGCTAAACAGCAGTGACGTTTGTAGGGTTACTGAAGTTTGGCTAGCTGGTATATAATGATGTGCTATGTGACCGCTAGCGACACAGCTATGTTAGCATAATATAAACAAGCTAACTTTTTTTCCACTTGATAAAAGTTACCGTGAGTGTTCTCGGTGGTCAGGAACAAATGTAATCGCATGGCAGGATGCTGTAAACGGACCAAACTTCAGCCAGGAGAACAACTGAGATAATCCATCCACAATACGAGGTTAGTCATTCATATACTGCTGCATGGGCTGGGCTGTAGTTACATCCTAAGGTTTTAAAAACTGAGCTTAAATAAATGATTAGCGGTAATAAAAGCCGAGGGAGGTCAACAGTGATCGCTGACTGTTTTAGGAGCTTTTTCAGATCAAATAGAAGAAAATACATAACATTAAACATGTTAACAACACAAATGCCATATTAAACGCAGACTACTTTAGACCCGGAAGTAGGATTCGTCGCGTCATCACTGAACAACCGGATAATGTAGACAAAAACAAAAAAATAAAAAGATAGTGACAGATCGGGACTCCCGATCCTTACTGCGCATGTGCAAAGTCGGACCGTACAAATCGGGTCTACCCGATCCGTACCGTGCATGTGCAGGGGTTTTCTTCTTCTTCTGTTCGTTTAATGGCAGTGTACTCCCCAGTGTACGAGGATACCGCCACCTGCTGGCTGAGAGAATGAACCCTATTGTAAACTGAATTAGCGTCATTACAAACGTGTGTTAAATTTGATTTAGTGATAATCGAGTGTGTTTATGCTTGTCTGTGTGGAGAGGATTGTTGGAAAAGTGATGATAATGTCCGCTATCACTGTCAATTGCCAGTAAACACTTCATCTGGCTGCTGAATCTTCACGTGACGAATTATAAAGTCTGTATTATTAACTCTGTCATTAGGCACCATTCTTCTTATTTTACGGCGCTGTTGTTCAATCGGGGGACGCTCTCTGTTGAGGAGAAAAGCAAAAATTTGTTGCGGATACGGATTATCCATTGTTTAAATGTCCCGGTAGTTGAAAAGGAGGCAGAGCTGTTGAGAAATGCTAAGAGCTAACTGGGCGCTAACCGTGTCATTCAAATATATTGAATGTTGCAATGTTGGCAAAGAGAGGAAGTGATGTAAGATTTGCGCATGCGGGGTACCAATCGGGTTTCCGGTACTGATCGGGTAGGGACAGACACGACCAGAGTTTCTGTCGCATTTTAGTTTTTAAAAATGTCGTGATAAGGGCGGGTCTTACTGTGAACCTGCACCCTCATTGGCTAATAACTTGAGATTGACAAGCCGTTATCAAATGAGCGCGCGGCTTCTCCCAACATAAAGTAGTTTCCTTTGAAAAACCAAAGTCTGATTATTTTTGCCTCCACTGACGGAGCCTGTTGTTCCCGCCACAGAGACACAGTAATGTCAGAGCGGTGTTAACACTCACCTGCCTCAGCACAGCTCTCACTCTCTTCCTGCTCTCTCAGCTAAACTCACTTCCTCTCTACTTACAGGAAACCAGCGCTCAGAGGAGCCGAGCGGCCTCACGTTTCACCCACAGACACGAACAGCGTGGAATTATTTTATGTCATAAGAAGAAACATATTCATGTTAACACTCACCTGCCTCAGCTCCACCTTCCTCCTCCTGCTGCTCTGAACCAGTGATGGGTCGTTCGCGAACAAAATGGCTCTTAGAGCCGGATCTTAGACGTGAACGACGTCCCGTGTTTTTTTTTCTTTCTCTCAGCCCCTCTCTCTCTCTCTCGCACTTTTTTTCTGCTTCACTCTGCACACGAGCTTTGTGCTCTACGCTGGGCAGAGGGGGGAGGGGCGGTAGTTACGCTCAGCAGTAGTGATGTGCGATACCACTGATTTTCTTTCCGATCCGATACCAAGTAATATTCAGGGTGGTATCGACGATACTGATCCGATACCGATACTTTGTACAAAAACGTATTTTATTTATTGTATCTCAAATTATAGCATCATAATGATTACAGGACATCAGATTACTTGTTCTTATCACTTAATAATGTAAGGTTCATTATATAGAAATAAAAAAACTGAAGTTGTGCGCTATTTGAACACCTTGCCTGCCTGCAGCACTAAAGTACTCCATGAGAGACGTCTGTCTTGCCCTAGCAGCACCTGTCCTTCTCTTCAGTTCGTCTCAACATAAGCTCGTCATATTCTGTGATATGATTTACTCTGACGTGTTTGACAAGGTTAGTGATGTTGCCACAACCATACATGCCAACCCTCCCGATTTTTCCAGGAGAATACCGAATTTCAGTGCCCTCCCGAAAATCTCCCGGAGCCACCATTCTCCTGAATTTCTCCCGATTTTCCAGGACAACAAAATTGAAAAACCATATTGCAGAATTCATAGCGCGGCCAGCCAATTCCAGTTTCCAACAATGGTGGCAGCGATTTAGTTTTAATATTACTCTTATTTCCCTTTCTGGGTCGCAAAAAGACTTTTAACATATTTTCAGGTGAGAATGTAGCTGTGTAAACTTCAAATATCTGAGCCGACCGACGCATCATCTTCAAACCGCTGTGGTCTTTTGCTACTCGGGTTAAACATGATATATAAGTCACTTTGATAACTTAAAAATGTTATTGTTTGGCTTTTTCAGTGTTTTATTTGTTCGTGAGTAAATCGGTTTGGCTGAGATTGAAGTTATTAGATTAGATTAAATTAAATTGAAATTGATTAATCCCTCAGGAGGGTTCCTCCGGGGTTTTCATACAGCTGAATAAACGTCAAACAAAAAATGATTAAACAGAAGTGTGAGACGGTCAAGAGATTACATCAGTGCCCGGTTATATGTTAGATAGCAAGGAGCAGACAGCAGAGTTTCACTCCACCGAGGGAGCCTGTGACGTACTACCCGGCTTTCTTTAGACCGCGAAGGCCGGGTCCTCAGGTGGAAGCAGCCTCTGAATTTGGACACCCCCGCTGTTTCCGGACCGGCCAATAATAACGGTGACATTTAACGTATTTTATCCGATAAATAAACCCTGTAAAATGTATTTAGCCCCCCCAACAGCCCTTTTCCCTAATATGGCCACAACACCTCACTCTTGGAGCACTTTTTTGCCACATGTATCGCAAACCACGTCTCAGCTGTTTGTGTAGGTAAAATACGTCCGCACATGACGCTCAGCCATTGTTGTGAGTGCGCACGCCCAGTGTTGCCAACTCCTCAGTAAGGAAAATCGCCATTGGTTGTCCTAAAAGTCGCTAAATTACGCCATCGCCTAATTTGCATAATTGGTCATGCTAATGTAATTGTAACCTACGCTGTTGGAGAGAGAAATAACATCGTGGAAGAAACATAAAGTGAGCAAAAAACGTCCGAAATGCATTTAGAATTTATTTAGAACTACAAATTAAATTTCTTTTAGCAATTATTGTTTTTTAATGTCACAATTCCAACCCTGCTCCTTTATCCGGGCTTGGACCGGCAAAAGTGACCCAAAATAGGCGCTCTGGTGGAGTTACTGTGTGTGTGTGTGTGTGTGTATAAGTAGTTTTAAATCTTGTGATCCACAAAACAGCATAACAGTAAAAGAAGAACTGACTGCATTACAGTCAGTGCGGGAGCAGCGGCTTCGCTCATTTGCAGTTTGGACTGAAGGATACAAAAAAAACAACAACAGCAATAGAATAATATTAAACACAAAGTGAACCCGTCTTCCTTCATTAAATAGGTTCTTTTAGATGTTAAGGAGGAATTGACTTAACCAGGCTGGCGGAGAATGAAGACAACCGGACACCTGCGGCAGATGGGGAATCAGTGAACTTTTATTGAGACAGAGACAACCTCTCAACACAGCTCACATCAGGAGATTCCGAAGATTTGCTGTGAGGATGGGTATATATTCTCTAAAACTTACAGGAGGGGGTTGTGAGGAAAGTGCTGCATTAGCAGAAAAACAACTCCATAAAAGGAAATCGGCCTTGGGTGTTCTAGTCTCTTCGCTTGCAGATATCTTGCACCTGCAGGATGAGGCGATCGCTTCTTATCGCTCTCAAGGCCAAAGTCGTGAGCACATTTTTATTACACAGTTGCACAGTAACTTTAAAGCTGAACAATTATTTAAAGCTGAATAATGTTTGATCAGATTATATTTTCTTCAAATCCCCCTTTTGACCCATCTTAAATGGGTCAACACACAAAAATAAGTAACATTCAAAGGAACACAGAGACGTGTCGAAGCCTGGCTCGAAAAACTCCTCGGGTCTTATCATTTGTCTTTATCTGTCATTGCAGATGAGGAGAAAAGAGTCCAGGCACCACCCTGCCCAGGGGTCGGCTGCAAGCAGTCTCGGTTCCAGACGAAAGCAGTAACAGCTGTCCTGCACACAAGGATACAACGAGTCAGTGCAACCAGGGTAGTGACACAAAATTAACAGTTCCTGTAACCCAGCAACCAAAAAGCATAAGTAATGATAAAAATGTGGAGAGTACAGAGTATACTATAATAATGAGAGATATAAACGTGAAAATGTGAAAGAATAAATCAACAGTAAAATAAACCCAGAACGGTAACTGCTAAGGACATTCAAAAGTGAATATGGTAAAACGTGAGGCAGGGGTGTGGAAAAAAACAATTTATATCCAGTGGTGGGAGTACACATTCGCTCAGGCTTAAGTCCGGAGACCCTGAGAACATCGCTTAACCCTCACAACCCGACCAGACACAGTTCAACCAGATATATCCTTCAAGAGGAAGTGGGTGGGGGAAACAATTAATAACAAGCCTAATACAAAACACCACAGAGAAACAACCATTCTAGAAGCATTTAAACAAGAGAAAGACGATAATGTTCGTCACCCTCACGATCAGAGTTTTCATCATCCGTTGGCGAGGAGGTGGGAAGTTGACTAGCCAATAAAGGCATCTGCCGGGCGAGATCCTTATCCTCAGGAGTGAGAGCTGTAACAATCAGTCTCTGGAAGAGGGATCGAATGCATGGAATACAACAGCAACCGCAGGTGACTAGGACAGCAACAAAAACTGAGATGGAAACTAGGATGGAAGCTACAAGGGCCTTATATTTGCCAAACATGTTAAGCCAAGAGTCCCACATGGCAGTATCAACGCCCGAGTGTTCCTTCATTTTAACAGTAAGAGCTGTGAGACCAGTAATAGCTTTAGTGAGGGAACCATCAGGAGCTGTGTTATTGGGGATATAGGTACAGCACTCCTGACCAAAAAGGCTGCAGACTCCGCCTCTTTCTGCGAGGAGAAAATCCGTTGCGACCCTGTTTTGGAAAGCCATTAGGGAAGTGGCAGATAACTGTGCATGCACAGCTTCAAAACCATCTCGAGTGTAATTAGCCAACAGTTGCACATTAAAGTGAATGTAGTTAATTCTGTCTACATTCGCATTTATTTCAACCATCCAAAGTATCGAGGCCCATCCTGCTTTAACCTGGTCTCGCAGTTTATATTCATCGGGGACCCCACGGGGTATACCTACAGCATCAATATAGGTTGGATTATGAGCTGAACCTGGGATTAGAGAACGTTTAGAGCGTCGTTCAGAGGAGGATGGGAGGCCAACTTCGTGTACTTCTATAGAGAGATCTACTGGAGTGACTAAAACAGGTAAAATAAGAGTTATGAGAGCGCAAAGACCTGACGCATCCCGAGGGAAACCATCATATAACTTGTTATTGCCACACCACCACCACAAATCAGCCCTAGCCGTAGGTCGGAAGTTTGGTTTCATAACCGTCATCTCAGTGCACCAAGAAGAGTTCAAGCTACCTAGTTTTACTGCATTGCCAGTCAGGTTAATACAAGTGAAATTGTTCACAGCTACATCTGAAGAAAAGAAAGGTGGTTTATTAGAGACCGAGCGTTGAGTTTTAGGAAAGTGGTTTTCCAGATATGAGCAATGACCTCGTTTTGTATTGTTCATAAGATGCAGGAGGCATGCACTATTGACTGGCGCCGGTACCACTCTTAAAGTGGGGCGGGCTCCCATACACACTATGCAGTCGGAAGCCGTCTTGTCAGCAGCTTGTTCAGCTAGTAGTAACCAGTTGTTTGTTGCTCCAGAAATACCGGTTAGAATTTGGAAGAGGTCATCTTTAGACATTTTATTTGTGTCTACAATGCGTATTCGGCCGTTTCTCCCCCCGTTTGTATATGTCACCGGAGGGCCATTAAAGGTGGGATTATCATCTTTAACTACAGAGCTTGGAGCTGCACCAACGCTAGGGCATATTTCCATTTGCCAATACAGGGCGGTGCGATCAGTCCAAGGGGCAAGTATAAATTGTTGACAGGAGGTCAAGGCCAGATCCTTTAGGGTAAAAATTAAGCCTGAAAGATCCGGTTTTTTTGCTATTCTGAGCATATTTTGGTTTCTCCAGTGCAAAGCCTGACCCCTAGAGTGCTTGGACCAATCGAGGTCCGTTTCTGACACTAAACTGGACCACTTCCACTGATGCCAACCTCCCAGGGTTATATACCACACTGAGGAGGAGAGATGTACTGCAAGGTTAAAAAGATCCCCCCCTTGGTCTTTGGTGACGGGAGTGACTGGGAAGCTAGCGAAATCTATTTCGACTACCCAACTTTTATTGTTGGGGACACAGAGAGTAATCATTCTAGTCGTACTTGGGGTACAGGAGGTAACCGTGTCTCGTTTCTTTCTAAATGGATCGGGCGTGGGCAAAACTGGAGAGGAAGTGGTGGGCAAGACCCTAGGGGCTACATTTGTCAGATTGGGACTGTCAGAAGGGGGCGAAGCTTTTGAACTTGAAGGTGTCAGAAGTTTCGGGGGCCCTTCACAGATCAGGATTATGCCAATGGGAATGAGACCCAGGGCCAGGAAGCAAACAAAGACGCAACATCTTTGCCTGCCTGTCATTTCAGGGGGAAAGGGCCAAGACATGTTTACTTAGCTTGGATGTCTTCTAATAGAGGATGATGGGTCACAGAAAGGTGGTCCAGTTCCCCCCACCTCGCCAAGGGCGTGTTCTAGGAGTTAAAGAGCAACAAAAAGTATCAGTGACACAACTTTAAATGAGCTTTCAGCGGTTAAAACTATTGCAATGTAAAATGTAAATCTTAAAAACTCAAGCCAATATAAAAGCAAAGTCATAAAAGATGTTAAAAATAGAAAAATAAAAATGTTTAGTTCAGTATGAAGAACACCCCCTTTTGTAACCAGCCGGCTTGTAGGTTGAGTTTTGGCTCCCTCAAGTGGTTGGTGATGCTGTTGCAGCTCCTTCTGACAGGTCCTTCTGCACCTCTCTCAAGGTTCTTCCTGGTTCGGTGGCAGCAGCGCACTGTGTGTAATGAAACCAGGTGTCACCTTTCCCTTCGAGCCTGACAGCGTGGGAGGTCCGCTCTGTTATGCGGTAAGGGCCTGTCCAGCGAGGCTCAGCCCACTTTCTCTTTGTGACTTTCAGGAGGACGTAGTCCATTCCAGGTGTAGCCGCCTCTTTCAGCTCTTGCTGGTTTCTTTCAGCGACCTGTGAGGAATACTGGGCAACAAAACTGCGGAGCATGTTATAATATGTCCTCGGATCGAGGTCTGAATCAGCTTCATCCGACATTAACAGGCGAGAGGAGGGGCCAGGAAAAGGCCTGCCATGCTCCAACTCAAATGGAGTGTAACCAGAGGTTTGATTTACTGAGCATCTTATGGACATTAATGCAAGAGGCAATGCCTTAACCCAATCTAATTTGGTCTGTGCACAGATTTTAGCCAATTTAGTTTTTAGAGTTTGATTCATCCTTTCCACTTTCCCCTGGGATTGGGGGTGGTAAACTGAGCCAAACTTATGTTTCAAACCTAATGCGGCTTCAACCCTCTGCAGATCGTGGTTCCTGAAATGTGAACCATTGTCCGACCTTATGACCTCGGGAAACCCATGCTGTGGTATATAATGATTAATCAGACACTTCACCACAGTTCCACTGTTTTCACTTGCTGTCGGCCAGGCTTCTGGCCAACCTGAAAATGCATCCACAGCCACCAGCAGGTACCTGTAACTACCTACTCTGTCCACCATGTCTGTGTAATCAATGATTATTTCTTTCCCTGGGCAAAGTGGGATGGGGAAGTACCCTGCTATTGGCTTGAAGGCGGGCTTGATTCCAAATTGGTTGCACTCCTTACAGGTTTTAACCATGTATTTTGTCATGTCTTTTAGATAAGGGTGCCACCAGGCGGCTAAGTTCCTCATCATTTGTGCAGGTCCCACATGCCCCACTCCATGTGCCTCTTCCATTGCTGTCTGTCTGACCCCTGGCGGTAGAATGGGCCTTCCATCTGGGCCACGCCAAACATCTGTGTTTGTGGCCCCTCTTGTTACCCATAATGATTTTTCCTGGGGGCTGGCTTTGTCCTGTAACTCTCTGATTGTGGCTAGGCCTAGTTGTATGGGTGGTCTTTCTGGAGGGGGTGTGGCTTCTGGGTCCATTACCATAATCAGGGAGGGTAAGTAACCAGCTGTCTGCTTAGCTACTAAGTCGGCCTGTTTGTTACCTAATGCCACTAAGTCCAATCCGGCACTGTGTCCTTTGCATTTTACCACTGCCACCTTAACAGGTAACAACAGTGCTTCCGCTAATTCCCTCATTTCTATCTCATGTTTAATAGGCTTTCCGCTGGCTGTCAAAAAACCAGCTCTTAGCCACTGCTTGAGCTCCACATGCACTGCTCCCACAGCATAAGCTGAATCACTGTATATATTCACTTTCTGTCCCTTTCCCATCCTTAAGGCTTCAATCACCGCTCTCAGTTCAGCTCTCTGTGCAGACTGTTGTCCTGTCAACTGCTCTGCTTTCACTGTTTTCCATCTCATGTCTGTCTGTTCCACTATTGCCCATGCAGCCTTCAACATTCCACTTTCAGTTCTGAAACAACATCCATCTGTGAACCAATCTTTTTCTGCATCCATTAGAGGTTCTGCCTGCAAATCTGGCCTGATTTTCTCCTGTACCTGCACAACCTCTTCACACATATGTGGTTCCCCTGATCCCATGTGATCAGCCATGTTTATGCCTTCATGTGAGTAGGTGATGTGTGGTGCTTCCAAAATGGTACTGAGGCGTCTCTGCCTGAGTGAAGTGAGTGTGAAGGCCTGTGAGGAGACGTAGGCCACCACACTGTGTGATGTCAAAATTTTTAGTGGGTGGTTCATCACTATGTGTGCTGTTTTCTGAATGATTTTTGCAAGTCCAGAAACGTGTTGTGTGCACGGTGGGTGGCGTTTTTCAGTGTTGTCAAGCATTACGCTTACATATGTCAACACTTTTCTCTCTCCCCCTTTTTTCTGGAACAGGATACCATTGATATGGGTTCCAGTTCCAGAAACATCAAGATGAAAAGGCAAAGCATAATCTGGCACAGCAAGGTCAGAGGCGACAGAAAGCTGTTGTTTTAACTTTATAAACGCCTGTTCTGTTTCTGTAGTCCATGAGAGGGGAGCAGAGAGGTTTCTCATGCCTTGTTCATTTACCAAAACGCGCAAAGGGGAAGTAAGGCCAACATAGTCTGGGACATAGGTCCTGCTGTAACCAGTCAGGCCCAAAAATGACAACATGTCTTTTACAGTTAGAGGTTTTGGATGGTGCAAAATGGAGTTCCTGTGTTCTGGGGACAAGGAAATACCGGACTGTGAGACCATGCGGCCTAGAAAAGAAACCTGTTTTCTTGCAATCTGTAGTTTGTTTTTGCTCACTTTAAAACCTGTGTTGGCCAGGTGGTGAAGTACCACTCTGGTGGCCTCCAAACAGATGTCAGCCGTGGGGGCAGACAGCAAAAGGTCATCCACATATTGTATTAACATACAGTCAGATGGTAGTGGGCTGGTTTGTAAAAGTTCTTTCAAACACTGATTAAACAGTCCTGGGGAGAGGGCAAATCCCTGTGGTAAGCGAGTGTAACGCCATTGTCGGCCTCTAAATGTAAATGAGAAAATGTCACGCAGTGACTCACGAAGTGGGAGGCAGAAAAAGGCATTAGCCAAGTCAATGCAGGTGAACCAGGCATGAGATGGTGGGAGGTTGGTCAAGGCAACATAAGGATTAGGCACAGGCAAAGTAGGAGTGCCAAGTAAGGCATTAATCCTTCTCAAATCATGTGCCATTCTGAACTTCCCCGTGCCTTTTTTCTCAACGGGTAGGATGGGCGTGTTCCACTTAGAGCAGGAGGGCTCCAAGACACCGGCAGTGACCAAACCAGAAATTGTTTCTGCAACCCCAGCCTCAGCCTCCGGTCTGTGTGGGTACTGAGGCTGCCACAAAGGGGTAGCAGATGACAGTTGAAAAGAGACTGGCTCCACATCAACTAAACCTACATCTGTGGGTCCAAGGGACCACAAACAATCTGGAAGAGAGTCGAGTAAAGGCGCAGCATCACAGTGGTCTGTGTGTTCTCTTCCATGTGACCCGCTGACCACTCCATGTTGCAGTGTTGAGGAATTAAAGCAATCATTTAAAATTTGGTATGTCTTGGTAGATGGAGAAAACAAAACCTGTGGGAGTTTTGTAGGTGTCCAGTCAGTGGCCGCAAGGGAACGTTTAACCATTCCACCCAGCTCCTTAGCCTGGTGTCCAGGATGTAAGGCCAGTGACACATGGGGAGCTGCCTCATCAGACATCATGTACCACTGTAATTGATCTGTTGTAAAAGTAACCGCTGCTTTTTAGGCTTGTCACCTTTTCCACCCAGGTCGTTTTTAGCTTTCTGCAGCTGAACCTTCAACAGTTGCAACTGTAAATCTTCGACGCTCTCCGCTTTATCATCAGACTTAATCTGCACTTTGTTAAGATTAAAAATCAAATGTTTCTTCCAGATTGCAAAGTCACAGTCCTGCAAATCAGGATTATCCTCCATTTTCTGGCTTACTGACTCCGGAATGCCCCTCAGCACCGCCCTTCTAAACCACATGCTCTGTGAACAAGTCCTACTGGGGTGATGACCTGTATGGTTCACCCAGTCTTCAACAGCCTGATTTAGATAATGGGTGGGATTTTGCTTTCCCTCCCATTTAAATTTCTGTAAGGTGCCTTGATTTTTGGGTGGGAATTGTTTGCGCAGGGCCGGTCCAATAAACCTCAAGGCCTGCATTAGTGGCACCTCGTTCTCATGCATGGTAGTACCCGCATTTTGTTCCAGGTCCGCTGCCTGAGATCGGGATGTGCACCTAGTTATAATAGCTCTAAAATCTCCCAGTGCGAGGTCCTGTCCAGCTGTGTATTTATCCAAACCAGCCAACCAGGCATTCCCTCCCTCCGTTATGTCAGGGAGTTTGTCCACTAGGGCCTGGACATCTCCGAATGAATAAGGTTGATACACTGGTCTACGTTGCGCTTTAGTCTGGACCAGGGGAAATATGCCTGGAGGCTGAGGCACAGGGCCCTTAGATCTAGTCTGATATCCTAAACTGGGAGGGGTAGAGGGGGGTGTATTGTTAAGGTCACTGAGTTCATCATCAGTATCCTCAGTTTCTTCCCCGCCTGGTGGGGTAGCAGTGTCAGCAAAGACGTGGGCTAAACTCATCTGTGTTTCCGGATCCTGACGGCCCACCAAAGACATGGTAACTGTGACATTTGGTGAAGTGCCAGGCTCAGTTTTTGCAGTAGCGGTCAGATCTCCTTTAACAGCGACAGGAGTGCTGGCAAAGGGGTTGGACCGGGAAAGAGGGGCTGACGCAACACGATTATTCACCTGGACCACTGACCTATGTTCATTTAAGCAGCGGCGTAATGCTGCTTCTTGATCAGTTAATTGTTGTTCAGTGGGTTCCTGTCTGTTCATTCGAACCGCAAATGGTGCGCTCGCAGGGGGGTCAGTTAGGCCCTCAGATCCGGTTCCAAAACAATGGGACATAGAAGAGGGGGCTCTACTACTAGCTGAGGATGTCGCCGACAGAGAGGAGCTTCCTGGGCAAAAATGCTTGGTATCTATGGGAGTTGGAGCTACGGGCGGTTCTTCTCCAATAGTCATTATTCCACCAGAGATATTAAGTACCGGATATATGCCTGCTGAGGGAGGAGTTGAGGCAGAATAGGGAGGTGGCTGAGACCTATTTTTCTTCATGTGTGGTTTTGCAGTTTCCCATAAACACACCCAGTGATTAAATTTAGCTTTGCGGCCTGCGTGCTTATCTGCTTCCTTTCTGTGTCTCACCCCGCTCATCACACCTGCACCTGCTGCTGCTGAGTTGGCTTCTTCCTCTTTCTCTTTTGCCTGCATAGCCTTATTCTGCCAAATTATTCCCCAGTTACCACTACTCCCCTCGTCCTTTCCCTTTTCTTTCATTAACCTTTCAGCTGTTTTCCTCAATGACTCTTTCTGCTTTTTTGCTTCTTTAGGCTGGTGTGTGGAGTTGATGACTGTCTCAACACATGTTAATTGTTCTCCCAATGTGCTAAGAATAACACCGGGACCCCAACCATCATCATTAGTTTCTCGATCTAATTCTCCATCCATTTTACTGTCAATGGAGGAGTGTTCTTTTATTGATTTTAAAGGAGAATTTGGGCCAGCTGGGTTTCTGCCTCTGTTAGGCACTAACAGCTGGGGCGCTGCTTTAAAGGTGAGTCAGCACTGAAATATCCCTTCAGGTGTTACCAAGCTTCTACCAAACCGGAGTCTGGCGGGTAACCTTGCCTAGAGCTTCCTGATAGGGGTGCTAGTTGGTTGTCACCTTGTTCACACGTCTCATTCACACTTCATACATTACCTGCAGTCACTCATTACCCTCCTTATGTATGTAATAAATGTGTAAAAAAATTCTATGTGTGGTGTATTATTTTAAGCAAAAGAGGAACCTAGTTCCTTTAATTGTGTAATCTGTGAACAACGGAGAACCAAACTGTCCTGCCCAGTGTTCCACAGCAAGCATTCAGCGTGTATTTATGTGTGTCCAATATCAAACAGAACATCAAAACATTTAAAACACTAAAATCATCGGGGTTTTAAGAAGAGATCCGTTTTCTCCTATTGATCAAAGGGACCCCTCCTTTGGACTCCAACCAGTACTTCTCCTTTTTAAGTTTTAGAGGATCTTTTCTAATAAAGTCCTCTGGGCCTTCCTAACCCTTCTGTAGTTTAGAGAATATTACTAAAAAATATTCTCAAGGCCTTTAACCTTTTAATTTGTTTAGAAAGGCGTTACTAATAAACCCTTTCAAGGTCCCAGACCTGCACTGAGGTATGTATCCGACACCGGAGAGCAACCCGTCGGCTGCAACCGTGGTCAGACCTCAGTTCACTCTTATCTTTATTCACTTATTCACTTATTTCTTATTCACTTATCTCTTATTCACTTATTTCTTATTCACTTGTCTGATTCTCAACAAGCCTTAAGTAAGCCAGACAATTTTGGTTATGAATTACTAGGAGTTTGGACACTAAGTATTTTTATAATGTTCAATATAGCAGAAATAAAAGGTCTGCTTACCTTGTTTTTGTGTGCACACAGCTTTTGTCCAAACTCCGTTCACTCAGACCACGGCCGAAGTCCTCCCATCCGTTCCAGTTGACCTGGAGCGGATCCTGTTCGTGACGCCAATTGAAGGATACAAAAAAAACAACAACAGCAATAGAATAATATTAAACACAAAGTGAACCCGTCTTCCTTCATTAAATAGGTTCTTTTAGATGTTAAGGAGGAATTGACTTAACCAGGCTGGCGGAGAATGAAGACAACCGGACACCTGCGGCAGATGGGGAATCAGTGAACTTTTATTGAGACAGAGACAACCTCTCAACACAGCTCACATCAGGAGATTCCGAAGATTTGCTGTGAGGATGGGTATATATTCTCTAAAACTTACAGGAGGGGGTTGTGAGGAAAGTGCTGCATTAGCAGAAAAACAACTCCATAAAAGGAAATCGGCCTTGGGTGTTCTAGTCTCTTCGCTTGCAGATATCTTGCACCTGCAGGATGAGGCGATCGCTTCTTATCGCTCTCAAGGCCAAAGTCGTGAGCACATTTTTATTACACAGTTGCACAGTAACTTTAAAGCTGAACAATTATTTAAAGCTGAATAATGTTTGATCAGATTATATTTTCTTCAGGACGCACAGGTGTGAACGTCTCCTGCAGCTGGGGGAGGACTATCCTCCGCCCGTGAGCGCTTTAGCACGGGTGAGGTGCCCACGGCCGCACCGCTGCTTGTTGAGAGTAAGAGCAACACGCCCTTTCACGTCAAAAAGTCGTCATAAATAAGTCGCCAATAACACCAGAAAAAGTCGCCAGATTTGTCGCTAGTTGCTTTTTAGAAAAAAAAAGTCGCTAAGGGGTCTGAAAACTCGCTAAATATAGCGACAAAGTCGCTAAGTTGGCAACACTGCGCACGCCAAGGGGCTGCGAGACATTTATACAGCCGTATTTCGCACATGACTATGAAAGGCGGAAGAGGAAGTAGTTCCTTTGAATGTAGACAATCCGAATGTTATAGTTTCTTTCCACTGTGTTCCTGTTAATGATAAACTACAAATTTACTCTAAATTACTAAAATATCGATATTTAATGTGAGAATCGATTCTAGAACATAAATGGCTGGTATCGGAGGAATCGATATTTCAGGATCGATCCGCACATCACTACTCAGCAGCACAGGAACAGAGCCAGAGGGAGAGAGAGAGAAAGAGCCAGGGCCAACAACGTCACATTAGAAAGGTATAGTAATCATCCACAACTATTTTCAGTTGCAGATGATAAAGGATTCAGAAAGTTTATTCATGCAGGTCCATATGACAGAGAATGTGCATGTTCTTTTTGTTTTCATATTTTAATTTATATTTAATTGTGTTGTGGTTTGCAGTGTTTTGTGTTGTTTCACTTTAAATTTGTTTAAAAGGAAAAAGCTGAAAATTTAAATAGTTAAAAGTTGAAATGTGAATAGTTGATTTTTGTATTATATGATTTATTTATTACATTTTATGTGGAGTGAATAAATAAAAGTATATTGATGGTGGCCCCTAGAGACAAAGCACATACAAACTTCAAATCACGTACAAACTCCAAAACACGTAAAAACTCCAAAACATGTAAAAACACGTACAAACTCAGAAGCACGTAAAAACTCAAAACACGTACAAAAGACAACAGAAGTGCTCCAGGATGCTGGGTGCAGTGTTGAGCTTTTGTTACCTAGTGGCTACACAAGCCAGCAAGTACCAATGACCGGATTTGGTGTGTGGTAGTAACAGGTAAATGAAAATGTTTTTTAATTATTTGAATATATATGAGTGCCTATGTATAAATACACAAACAATTTCAATTGTGTAATTTAAGTGATCTAGTAGCTCTGCTTTGGAAGTTCAGTTAGAAATGTGTTTTGGAGTTTGTACGTGTTTTGTCTCTAGGGGCCACCGCATATATCTACCATAACCACTTTTTTTTACGTTAGTAATTCCTTTTGTGCATAATTTTATATTATTGTTAATAATAAATTAATTAAAGCAACAAAACAACCTGAAGAGCCGGTTTGGAGCCGAAAGAGCCGGTTCTCTAAAAAGAGCCGGAAATCCCATCACTACTCTGAACGGAGGATCAACACTTTCACTTTCACTGCTCCTCCCTAAACACAGAGGATGCTGGGACTTGTAGTTTTTACCTTGTGTGATATTTATGGCTGTGACACTAAATCACAGCATGAAAACTTCCTGCAAATATGTCACAGGCGATAAAAGTTTCACATTAAAGGTGAAGTTATTTTTCTGTCTCATGTTCAATAAACAGTGAGCTGGGAAAAGTGAAGAACAGACTTCAGACGTTCCCTGCAGAGTTTCTGCTGCTCGGTCGTCTGCATGTTGCTGAGACTGAGCTGATGATGAAGCTGTGATGGGTTTATGGCACGTTTGGTTGTGGAGAAGAGTTTTACTGTCGGTGCAGGTGAAATGATCAGAGGTTACAGCCTCTGGTTAAAGTGGAGGCAGCGATCAGGACAGCTGAGCAGCAGAGGTCTCGAGGGTCCTAAAGTGTAAAAGCATCAGTGTTAGTAACACAAAGATCACAGAATGGGATCATCCACACAACACTAACATCTAAATCCACGGCAGGAACTCTTCCAGTGTCCTGAAAAATCTGTGTGCACGATGCTGAGATTAAAATCTGTCTGCTCATCTTAATGCAATATTTACTAAAGTCTGGTAGAAGTTTTACTGATTTCCAGTCCACTTAGCAGACGTGTGGATAGGTGGTGGGTTGTAGAGCAGACTGAAAGCTTTAAGTTCATCCTCTGATTAAAAACTCAGACCCACAGATACAGGAAGTATAACCCTGGTGTAAGACAGGAAACGGCAACACGGCAGCCATCTTTTTCCTCCCATGATGACCAGTGTCCCAGCAGAAGCTGGGGTTTGTTAGATCCTGTTCGATCCAGAGGAAACAGGCTAAAAGAGTCGATCAGGGGGGATCATGGTTTTATTATGTGCTCGTTATGATTGAAGCTCTGGTTGTGTGTTAGAGACAGAACCTGCAGATTCCTCCACTCTGCCTCCTCCTGTCATGGTCCTGGGTCGGTGACCCAGCGCTTTTAGTTTGTTATCATTTTCTAGATGATGATTGTTTAAGTTCTGTGTTATTTTCGATCTGCCTCTGAGTCTGCGTCTGTATCTGTCTGTCTATGGTGTCTCCCCATCTGTTTGTGAATCTGTCTGTTTAGTTCAATGTCTTGTCTGGTTCCATGTATCTGAGTTTCCTGTTTTATTGTGAAGGTCCGTGTCATATGTGAGTGTGATCAGTTTACGTTTCCCCTGTCCCGTCAGCCCAGATTCCTCCCAGCTGTGTTGCCCTCCTGTCTCTCATCCCCTGATTACTGGTGTGTGTATTTAAGCCCTGTGTGTTCTCCTGCCTGTTGCCGGTTCGTCTGTGTTCCTCCGTGTCAGTCTGTGTCAGTCTGTGTCAGTCTGTGTCAGTCTGTGTCAGTCTGTGTCAGTCTGTTGCCCTGTGTTCCACGGTGTCCTGTTCCTCGTCTGCGTCTCTCTGCTATTCATCATCCGTTGTCATATGCTCCCAGGTCTGTTATTTTAGTTCTCCCAGTTTAGGTGTCTTTAGTTGTTTGTTATGCCCCACTGTTTGTTTGCCACTACACCTCTGTAAATAAACCACCGGTATCTCATCCACTGCCTGCATCTTGGGTCCTCCTTCTATATCCACACGGCTCGCCTCGGCAGCCGTGACACCTCCTCTGCAGGAATCAGCCTCTTGGCTGGTTTTATTCACCAACGTGAATAAAATCATCAAACTAATCCAAGTTCATTGTGAAATGCCTGAAAATGGAGGAATAAATCTGTCAGTTACCGTATAAAGTTTGAGTTTGTCAGTGTTTTACACGGAGACGGTCGTCAGATGTTGAATGTTTAGCATGAATGTTCCACATCTGGAGAAACCTTCAAGATTAAAGCCAGTGAAAAGTGAAGAGTTTCTGCAGCAGCCGCACTTCCTGCAAATCTGTTCTTTCAAAATAAAGTGAAGAATCTAAAATTATATTCACGACAGGTTTAAAGGTGAAGGTGGTCACATGGTTTTAGTGGAATGCCTACATGGGCGCGTCTGAGTGATTTTGATTCAGATTCGTGCAGCGTGGAGCAGTAAACACTTGTTTTTGTTCATCTGGACTCATGAAGGATTCCAGTTAGCACATTTCCAGCCAATGAAACGTAACTACAGATGAAGACAAACACATTTAAGCTGCCTGACTCTCGAGTGTGGGTGCGTGTTCCCATTTTCAGGCTGTTTTAGTTTTCAGTTTAGAGGAACGCTGCAAACTCACAAAAACTTGTTTCTTGTGAGGTTTTGTTGTCAGACTGATAAAAGCAGCAGCAGCTGGTGTTTGATGAGCAGACATGTGTTTCCTGTTCTGTAATAATCAGCTTGTTACCATCACATAATGAACTCAGCCGTGACCAATGAGGCCGTCCTTGTGCGGTTCTCTGGCGCTGATTCTGACTGTGACCTTCACCTCTGCAGGGTCGCCTCTGCTCGTGGCTGAGCTCGTGTTTGTCAGGCTGACAAAATAAAAGCTTCTTCATTTCTGTGGCTGAAGAGGAGTCTGCTCTTCTTCACCAACAGGAAGTGAAACATTTCTCACTGATTCTGAAATCTTCACTTGTCTCACAAATTCACAGTAACACACACACGGTTGTGTTTTCATATCCTTGTGGGGACATCTATTTGACATCATGCTCTCCTCAGCCTTTTACTCTAACCATTAAGACTGAATGCCTAACCCTGACCTGACTGTCCCTGACACTAAAACCACATTCTGAGTCTCACAAATGTCTTCAAACTTGTGGGGACGGGCATTTTGGTCCCCACAAATATATTAAAATCTGTAACATAATGTTTGGAGTTTAGTCTGTTACTGTTACTATTTTTACCATTTCTTTTTGGCGCAACTGTAATCCACATAATTTCCTTAGGGATTAATAAAGTATTCTGATTCTGATTGTTTCAGGATGACCTGCCATTATCCAATGACACATCTGCTTACCTGTATCTTTGGCTCATTTCTCCTCCTCTTCTTTTCTAATTTTTCTAAACTGAGCACCTGATGGCTTTGAACTTTTCTTGTCCATCTTCCATTGGTTTTAATTTTGCACTCCAGTATGAACACAAAAGTTTCAGTGCTTCGTTTAAACTGTATGATACTTATACTGACCCAGGGTCAGTGTAAAATACAATCCTAGCTGTGTGAACAAAGCCTGGCTCCTTTAATCCTGCATGACAAACCTCAGGATGCAGGTTATTATTACTCTTTCCTGCTGGCACACCTGTCACACCTGAGAGTCAGCTAGAAACTTACAGTGTAGTGTGCATCATGCAAAGACTGCCAGACTCTGTAATACTGCAAATGATCAGTGACTCAGGTTAACACTAAACTTTAAACGGCACCTCTGTGTCTCTGTGTGCTGAACATTTAGGATTGAGTCAGGCTGCATCAGCTGAAGCTGTTATTTGAATATATCAGTATTTTTTATTCAGGTGTGGGGAAAATACGTAAGACTGCAGTGAAGCGATGCACCAGATTAATCCCTGGCCAAAGGTATCGTACTTAAATCAGACTACTGATCCAGCCACATCAGCCTTTTGTGAGGTCTGTTTAAAGTAGACTAAAAGTGAACTGCAGGTTCCTGAGAGGTGGACTGTGAGCACAGAAACACATGTTCATACATACAGCTGCAGCAAACTTACATTAATTTTAAATAGATTTGTTACTCTGATGTCTGTCTCTGTGTTAGTCCTCTGACAGACTGGTGACCTGTCCAGGTGTGCTCTACCTATGACTACTGGGACAGGCTCTAGCCTCTGTAAAAGAAATGTTCTGTTATTCTCATTTAAAGTATTTAAGTGCTTATGCATATGCTTAGTTGTGACACTGTTACTGTTCAGTGAAAGTTTCTAAAACTAGATGAACTTACTTCAGCGTCAGCAGTTTGAGAAAACAACTCCCTTTACAGGTGCTGATAAGGCCAAGGGCACAAAACAGCTTAACCATTGATCCGTTAGGTTTCATAGCGAGACACGTGAAGTGTGGTAGGATCAGTTTGTAACTTCCTCCCTCTTCCTTGGAATGCATAAAGGAGGAGGAGCAGCATATCAGTCTTGGACTGTCTAACCTGCCGGAGCAGCACTGAATGACCACCACACACGAGCATGTTCCTGCAACATTCAGCATCTGATCCTTCATCTGTGTGCTTCTGCTTTTGGTAAGTAGAGTTACCCAACTCCAGTATTTCTAAACACATGCCATCCATTTCTAACGGCCTGGTTACTTCCTGTCAGTTACTTTAGAAACCATGTGGTCACCTGACCTAACACTGTTTCTTCTTCTTCCCCTTAATGTTCAAGTGTCACATGTCAAACAGCTGGAGAGGAAACTACACCAGTGTACTGGGATGTTTCACCAACACGTGCCAGATGCTGTTCCTTCATGGTGACATCACCAGAGACAGCCCCACCCACCTCAGGACCTCGCCATTGATCATGATGATTATAATGATGACAGCGAGCGGAACTAAGACTGTAAAAATCCACGACCAGAATGTTTCTTTCTAATTATGAATGAATACTGAGAGCCTCTTTCTGTGTTTTGTCTGTTTTGGGTTTTTACCTCATTTGTTACTAACAAAGTTCACAAACTCACACAGTTTACATTCTGTATGTTTCCATCTTTACCAGCCACACTAACTGCATTTAAGAAAATAATCCTTAGAAATCGTCGTTTTTCTCTTTTGTAATTGATGATAATTCAGTGAATATACTGCGCTGCTTCCTTCTATTGCGTCACACATTGCTTTAAGTTTTTCAGTGTCCAGTTATTTTTTACTGCTGTTTGAATTCTCTGTATGTTTGACCCTGTAGTCTGTTTGATGGACTGCTTGTCTTCCTGTTTGTTACCGCCGCCTGTTTTTTAATAAAGATTTGGATTTCTGACTTCAACACAGCCTCTGCGTGTCCTCCCTTTGTGTCCTCTTCCTCTGTGAATGTGTTGCATGTGTCACAGATTCCTTTTATTAACAGCTTTCCCACAGTGAGTTGCATCAGCATTCATTCACAGCACATTGCAGAAGGATTCAGATTAATACAGTGATCTTACAGTCAGAATGATCCTGACAGAGTGCCACTGTAAATGATCTTTCATCAGGTCAATTTCAAAGTTCAGTATTTCAAAGCAGGAGTTATGAAGAATCATGCTGGCATTAGGACTAATAATATGTACTTACAAAGTCAAAGTTTTTTAATTATGCTAGAATATTGGAAGACAATCAACTTTTAGTGTTTTCCGCATATTAATTATTCTGAAATAGAGACGGTGACCCTAACTGTACAGAAGCACTAAACAACTGACAATCTAACAGACATCATTGGCCTGAGCCGTCATGCACAGTGAGTCTGATCCTTTGCTGTGAGAGTCTGACAAGCATGTTTCTGGTCAGTTTGGAAGAAATAATATCACAATGTTGATCTTTTTTCCAATATTCCTTCTCTTTTACAACATAAACTGTGATCAAAGCTACTTATGTTCACAGCATGTAATAATACTGACAGTCCAGGGCATCGTGGTCTGTTGAGCTAGGGTTAGGGTTAGGGTTAGCAATTCAGACATATGTAATCAATATTAAACGTCTCTGACGTGGGCCACTGTGTTGGGAAATCCATACCAGGCTGGAACGAGTCAAGGTAGGTGAGCATCCACGAGAAGACAGCAGATGCATCCTACTAATACTGACAGGACCAGGAGACTCCAGAAACCCAGCATCTTCTCTTCAGTGCCATCCTCTCCTGTCACCCTCTCTGCCCGCAGCTCTTTGAGTATGGGGTAGATAAGGGCGCAGAGAAACCCTTATTACTAATTTGTATTATAATTCAGTTTTCATGAAATATTCATATTCAGTATCGGTCCTTTTATATTATAACCACGTATCCACCCAGGCTCATGGTGGGGCAGGGCTCTGTCCTGGGATGCTTGAGTACAAGGTAATGTACACCCTGACCAGGTATCCAGTCTGTCAGAATTGTTTTCAATATTTGGTTCAAAAACATGAGTGACAACAAAAATCCAACTAGGATTCTTGCATATGATGAATGAAGTCTGTCTTTGACTGTATTGTCCAGCTGATCCATCAAACCCCCAGCAGGTGAACCTTATTCATGACATAACACGGCAACAATGTAAAAAATGAAACAGCAACAGTCTAAATGTAAAGTGCATTCTAAACTCCTCTTCAATAAATCATATGCAAAGAGTCATTCAGGACTGTAAAACGTGAACTACAGAACCCAGAGTCTTCATCATTAAATCTCTGGTTGCTTCATTTTTCTATCCTATATCAGATACTTTAAGGTTAGGTTAGGTGAAGTTGCATTCTCATGGTGAGGCAAAGTGCTTTATGTGTGTGTGTGCGTGTCATGAACGGCTATAAAAGGCCTATAATTAAAGAACAAAGTGGGGTTTGAGTTCGAGTTGCGGCAGACTGTCACTACTTGTAAATGGAACGCAGCCTTCCTGTGGCGGACAGCTAATAACAGGAATCGGACGCGGTCCACCCAAGTCCACAGCAACCACCATAGCAACCGCCTAGCATGACCTTAAAAACACATTCTGTCTTCATAACCCTCAGGCCTTGTTCAAAAACACCACCCTTTCAGCTTGTTCATGGCCACAAGTGGCCACCTACAGATTAGGTCTGTAATTTTTTATTATTTTTGTTTTTTTGCCATTTTTTTTTGCATAAAGCTTTTAAGTAACTTCAGTTCTTTCCATAAATATAAAATAATTATTACTTTTTTATTTTTTAACCCTTTAAACACCAGTTTGTTTGTCCACTGCACCAGCTGGACGACAACCTCAAATCTCACAATTTTATATAATTGCATTGCTACTGAAATTTCTTGTATTATTAATAGTAGAGTCTGGGGCATGTAATTGATTCACATCAACATTGATTATAATGCATTGTTATTTTAGTGCAGAGAGAGCAAAAACATAAAAAACCCCTTTCAGCTTGTTCGTGGCCAAAAGTGGCCACCCCTTGTTTACATTTACAAAATGCTATAAAATTATTATATATTAAGAAAAATGTCCAGTTTTTTTACATGATTTTTTAGATTAGCATCAGGGCTGTTCATCAAAATCAAAATTTCATTAAAATTCTGAAATTTAACCCTTTAAATACCAGTTAGAACACATAATCATAACAACTCATAAATAGAGAAAATCATAAAATCCCAGTTTTTTTTCTAAATAATACATGCCATCTGATTTATTTGCTAACCATGATGAAGGTTAGATGCATAGTAATAATTAACACCATCAATGACATTTATGCAACATTGTTTTTTTCTGCAGTGGCAGAAAAACATAAAAAAAACCCTTTCAGACTGTTCGTGGCCAAAAGTGGCCACCCCTTGTTTACATTTACAAAATGCTATAAATGTCCAGTTTTTTTACATGATTTTTTAGATTAGCATCAGGGCTGTTCATGAAAATCAAAATTTCAATCAAATTCATAATTTTAACCCTTTAAATACCAGTTAAATCACATAATTGTAATGATTTACATAGGGATAAAAGCATAAAATCCCCATTTTTTTCTAAATAATACATGCAAACTGATTTATTTTCTAACCATGATGAAGGTTAGATGCATAGCAATAATTAAAAGTATCAATGAGTTTTATGCATCTTTGTTTTTTTGTGCAGTGAGAGAAAAACAAAAAAAAATCCCTCTCAGTTTGTTCGTGGCCAAAAATGGCCACCCCCTGTTTACATTTACAAAATGCTATAAAATTCATATATATTAAAACATTTTTCTACTTTCATTGACTTGATTTTTTAAATTAGCACCGCTTCTAGTCATAAAAACCAAAATATAATTCAAATTCTGATATTATACCCTTTGAATACCAGTCAGGTTATGTATTATTATAGTAAAAATAGTAATAAAGTTCACATGTTTTAGCATATAAATGGTGAAACCTAATATGTTTTTTATCATCATTGCAGGTCAGTAACAGTAACTGTCACAATGCTTTATTTTTACTTTATTTATTTATTTATTCTTTCTTTTTTGGGGTGGGGGGGGGGGGGGGGGGGAAGAGATGAATGGCCAAAAGCAATGTCACACATGGTGTGTTAGTGGCCAGTGAGGCAATTTAATGACCAAATAAAAGAGCTCAATATTGAGCCAGAGAATACGATCCGCGTCCTCAGCCAGGGAGCCATAATCCTTCGTGCCCAGAAGCGGAGAGTTGGCGAGGCCGGCTCTCACCTTCAGATTATGAGACTGACACACTGCCTACTGCGCCAACGAGACGGCCGCCGGCAGCTGTCTGAGGAAAATGTGGGCGAAGAGGAATCCCCCGTCGTCCGGTCCGAGAAAGGATAGCATGTGCTCCATCAGTTCGAGAGCCGTACCACCACCCAGGCCTGAGAGGGAGAGGAGCTTCTCGGCTCGCTCTGCGTCGGTGAGGGCATAGCGCCGAAGAAGCAGCTCTTTAGGGGCGGCGTACTTCTCTCGGGTGGGTGGATCCCGGAGGAGCGTCAACGCACGACGGGTGGCTAGCGGGTCGAGAGAAGCCACCACATGGTGATATTTCGTGTCGTCAGCCGAGATGCCACGAAGGGCGAACTGGGCCTCCACGTGCACGAACCACGACGGGGGATCGTGAAGCCAAAAGTCCGACAGCTCGAGCGCCACAGCAAACGTAGCTGCAGCCGGAGGCAGAGGGCTGGCGGCTGCTGATGCATACAGAGCGGAGTCGGCGCCACCAATGTGGAAGTAAACACAGACGACACGAGAGCTGTCGATAAACACTGCTCGTTTATTGCTCATCACCACAGAACTCAACACTTTCACTCCAAAACACAGCAACAACACTTCCTGAGAACTGGGTGTGAGTGGAGCCCTCCAGTGGTCTGGAGTGGAGTGAGTGGAGCCCTCCAATCATTGGGGGGGGGGCTCCACCTCCATGCCCCCCAACCCCAATCCTCCCCCAAAGAAGAGGATTCGGGCACTGGCTAGAACTCATCAGTGGTGATGCAGCCAGCCTCTTTGAAGATTGTCCCCTCATCTTCTGGAGAGCAGGTTTCTTCATCTTGGGCAGATGTATTTTCTTCAAGGACAGATGACTGCTGCTGTCCTTGCTCTCTGACCAGATCATATAGGCAGTGCTTGAAGCAGTGATGACCTTCTTGCCATATTGACAGAATACATTATCTGGAAGCTGTTAGGCTTACTTACAGCAGTAGCTCTGTCTGCACCTGCAGAAACTCCAGGACACGTTTACAAACAGTGTTTGTTGTTGTTTGCGCTCCAGCTGCAGCTGCAGGTTTGAACTCTGCAAAATGTCCTGTGATTGGGGTTTTTTTTTGTTTTTGTTTTTATTTCTAGAGTTGATATTTTGGGTATGGTATCTTTTGATGAAAAATACAAGAGTAAAAGTGCTTTTAGCATGTGCTTCAAAGCTGAGTTTGACTGGGAACCTCAAAGCTCAATATCCTGCATCCACAGAAATTCACTGCAGCCTATGTAATGTTTGAATTTATTCCAGTCTATCTTGCAAATACATGTTTGTACTGCAATGTCATGCATAAACACAAACTATTAGATCCTTAAGATCAAACCTATGTCAAAATTGTTTCATTATTTTGGTCCATTGGAGTGTGGTAGGCCATCAAAGGCTGCTACTAGAAACTCAGAATATTACATGAAATTGCTTGCTTGGCCAAAAATGGGTAAATGATGTCATTTGGTAAAAAACATTAAAAACTACAATTTTCATGTGTTGACTTTAGAATGAAAGCAATTTTACCTAAATTGCATGATATAGTACTGTCAGTAACAAGGAATCAAAAAAGGTGGTTATAATGGGTTTCAATTGGCCACAAATGGCCACGATAGAACCAAGAGGAACTATTTAGTGTATAGTGAATATTATTGACATTATTAAGGAGCTGATGTTGAAAATTAAAAAATCTGACAAAAATACACACCTTTGGGAAGTTTCATTCCACTGGCATTAACAGAACAAAAATGGTTGAAAAACGAAAAGCAAAGTGGCCACAAATGGCCAGGATAGAGCCCTGAGGGAACAAAAATCCAACTAGGATTCTTGCATATGATGAATGAAGTCTGTCTTTGACTGTATTGTCCAGCTGATCCATCAAACCCCCAGCAGGTGAACCTTATTCATGACATAACACGGCAACAATGTAAAAAATGAAACAGCAACAGTCTAAATGTAAAGTGCATTCTAAACTCCTCTTCAATAAATCATATGCAAAGAGTCATTCAGGACTGTAAAACGTGAACTACAGAACCCAGAGTCTTCATCATTAAATCTCTGGTTGCTTCATTTTTCTATCCTATATCAGATACTTTAAGGTTAGGTTAGGTGAAGTTGCATTCTCATGGTGAGGCAAAGTGCTTTATGTGTGTGTGTGCGTGTCATGAACGGCTATAAAAGGCCTATAATTAAAGAACAAAGTGGGGTTTGAGTTCGAGTTGCGTCAGACTGTCACTACTTGTAAATGGAACGCAGCCTTCCTGTGGCGGACAGCTAATAACAGGAATCGGACGCGGTCCACCCAAGTCCACAGCAACCACCATAGCAACCGCCTAGCATGACCTTAAAAACACATTCTGTCTTCATAACTATCAAAAACATGAAATGATTTGCAAAGTGTGAAAGTGTTACAGCTGCAGAGAGCTATGGCGGTATCTTTGGAAGCTGTTTACATAGCTAATAATATACGATGTAACCATGGAGACAGTCAGTCACGTGAGCTAGCGGTGCATGTTTACTACAGTGAATAAGGTGATTGCGTGCACAGCGTCCACACGCTGCAGAGGGTAAAGACATTACTTCAATATTGTTTTATATTGATATATATTTGCCTTCTGTTGACCATCACCTCAGGTTCACATCACAGTTTCAGCAGACAGATGCACACTGTCTAAATATGAACACATTCAAAAACTCATGTCTCAGAAATAAGCACAGCTGTTCATGTTTGTCATTAGAGTTTTATTTGTAAGAAAATTATGAACTTCATATTGTGCATCAAATAAAAGAACATTTCACAACTCTAAGTCAACAGAAACAGGAAACAGAAATATCTCTAATGTAGACATGTACAGTGTAGTGTAAGCATTAAAAGATCATAAAGGAAACACTAACATTTATGTGAAACTAATTGTAATAAAAAAAATGAACAGGTGGTTTATAGATGTAAAAGAAAGAATCTGAAAACAACACTTTTTTGGTCTAAGTGATCAAAGTAGAAAACAGAACTGATGTTCAAGAACAAACCGTAGCTGCACTAATATTACACATCTCCATTGTTGTACTGAACAGACATGTTGCTTTTAAAACCACATGCAGTGTGTGACCGTGACTGTTCACTGAGACCATGAACGCCACTTCGCTGAAGCCTTCGCCTTCTTCTTCTTCTTCTAAATTGGAAGCAGAAGGAGCACGAGCTGCTTTGATCTACTGAAAGGAAAAAGCAGAACATCTGAGCTGAAACCAGTCAGCTGAAATCATTAAGACAGGAACAAATTCAATGCAGTGTCTCAGGTGGCTTAGCCTGTTACAACTGTTGATTCAAGCTAAATACGGTTAACACACAGTGTCAGGGAGCTCCAGTGTGGAACTAGTGGCTTTAGGTTTGTAGTCATTTAACTTTCATCCATTCATTCATTTAATTCAGGAGGAAGAAATGCCAGGTTGATGCAGGCTGGTTACATGCATTTGGTCCCATGCTGTCTTTAACTAAATGGCTTGGTTCACTTTATGGCTGGGCTGTATGTGGGGTTATATCATGTTATTTGGGCAGGAGTACCTGTCCCCTGTTAGACTTAGAAAGTTTCTCCATAAGTAGAGTTTCTAACTCTTCTAGCACATCTGTGGCTGACAGCTTTTTGGTGGCTCTTTTCTCTTTGTGCTGAATATCAACACTGTTATTTCTTAGACTGTAAGCTTTACTTTAGCACAACCAGTTGTAGAAGCTGCCACTCCAAATGTCTTTTGATAACAAGAAAAAAATACCTTTTCAGTCCACGGCCTGAAGTTCTTCTCTGACATCTTCTGCCATCAGCTTTGTCTGCTGGTTTGAAGACAATAAACCACAAAAAAGATGATTTAGTCACTTTGTCTGTGTCATGCAGCTCGAATGTGTCGTGTAACGATGTTGAATAGCCGTCGTTATCCTTCTGCTGTGTCAGTAGGATTGTACTGTACAGCATCTCATTGATATGTGAGGAATGCTAATGTAACACGATAACAGACTTACATCATTAAAACATAAAGGACAGGAGATATTTAGATATTTTTATGTTTATATTACATTTTATAGCTGACGGATATTACTAAATAGATAGAATTTACTAAATAGCTGGATGAACATGAAAAATATGTCTATAATAACAAATGACCATGAGAGCCAGTAGAATTAATTCAACTGGACACTCAAACGACGTCCTTAAATGCTCTTTAAGTGGCAGAACAAACGAACAAACAGTTAATCGCTTACTTGAGATGAAATCTGCTCAGCTACTTTGAAAACAGCTTCTAACTGGTTCCTCCTTTAACAGGAGGTTTTTCAGACTACATGTAGCTGTCCTCTCTGTCAGCTCACACATTTACATTCATGTCACACTTATTTCTGCTTTCCCATTTTATAATTATTACTTACATTTTGATTAGATACCTTCAGTTTGTAAATGATCAGATTACATAATTGGAATACAATGTATCCAATTCAGGGTTGCGGGAGGATGAAGCCTATCCCAGCTGATACAGGACAAAGACAGGCTGCCAGTTTATTGCAGGGCTAACACAATATGTGTAACAGAAAATCCACTTAAATGTTTGATATTTCTTATAATAAGCATAATTATGACTATTATTTAAAGGTTTCTTTATAAATACATTTTGATTTTTTATAACCTCTAAAATATAAACCTGAGCTGTTAAATTCTGACCTCTGACCTCACTGCAGCTCCTTCTTGGAAGTACGTCTGCTTCTTGTCTTCCCCCAGTGTTGACCGCCTGCCCTTGATATCACGTACTGTACCTGAGGAACAGAAAAGGACAAACACTTGCCTTCATTTAAGAAGTACATTCATACAGAGGTAATCTATGGAATCACACTAGTTCACCCTTTGGGAGAAATCAGTTCCTGTGAAACATTTCTGTATATGAACATCATGTGGAGAATGAATGAAATGAGTTCTTCCGGTGACTCAGCAGTCCCGCACTGACAATTGAAATCTAGTTAAACTATTAAGCATATTTGCTCTTCTGAAATCTGTGTTAAACAACAACAAACATAAATTAGTAACAAAAATACAGCTGAGTAGAGGCTTTACAAACCACCAGCAGCCATAATGCTAAATTTTAATCTTCAAATGTTTCTGAGCCGTCTTCAACCTGCTTTTAACACATTAAAGTCCCACAGTCAGTGCAGCACTGGTGTCAAGCCAGCCTCCAATTCGAGACTTGCAGTCAAGCCAGCCTCCAGTTTGTTTTACGTTCCCTGTGTATTCAAAGTATTACGGGAATGGATGTGGAAACCGGATTTCAAAATAAAAGCCAACTTCGAGTGAATTAAAAGATATGTTTTTTTTTGTTTTTTTTCTTTTTTCTACTTTCTTTTCTTTCTATTTTTACTGCACTTTACATACGTCAACATGTCAAACTGTTTGCAATCTATCTAAAAAGAAACCAATTCAAAGCACGGGCATGGAGGACTTCCTGGAAAGTTAGCTGGGAATTTTTTGGCTTCAATTTCACACATATTTGAAGTGCTTTGAGGAAGTTGTGCATTTACTGTCTTTTAAGTAACTCACTCTTGGGATCCGCTTGAATGTATGCTAGTTTCTTTCCTAATTAAATCATGTGAATGTCACCTTGTGGCTTGGTATTCTCAGCAAAACCATGCAGGTAGGTGTTGTGGAAAGGACAGAGAGGAGCAGCATTATAAACAGTAGGTGCTGTAAAAGGTGGTGTTTGGCAGGTGAGTCAGTGGCTCCTAATATAGAGCCAAGTAGTAGTTGTGGGTGTTAAGTGTTGGAGGTGTGACTGGACTTTTTTTTTTTTCTTTTTTGCCTGTCCCGTTTGGCTCTTTTGCCATCAGAATTATTGTCTAAAGGCAAAGAAAGATGCCCAACGGATTTACTTTACCAAATTGACCATCCCAGTCTTGCCGTAATGGTCCATTTGATTCACCTTTTATTGTTTATTTTATTTTCACTTGCTGAATACGGGACAGACTTGACTGGGGGAAAGAAGGGGAGAAAGAAAGAGGGAAAGAGAAACAGCTGAGAAGAGGGACGGGGGAGAAGGGCAAAAAAACAAAAACCAACAGAATGGGCAGAAAAAGAAAAAAAATGCATCTAATTAACAATTAACAGATATGTTAAGAACATAATAACATATAATTTAGGCTTTTTTATTTTATTTTACAAACTCTAATGAGCGATCTATATGACACAGCCTTGTACCCTAATTGTGCCCTGTCACTATCAAGGCCATCTTAGTTTGGATTTCAAAGTAAAAGCCCTGTGAATCTTCATTTTTGAACTACTCTTTCAATGACTTCATAATGCTCTGAAAAGCAAAAGTCGTATTTCCAAATACTATTTGAACTTTGTATCAACACTTTCCAACCGCAGTCTTTTTCACAGTAATACCATATCAATATCAAGTCAGTCTGATTTTGCTTTTCATAGTAATGGCCCTTTGAAATTGCCGATATTTGACTTAATCTTCTAACGATTCAAAATGCTCTAAAATGAAAAATTCTTGTTTCCACAGGGTAATTCCACTTTAGATCAACAGTATACAACCCCACAGTGATACCATATCAATATCAAGTAATTCTGATTTTGCTTTCAAAAATAAAAGCCCTTTCAAATTGTCCATAATTGACCTAACTTTTAGTGATTTCAAAATGCTCTAAAATGGAAAGTTCCTGTTTCCACAGGGTAATTCCACCTTAGAATTATTCTGAAATGTTTTTTTATTCTTTCTGTTACTCACATTTATGTTTTGATGTGCAATGGTGTTAGTTTGAATGACATCTCCAAGGCCCTTTAATTTATAATTGTCTTTTTGGTTTTTTCTTTTTACTTTGTTTGTCAAGTATTCACCACATTTAAAACCCACAAAAAAAAGACAATAGTTAACTTTAAAATTAGTACAGAGGTGGACAATAAACTCAGCTGTGGTGTCTTTCGTCTTATGCAGTCAGAGAGATTATTGAATGTTTGGGTGGATGTATTTTCCTCTGTGGTGGGTTACGATGTGCGCCCACCACCCAAGGCTCCGTGGGGCTTGGTGGTGGTGCTAATGTAGGCCCCCGTCCGGATGGGCCTTTGTGGCTTCCAGGGGTGCCTACTTGGGTCAGCGGGGGACCTGGCCCCACGAGAGAGTACTTTGCCTTCACTTCCCTCCCCTCCTCATCCCCACTCCATCACACCGCCACACATGCAGGGCTTTGGCGTACAGTTGTTTCACTGAGGTGGGTGTGAGACATTCCTGCTGTGTCCCCTTCCGACCACCTGTACCTCAATTTTATTCCACAATCTATACATCAACATCACTTGTGCTGGGCATGCTGAATGGCGTCCAAGGGATGGTCTGTGTATTCAACCTCTCCTAAGTTGCCGGTGCCCACGTCTCAATTTTAAATACATGTAGATGGTAATGTTTCTTGGCAGGGGCCGTGCTGACACCAATATTTATTCTCTACTGTTACTTATACTTATCTAGGTTGTGGATGTGATACTTGCTGTTGTGTATTGTGTTATATTTTTGCTTGTTTTCTTTTCTGTTTTTTTCTTCCAGTAGGTAATCCAATGGAATTTACTGTCTTGTGTCACCGTCCCACATCCCCTCTGTTTTTCCCCATCTTTTGAACGTCTCTTGTCTAAGTCTTAATATTTCCTATCAACCACTTATGTGTATTCCTTTGATAATAACTGCAAATTTAAATTTTACAATAAAATGATTGAATAAATAGAGATATTTTAAAATTTTAATCAAGTGGAGCAATATTGCAAAGCCATAATGGTCCACTTGAAAAAAACAAAATCTGTTGGAGAGCCTATACCGCCCACTACTGGACATGCGAGCTTTGAGTGTCTGACTCTGTCGACATTCCAAAAACTAGAGGTGAAAACATGTCATTTTGAACATAAAAGTCTTGTGCAGAAAAAATGCCGAAGAAGGAGAAGGGGTGAGTTCGTTTTTTAAGTATAAACTTTAAATATTAACTTTTAAAATTTGCTAACAAAGTAGTTCATCTCCAATTACATGTAATTGAGTAATCAAGTCTTGTAGCTAGGGATGGGTACCGGTGTCATAAACGGTAGTAACCAGACCGAAAAGCAGCGCAATTTTCAGTGCTTTATTTCGGTGCTTTTTTTTCCTGAGCTGTGATACACTTCTAGCCAATCATTTTATGTTTCTGAGGATAGTAGGCGGGTCCAGGTACGTACGTTCTTTTAGAGCAGAGCTACAGATTAAAAATGCCCAAGACGAAGCGGTCAAAAATCTGGCTGTACTTCACAGCAAAATATGCAAACTCAGCAGCCTGCAACAAGTGCTTTAAGCTGATACTGTGATACTGTCAAAGGAGGTAACACCTGATGAAACACCTGGCGACGCATAGCGTTTTTTTTAAAAGCTGAGAAATGCGCCGTATTTGATAGCTTGCTGCGAGACCTCACACCGAGCGCATCTACTGCAGGTGTGGTGCCTGTTATCGGACCCGGATTTAGCAACATCCCCAAAAACCCGAAGAGTAGAGTCCTGGCCCCTAGCCCTGCCAGTGTAGCAGAAATGATGAGGATGATGATGCAGCAGCAGCCGTTCTTCTCTGCGTGAGTAGCTTAATGTTGTTCGTGTGTAATTTACTTTGAGTAGGCTAACCACGTTATTACATTAATGCATGTAAGGTGAACTAGCAAACATCATCATAGCTACATGCGGCTGTCTTCTTGTTTGATGGCAGATACTCCCTTCACCCTGGCCAAAAAGGCTAAAATGACCAAAGAAAAAGTGGAAAACAGCTAAACATGAGAGGTTTTTGGACAAAGTTTGTGTTTTTTCCATTGTTTAAGCACTGCTTCCAGCCAAGAGTGATACCATATATGCCCCATAGCTGTAGAAAAGGCTAACATTGTTATCTTTTTACAAAAAACCAGCTGAACATGAGAGGTTTTTGGACCAATTTTATGTTCTCCATTCTTTAAGCACCGGTTTGAGCACCGTTTGAGCACCGGCACCGTTTCAAAAGTACCGATTTGGCACCGGTATCGGATAAAACCTAAACGATACCCATCCCTACTTGTAGCCTAGCCTAAGATATTAGCTAGTTTATTTCTGATTGTAAAAATGTCTTTTTTCTTATGTGTAACACTTAAAATTACATTTATTTCACCATATTTTTTCGATAACAGGCTTCGCTATGAGCAAAAACAAAAAAAGATTTGCGCACAGGACTCAGGCAAAGTTGTAGCATACGGCAGAAATTAATTAACACGTGTTCTATAACAGGCACATCTGTTGCTAACAGGCAATGGCTTTTTAACATCAAGTGCTGCACATTTTCTTCAGGGGCATTGCATTTCACAAAAACATGTACTTGAATAGAAACAAAGTTGATAGTTTTGTAATTAGTGGCACCGATTTAAAATTGTTCTCAATTCATTGAGAATATTATACATATTCTTTATAAAATGTTATGATTTCAATGATATAAATGACAATGTAATGATTTCTTTTTTACACTTAGAGTCTACCGCTTCTGCTTATTTGGGGTATGTATTTTTTTCTTCTTTTCTTTCATATACATTTTCCACGAAAAATAAAACTGAAAATGCTATATCTTCTGTTTTAGAACAAAAATAAAACGATTACAATCAATGAAATTATTGAAACTGTGGAACAGCTGAAAAAACATGGCATCCAACTGGAGGACCATGCACTTCATAAAGAAGGCCCCTGGGGTCAAGTTTGCCTGACACTTGGTATTCAGAATAATCAAAATAACCGCTACAGAATTTGTGATGCATTTCGTCAGGTTAGTTCTTTTCACTTATTTTTAAAAAAAATATATTGTATTAAATTATTTAGTTAAAATCAAATTTATTAAAAATGTATGCCTGTTCTCTACAGAACTTGTCTATACCAGTCAAAGGGGATTCAGATAATGGACAAAAGCCACCAGAGCAGGTTCCATAAATAAAATTCTATGTGTTTGATATCAAATATGTTGGTATACCAAATTTTAGTCAATGTGTTACTGTTGAAATTATCCCTAAAATTAATATTGTTACGGGTAATGTCATTTTCAACAGGAAGAACTATCAGCTGCCGCTTCTCTGTCACCGGACATCTCCTCGCAGGAAGATGGACAGCTGTCTCCTGCGCAGGTCAGTCTGTCTGTACTATCATAATTTCTCCTTAACACTTCCATGTAATTACACTAAAGTTACACCTCTCAACTCATGTAATAGCAACCAGAAGAACTATCAGCTGCCGCTTCTCTGTCACCGGACATCTCCTTGCAGGAGGATGGACAGCTGTCTCATGAGCAGGTCAGTCATTAAAAATGCTTTCACATAAGTTATGATTGGCGCTAGGATCATTGTTTAAATGACCACTTTATGTTACATAAAAACTATTTTTAAAAACACAATATACAATTAAATAAAGAATTTTATCAAATGTTGTAACATAGAATGAAATTTATATTTCATGACACTTCTCAACATGAATTTTTGCTATATATTCTGACATTAGAAACACTGGTTGTTAATATACTTAAAATACACAAGTATTTCAGGTATATTTACTGATATTACGGTAGTTATGTAACATGGACAAAATGTTTTCTCACAAAATAAAATTTTCCTCTTTTTTAGCCTAACAGCAACTCATCTGATGATGGATTCATAAGAATCAGGGTCCCACTTGCAACAATTTTTTTTTTCCTGAAAACGAAAGAATGGACTAATATAAAAAATAAGAGATCCCAAAGAGGATACAAGGGACTACAGTGGACAAATCTGATTTCAGACGGAATACGGACAGTGTTTCCATATTGTTCCTTTGCCTTCAAAAGGCACAGAGTCAAGGCTTTGGACTCAGTAAGAAAGGGCCCTTTCTTCTGGTGTCTGGGTTACTGCAGTTTTGAGGATTGTCCAGTCACTGTCACTGTCACTGTAGATAATGAAGACGATCTAAAGGCAAAAGTCAATTTTCAAGGTCTCGAGTGTGTGCACAACCACTATGAACTAAGAAGAAGACCTGTAAGAGCTCATAAGAGAGATAAAATTGGCCATGAATTGGAAAAGCAATTACCTAGAGCCATGTATCTGGAAACAATGAGCAAAATGGATGATGATGTTGTGCAATCGGGCTGTAGAGATGAAGTTCCAACTCCTCAAGTGTTGAGAAACATAGCCTTGGAAATCCGAAAGAAAAGTCGTCTTCATCATAATGAGATTATGAGTCTCCAGTTAATGGTGGCAAACAAGAAGAACAACCCAGAGGATGTATTGCAGAAAGTGATGTTACATCCAAAAGGTGTTTTTTATGGTCTTCCAGGAGCATTGAGATTTTCCAGAGCCGCTGTCGGGAGGACATACTTTATTTGGATGCTACAGGAAGTATCATGAAAAAAAGAAAGGGTTCGCCTCCTTTCTATGTTTACGAACTTGTAGTAAGAAATCCACGGAAAACATCCTCTCCCCTACCAGTGGCTACATATTTAACATGTGACCATACCACTGCCTCAGTTACATGTTTTTTGGAAGCATTTCTGACTGATGTTGCAAGGGCCTTTGGGCGCAAAGCCATGCGTTCACCTTTAATGCTTATGTGTGATGGATCTATGGTCCTAATGCAAGCTATCTGTTTAGCTTTTGCAAAAAAAATCTCTCTGACACAATAAATCATTATTATAACATCGCTTCGGGGAAAGGAAACAAGGAAGACTTCGAGGTTCCAATTCTTCACAGATGCCTTAGTCATGTTATGAAGAATGCCAAGGAGATCTGTAAAAAGTAGTAAGTGTAGTAGAGATGGACCGATCCGATATTACGTATCGGTATCAGTCCGATACTGACCTAAATTACTGGATCGGATATCGGAGAAAAATAAAAAATGTAATCCGATCCATTAAATATCACGAAAGCACCTCACAAAACTTGCAACACGCCGTAACTCACCTCAGAACGTTAGCACGTCGGAGCAGTATGCATCACGTGATAGAGCGGCTGTGGCATGTGGGACCTGTCGGTAGTCTGGATAGCATTTGGAGCTTCGCTAGCAACCCGGCATTTCATCTCCGACAAAGTTATCCCGAGAGAAGTAAAGCAAGTGTGTAAGTCCATCTCTGAATGTTTGTAAAGCATTCCTGCATTAAGCTTAACAAACGATATATGGAGCGACTGCCTCATCTTGCTGCTACTTCAATCATGAAACTGCTTAACGATCAGCTGATCGGCTTTTCTGTCGCGAGTCCGTGTCTCTTGTTTGCTTTTGGCCCACTTTGCACCAGAAAGAGGAAACCAGCGGCTGAACAACAGCAGCACGTTTAAGCTTGATCAGCTGTTGTTAGAATTTATTTAATATTACTTTCTACTCGAGGATCTTTTTCTACGTAGCTGACGCTGGTAACTGTGCAGGGGCGGATCTAGCAAAGTTTAGCCAGGGGGGCCGATAGGGCATTAACAGGGAAAAGGGGGCACAAAGACATACTTTTCTTTCTTATTCTCATTTAAAATGTCTAGCTTTTAATAAATAATTATCTGACACCCAAAGTTTTAATTTGATGCAAAATAAATAGAAGTCCATTACTGTATATAGTAACTATTAAGTCTAATATATATACCCTAGTAAGCTATAGTACTTTTTCCTTTGGGAAGGTACCATCTGTGCAGTCTGCAATTTTGTTGAAGAAAGATGTTGAATCTATTTAATATTTCTTGAAAAATAATTGATTTCTGTGCATTTTTTTTTCACACTGCATCAAATTAAGGTTGGTTACGTCGATTAAGCATCATGAGGTGAAGCGTGAGGGGTGGTTCCCTATTTTTTATTTATTTATTTTTGTTGTTGCTGGGAGTTGGAACCCTATTAGTTAGGCTGCTTAATATTTATGCTAAGTACTCTTTAAAATACCAGAATAGGGAGGATGGTGTAGGTTTAAGTTTATTAGATTGATCAGTATTGCTGAACTATGAAATATTTTTTTTTGCATACAGGTATAACAGAATAGCTTTAGTGTAGTTGTTGTTTTAAACTTGAGTATGAACTTATACAAAATGCAGCAAGATATTTAAAAAAAAACAGTTTTGTTGATTAAAAAACACTATATCGGATTCATATCGGTATCGGCAGATATCCAAATTTATGATATCGGTATCGGTATCGGACATAAAAAAGTGGTATCGTGCCATCTCTAAAGTGTAGTCCTTTTAATATGGTATTCACTTGTTTGTTTTTTATTGTGACATGTGACATGGCATTTCATTTTTCAATTTGGGAAAACATTATTACTGTTTTGGAAACACTTAAAGACAATTTTTTCTTTAACTGCAGTGCACCAAAGAACTACCATCTTGCAATGCACACTTTTGGAGTCTTCACTACTGCAACTTCCTTAAAAGACCTCACTGACATGGTTCAAAGTGCTGCAGTTGTTTTTGGGAGTCCGTGTAGTGGTGAGAATGTCGAAAAACATTTTCACAACCTTCAGTTGTTGATGCAGAAAGCCAATGTTGATGTTGATGGCAATGACAGAAACTCAAAAGCTGATGAGGACCTGAAGGTAAACTGAAGTCAATTTTTATTAAAACTAAAGGCTAAACTTTTGCCTCTTATATATCTTTTTAAATACTTTGGAATAGCATAATAACTGTACCCTCAAACACAATAATAACATGGACTGAACCACCACTCACAACCACTAGCACTTTATATAGCCTCTGTAGAAACTATCTACACCCTCACTTATCTTAACTGCACTACTGTATAGCTCTGTGTAAATAATCATTCTGTACATTCGATAATTTTTAATCCTACAACTGTTTACAACTTGCATAGTTCCCATTTCTGTATAGCTGTATATCCCAGATTCTGTAAAGTTATTTATTTCATATTCTGTATAGTTTTTCATATTTATATCCTGTTCATATCCTGTACATAGCTTGTACTCACTACAGCCTGTACATACTTATAGTTATAGAATATTCACAACATACTTCATACCGTGTACATTATAACATACCATAATAGACCCATTTCTGTAATATACTCACATATCTATATTATTGCTAATATATCAGAATCAGAATCAGAATCAGAATACTTTATTGATCCCTGGGGGAAATTATTTTTTGTTACAGTGCTCCATTTTAAACCAACATTAAGACAAGACAGACAATACACTAACTAAGAATAGTACAATATATACATATATATACATACATACATACATAAGTCACTTATAAATAAATATTTGGAAAAGAAACATGTGTAGTTGTAGCAGTGTGTTAAGTGGATGCGTTGTACAGGGAGATGGCCACAGGCAGGAATGATTTCCTGTGTCGTTCAGTGGTGCTTTTCGGTAATCTCAGTCTCTCACTGAACGAGCTCCTGTGACTGACCAACATGTCATGGAGTGGGTGGGAGGTGTTATCCAACATTGTCTTTATCTTGGACAGCATCCGCCTCTCCGACACCACCTTGAGGGAGTCCAGCTCCATCCCCACAACATTGCTGGCCTTACGGATCAGTTTATTAAGTCTGTTGGCATCTGCGACCCTCAGCCTGCTCCCCCAGCATGCAACAGCATAGAGGATCGCACTGGCCACCACAGACTCATAGAAAATCCTCAGCATTTTCTGGCAGATGTTGAAGGACCTCAGTCGCCTCAAAAAATAGAGACGACTCTGGCCCTTCCTGTAAAGTGCTGTGGTGTTTTTAGCCCAGTCCAGTTTATTGTCAATGTGTACTCCAAGGTATTTATAGTCCTCCACAATGTCAACACTGACCCCCTGGATTGAAACAGGGGTCAAGTGTTTCCTGGTCTTCCTGAAGTCCACGATCAGTTCCTTGGTCTTTGCCACGTTGAGCTGCAGATGATTCTGCTCACACCACGTGACAAAGGAGTCGACCACAGCCCGGTACTCTGTCTCATCATCCCTGCTGATGCATCCAACCACCGCAGAGTCATCAGAAAACTTCTGAAGATGGCAGGTCTCTGTGCAGTGGCTGAAGTCTGTGGTGTAGAGGGTGAAGAGGAAGGGGGAGAGGACAGTCCCCTGTGGTGCCCCTGTGTTGCTAATCACCTTGTCAGACACACACTGTGGGAGACGTACATATTGTGGTCTTCCTGTCAGGTAATCAACAATCCAGGACACCAGAGAAGCATCCACCTGCATCGCTGCTAACTTATCACCCAGGAGGGTCGGCCTGATGGTGTTGAAAGCACTGGAAAAGTCAAAAAACATGACCCTCACAGTGCTCGCCGGCTGGTCCAGATGGGTGTAGACACGATTGAGCAGGTAGATGATGGCGTCCTCTGTTCCGAGACGAGGCTGATAAGCGAACTGAAGGGGATCCAGATGTGGTCTTACTATGGGTCGCAGCTGGTCCAGGATGAGCCTTTCCAGGGTCTTCATGATGTGGGAGGTCAGTGCCACGGGCCTGTAATCCTGGGGGCCACTGGGACGAGGCGTCTTTGGTACAGGGACGAGGCATGATGTCTTCCACATCACCGGGACCCTCTGCAGACTCAGACTCAGCATAAACAGTTTATGAAAGACTCCACACAGCTGGGGGGCACAGGCCTTGAGGACAAGGGGACTCACTCCGTCTGGTCCAGCAGACTTGCCTGAGTGAAGTCTCCTCATTTGCATCTCAACCTGGTATTGAGTGAAGGTGATGGGTGGGGGAGGGGTGTCAGGAATCTCACAGGAGGCAACATGTGAAGAGAGAGGCTGGCACAGTGGTGTGGCTCTGGATTCCAGGCTGACTGCAGGTGAGGTTGTGGGGGTGGGAGCAGACACTGTGGTGTCGAATCTATTGAAAAACAGATTCAGATATATTGTAATATATCTATATCACTAAAGCACTTCTGGATGGATGCAAACTGCATTTCGTTGCCCTGTACCTGTGCATGTGCAATGACAATAAAGTTGAATTCTATTCTATTCTATTCTATAATAATCACAAGTCACAAGTAATTTTAAATGTTTTATACAACATAATGTTGGGTTTTTAGATTATAGATATGAAAGACGAGTGCACACAATGTTCAAATCACATAATTATTCTGTTTTGTCTGTTGGCTAGGGAGTCAAGGGAAACAACCTCTTTGGGAGACATTTTAAGAAGCTCATTTCCAACACATCATTGGAGATGGATGGTGAGGCAAACCCTTACTACAGCAAGGGGCTCATGGAGCACATCAGCAAATATCTTCTTCCTTTTTCTGGATTATGGTCTGCAATAATGTTAGGTAAGCCATTTTAAAGTAGACAAGTAATTAGTTTATAAAATGAAATTACACACATCAATATTATTCTAATCTTCAAAATCCAAAGGTGACCTTGGAAGACATGGCACTGGGAAAATGTATGAGCAGTACCACAACAAATACAATGCCTTAAGAAAGATCAAGAGACAAGTAAGACACATGATTTTTAGTATATATACATATTTGTGTGGTGTGATTGAGAAACGGCGGGTCCAGAGGAGTCATCTGTATTGCAGATCATACAACATTGCACACAACAACAATGTGTATCTTTAAAAAAAAATCACATTTAATGATTTCTTAATTTGATTTTTCAGAATATTACTGAGAATAATAAAACGCAGGGGATAATGGAGAAGAGCCAGTGGGATCTGAAACATATCCGTCTACATTCGGGAAGGCTCACCAGGCTGGATGACTTTGTTGTCCAGTATCAAATCAGTCACACAGCGCTGCTGAAGGAGTACGAAGACTCAAAAAGAATGCTTCAAAGAAAGGTTTGCAAAATGACTGGCTGATGTCCATCAATGCTTTGCCGTTTCAAAATGGAACATTAAAAAAAAGTCTTCTTGATGTGGTGGCATATTGAGGTGCCCCACGTTGTGATGTTATAGCTTGGTTGCACCTGTGTGTCTTACTGGACATTTTTGTGTGTTTTGGTTTATTGTAAATTAAGGAAAATGTTGTCACAGCATTTCACTTGTAATTCCTAAACAATGTTCAATGACTCATATTTTTGGTTCAGAAATTTAGAGTGGACGAAGAAAAATGGAAGGAACGTCGCCAAAAAAAGAAGAGGAGATATGTAACAGTACTCCGCAAGCCATTTCCTTTCAGGAGATCTTCAAAGACGGTATAAAATGTTGCGCAAATTTATCGTTCATATATAAAGACCAATATTTTGCATAACATTTTTTGTATTTCTTGTACACGATATTTATATAGGTTGCTTCCTCTATGGCCCCGAGTTCCCCTGTGCAGACTGGTAGAGTTGAGGATGTTACCTTGGAAACTCCAGAATTCCAGGTAGGATTGACAACTGCTAACATAAAGGATTCATCAAAGTAATAGTAATGCCTTCTTTTTCCATAGAAGATCCTTTCCATGACACAGTAATCAGTCATGGACACGTGTATGAAGGGCAAATCTTATTTATTTACATGTTGATATTCATGTTCAACTCATTCGATGTGAATATCCAGGATTTTGGTTGACTAGTTGTAACCTTAACTGACACACCCCCACTCCCCTCCCTCCAGAATTCCTAGGTAACAACCTAATATACATATCTTCCACTTCCAGCATTTGACTGCGCTCCGGCTTTTAAAGGTAGAACGGTAGAAGCCTGGGACTCCTAGTGTTAAGTGGGAGGCACCAAAATTCAAAATGAATGCAGTGATTACATGGTAAATTTTGGGAATAACTAAATAAATAAATATTTTTTCCTCAGTAGAAACTGAATGGGAAAAAGCATTCGGGAACATAGTTAGAGTATGGGAAAATTAACTTTGCAAGTGTTGCCATTACAGCTTTGAGTTTATATAGTTACCAGTGCTCAAGGGTGGCTGTAGCTCAGGTGGTAGAGCAGGTCATCTACTGATTTGAAGGTTGCTGGTTTGATTACTGGCTTCTCCTAGTCTGCATACCAAAAATCCAAGATACTAACCATAAATTGCTCTCCAGTGCATCCATCGATTGTGTGTGAATGTTACTTAGAACACACTTAGAAAAATCTGCTTGGGTGAATGCACAAGTTGTGTAAATCGCTTTGAGTGCTCAGAAGAGTAGAAAAGCACTTTATAAGAACCAGTTCATTTACCATTCAAGACTTGGAGTGATACATTTTGAATGAATTTTCCAAAGACATATTGTTAATAACAGTCCATAAACCTTTGTTAGAAATAACAAAATCATGTCCAATAGCTGGTAAGATCGTATGTTAAGTGTGTTTTTCTTTAATGAGGAGGTCCTGTCTTTGTGGAAGAAAAGAGACACAGAGGTTGTGGTTTCTGTGCTTCCCTCAACAAACCATGGTACGTCCATAATTATCCGCCACAGTGATTTGCGAACCCTTCGACCACACCTGTGGCTAACAGGCGAGGTATATCAATGATTAATTTAAGCACTCATAACCACAATAATTCGACTGTGTAATGTAATTCAATTAAAAGGACATTATCATGTAATTATTTATCATTAACACAATTTAAATTATATAAATTACATAGCTTTGTGTTTATGAAAATTCTTTACGTAGGTAATTGAAGGGCTTTTTCATTGTCTGGCAAAAAAGGAGCAAAAGGGGATCTACATTATGAACCATTACACAGCGGGCTTGATTTTCTTTGGTGATCGGACACAGCTTTCTCGCCAAAGCTTGCAGAACGTAAGATGACTGTCCAATGTCCATATAATTATGTTCAAATACATTTAGAAAGAATTACTGATTGAATGCTAATAGAATTCCACAAACTGTAAGAAATACATAAATGTTTTCTGACAGGTAAACTTCGATCAGTAGCAGGCCATTGTCACGTTTGTTAACATTAAAAATGTACACTGGAAGTTTCTGGTAAGCAACAAGATTATAACTTTAAAGCCTGTGTATTTTTTTAATGACGATATATTAATATTGTTTTAATGATTTATCTTTGCTACAGTTCATCAATGCAGTGAATCACACTGTTTATCTCCTTGATCCTGCCCCAAGTTCATCAGAGGAGGAAGACTCTAAACTCGCTGCACGTAAATTCAGGTACTTAGGCTTCAACACATTTTGTTATATGCAAATAGGCTTTACAAGTTAGTTTACTACAACTGCATTTTTGTAGAAGCTTTTTGTACCTGGCCCCACAATGCGTGTTTCTCTGTTGGCATCCTCTTGGCCAGGTCTCATTTGCAAAATAAATCAGTACGGTTAAATAAAAATTATCAGGTGAACAAATTATTAAGACAATAATTCTGATGGCAAAAGAGCCAAACGAGACAGGCCAAAAAATAAATAAATAAAAAATAAATAAAATTCTCTTTAATTCTGTAAAATATCTTTTTTTTTAAATTAGGAAATATGACATATACCAAATTGTATTCTGCTTTGTAATAATGTGCAGTGATTACTTAAAAATGGGGAGAACCCGCCACGCAAAAACAGAATGGGTCGACATTAAATGGAAGGGAGGTGTCTTGACCCATCCAGTGCAGAAGGATGGCTTCAGCTGTGGAGTATTAGTGGTGATGGTAAGTGATGATAATATACATTTGTATATAATTTCTTACTTGTTTGCCATGCCATCATGCCATGGTCAGAAGAATATCCACATCCATAACAGTAGCTGTAATAGATATGAATACATCTTAATTCTAAATTTCACAGTATACTGCACAAATTAAGTATATGGTTAATACTTTGGTGCCCTAAGTCATGCAGATTTTGTGACATACTCTTTTTAGGATTTGCAAATATGAAGGCTGCACAGCGATTGCAGATAGTACTTATACTTTAAAGAGAGCAAGTCACCGTAGGGAATTATTTCCTGTGTCATAATGGTGCATTATCAGTAATCTCATTCTCTCACTGAGCACGCTCTGGTGAATGGCTAGCACATCATGATGCAGGTGGTATGTATTGTCCAGCATTGTGGTTAACTTGGAAAACATCCACATCTCTGACAGCACCTTACGAGACTGTAGGGCCACCCTGTGGACTCACTTTATTGAGTCTCTGTGGCACTAGCATAACACAGGTTGCGACTCTCCACAACATTTTTATAGAATGTACTGAGTATTGCCCAACAGATGTTAAAAGAAGTCAGCTGCCCACACATTGGAAGCAGACTATATCTAATAACTAGTAACTAGAGATGTTCCCTATTTCAGTTATTCATCAGCTTAAAATAATATACATGGCTCTGGCCCTTACTGTAGAGTGGAGTGTTATTTTTAACCCTGTCCATTTTGTTCTCTATGTTTACAAGGTATATCACATAGTTATTCATCCACGATGTCCATTTCAACAACTGAGTGTTAGAAGTTACCTGGTGTTCATAAAGACTTAAATCTATTTATTGCTCTTTGTTTTTCATACTGTTTATGCAAGATTATAAACATCAGAAATTTTATATTGAGCAGAATTGTGTTTTTTTTTTCACAATTAAAATTTTGAGTATTTCTCGGTAGATGTCACGGGCAGTGATGAAAGTATTTCCAGATTTTCCCGTCATGAAATTAAAAACATCAAAAGAGAAAATGGCAGAGTAAAGAAAATTGATGGCCGTGGAGATACTACAAGCATCAGGTTGGTTTGGGGGTGAATAAGAGAGAAAATGTGTGTGTGTGTATATGTATTTTGAATGTATATGTGTGCGTGTGTAGATTGAAATGTATTATTCTGTTAGTAGTATTATTATAGTGCACAATGGCACTTTATGCTGTGGTCTAATCGATAGAAATTTTTAAGTACACAGTTTAACATATGCATGAATTGGCCTTCAATTAAAAATGTCTATCTAATGTGTTTTGATCCTGTATTTTAGTTTTTGACACTAACAGCAACTGTGCCATGTGTTCGCTGACCAAGCCACATGGATCAGGACCTTCAATGATGAACTGGGTGAGTTGGAGGGTATTTGAATTTCTCAAAAATGTGTAAAAGTCTTTGAGTATAAATGGGTTTTTTTTTGCTTTGTCTGTTTAATTTTAAATAGATACAATGTGACAACTGTCAAAGATGGTACCATGAACAGTGCCTTGACATGACCAACAATGACTTTAAAAAAGCAAAGGAAGAAGCGTGGAATTGTCTCCTGTGCTGTTAAACCACAGACTTATTGGATGCTTGTGTCAAAATATTTGAAGACGTACTCTGTTGTCTCCACCAAAGTGATAATTTGAGCAACATAATACGGTGAAACGTTTTCATACATATTTCATTCACATTTCCGTGATGTTGTCATTTACCTTTAAAGCACCTTTAATGTTATCATGACTGCACCTTTTGGAATTTACAATTTACTCTCCTTGTATTGAGCTATTTTCTGGGTTTTGTTTTCCAAGATAAACAGATTTACCTATGTTACTTTTATGAAAATAGTTATATTTCATAACATTACAAATACAAAGAAAAGATTGTGTCATTAATATGTAAAGACAAGAAATCCACTTCAGTAAATTTTAATAAATAAAATCAGAATGACTTTATATTGATATGGTATCACTGTGGGGCTGTATACTGTTGGTCTAAAGTGGAATTACCCTGTGGAAACAGGAATTTTCCATTTTAGAGCATTTTGAAATCACTGAAAGGTAGGTCAATTATGGACAATTTGAAAACTCTTTTATTTTGGAAGGCATAATCAGAATGACTTGATATTGATATGGTATCACTGTGGGGCTGTATACTGTTGATCTAAGGTAGAATCACCCTGTGGAAACAGGAATCTTCCATTTTAGAGCATTTTGAAATCAATGAAAGTTAGGTCAATTATGGACAATTTGAAAGGGCTTTTGTTTTTGAAAGCAAAATCAGAATGACTTGATATTGATATGGTATCACTGTGGGGTTGTATACTGTTGATCTAAAGTGGAATTACCCTGTCGAAACAAGAATTTTTCATTTTAGAGCATCGGTCACTCAGGCACAGCTGGCTGCCGGCGGAGCTCACGGGCGCGTCACTGCAACTCCCCCTGGCTTCTGCTCCGCGGCTGCTGAGTGAGCCCTCATCTGGGACTCTCCTCAGCTCTTTCTGGGACAGTGGCGCGGCTGCCCCTCTGTTGGTCTTCCTTGGTCTCTTGTGTTCTGGGGGCCTCTGGATGTCTGGAGTTTTGATCTCCTCCATACCTGCTTCATGCCCTGGAGGACGGGGCTGTGGCCCCCCCACACCCTCTAGCAGATCATTACATGAAGGAACCTTTTAAAAAACAAAAAACAAGCGCGTCCACGCTCACAGGTGTACACACGGGTGATCACACCCACAAACTACACCCTTTTTGGCTCCTACCTCAAAGCACACTGTGTTCTGTTGATCTTATGTGCTGCACAATAATGTTTAACATTTAGTATTTACTGTCATATTCCCATATATCATTGTGATGTTGTTTATTCTATTACTCTTGTTCTCTTCTGCTTGCTTTCTTTTTTCTTTCTCAGCAGGTGATCCAGGTGATCGATATATGCATTTTTTTTTCTTTCTCTGCCCGTTCTGTTGGTTTTTGTCTTTTGCCCTTCTCCCCCGTCCCTCTTCTCAGCTGTTTCTCTTTCCCTCTTTCTTTCTCCCCTTCTTTCCTCCATTCAAGTCTGTCCCATATTCAGTAAGTGAAAATAAAATAAACAATAAAAGGTGAATCAAATGGACCATTACGGCAAGGCTGGGATGGTCAGTTTGGTAAAGTAAATCCGTTGGGCATCTTTCTTTGCCTTTAGACAACAATTCTGATGAAAAAGAGCCAAACGGGACAGGCCAAAAAAAAAAAAAAAAAAAAAAAAAAGGAAATACGACTTTTGCTTTTAAGAGCATTATGAAGTCATTGAAAGAGTAGTTCAAAAATGAAGATTCACAGGGCTTTTACTTTGAAATCCAAAATAAGATGGCCTTGATAGTGACAGGGCACAATTAGGGTACAAGGCTGTGTCATATAGATCGTTCATTAGAGTTTGTAAAATAAAAAAAAGCCTAAATTATATGTTATTATGTTCTTAACATATCTGTTAATTCACTCGAAGTTGGCTTTTATTTTGAAATCCGGTTTCCACATCCATTCCCGTAATACTTTGAATACGCAAAAACAAACTCGAGGCTGGCTTGACTGCAAGTCTCGAATTGGAGGCTGGCTTGACACCAGTAATGCAGCCTGACTCAATCCTAGATGTTCAGCACACAGAGACACAGAGGTGCCATTTAAAGTTTAGTGTTAACCTGAGTCACTGATCATTTGCAGTATTACAGAGTCTGGCAGTCTTTGCATGATGCACACTACACTGTACGTTTCTAGCTGACTCTCAGGTGTGACAGGTGTGCCAGCAGGAAAGAGTAATAATAACCTGCATCCTGAGGTTTGTCATGCAGGATTAAAGGAGCCAGGCTTTGTTCACACAGCTAGGATTGTATTTTACACTGACCCTGGGTGAGTGTAAGTATCATACAGTTTAAACGAAGCACTGAAACTTGCACATATTTATTACAGATGCACTGAAGCTAATCGAGATATTTGCTGTCAGTCTGTGGCTGCGATTAAACACTTTACTGAAAACTTTATTAACTAGTAACTTCATCAGTCATGACAGAAGCTAATATTTCTGTGCTAACATCGTTTAAACAGTAACAGCTTTCCTCTAATATAAGCTAACGTTTACACCGTAACTTTAAGCTAGCACCATAAAGACGGTAAAACACGTAATAATATCTACAAATGCATCTTAAAGCTGTTATATTAGCACTCGGTGTATTACTAAGATAACCACATTAACATTACTGACACTCGCTGACTGTCAGGGGTAGACATTTGTTCAAAACACAAGTAAGAGAAATGAGACAACTGCAGACCGACTCAGAGTGTAATTAGAAAACGTGCGCACGGGTGAATGTCTCTCTGAGAAGACACACACTCCGAGCACAGGCTCGCTTGCTTTATTTATAAGGCAAAAATGGGTTACATAGTACTTCCTCTTTTTAACAGTCAGGGAAGAGGTTAAACATTAAATCAGCTTATCTGATCTTTCACACACTGGGATAAAAATACAGAAGTATATCATGCTTTATCTGACATCACAGACATTATGGAAAAGAATGCATCATTATATCATGCTGTCAAACATCTCAGACACTTAGGTAAGGAATGCATCAGTTTTCCTTTAACAATAAACTTGGTTAGGTAATTCTTCAACAATAGGCTTGGTTATGTGAAAATATATGAACACACAAAATATAAGGCATACTTGGTTAGAATATAAGGCCTACTTGATTATATTGTATTATAGAGATTTGGTTATACTGTATAATGTAGAAAATCTTCTAACACTGACTTTTAACCCTTTAAGACCTACCATAGAACCAAGTCCGCCAGAGCTTATATTATATTTTTACATGCTGTGGAGCCATTTTTGGGAGCATTTCAAGTTGCTATACATCAATACAAACATTATAGCCCAGATTTTAATAATATGTATTCATTAAGTGCATAGTAATTACATAAATTGCAAAAAAGTGCAATAAACTACAAAAAAATTGAAAATCGTTTTTGATTTTTTAACATATATTTGTAGTTAGAGAAATTTAAGAGGCTTATCCCTCAAAACTGTAAATACAAAAAAGTTGCACAAAATAGTTTCCCACCACAGGAAATTTATTTTGAGTGTCTTCGTAGTTTTATTTTTGAAATACACCAATTTTTATACACTGCAGGAAAAACGAAAATAAATATTATACTGCAAATTTGCAAAAAAGCAGCATATGCATCAAAATAACCTATTTCCAGCAGTGCAATATGAGTCCTAAGCATCCCAGAAACGACACAGAAAGTCATAAAGTCAAAGATAACTTTTAAAAAGACCAGTATAGGCCCTGAGGCCCTGATCGCAAAAAAGACTACATTTCCGCGAAAATGACGTCACTTCCGGTTTCGGGCAGGTAATGGCGGAAATGCAAAAGTTCGCGCTGACGTCTATTCCAACGTAGGAAGTGTTATGGACAGCTGATCGGATCGGTAAAGCGTGTTTCTGGAATATTATGTTTTTGTTCCTGCAAGCGCTTTTTATGCAGTTTTTGCAAAGCTTTATGTGGAAGGAAACCGTGACCTAGGACAAGCTGATGGCATAAGATGTAAGTACAACTCCTCCGGTTTCATATGCAAAAAAAATATTTGCGCTAGCTTACGTGGTTGCAGTGCTACTGGGATTTAAAAATAGTTACGCATAACAGAGCGTTCCCGCTCCGATCGGCTCTAAAGGGTTAATAGTCATTCTATAAATGCTGTCCGTTTAAATGGTTTTACCTGTACACACTGCATATCCACCGGATTCCAGCCAGAGTGGATTCTGGAGTCTTCCACGCTCCTGTTAGTGATCCTCCATCTGGATGGATGAGAACAACCTTCTGAACAATCTAGCAGGAGATGGCCCATATCTATGGGACTGATTTGTGCTAATAACGCCCATTGTATGGACTGATAACAGCCGAAGCGGGTGAATAAAGTCACCCAGTAGCTAGCTGTGCCATTACCCAGCATACATCACTCCCTCCGTAAATGCAATAAACGATACAAAAGTATTGTTCTACCTGTTTTTCAGGTAGTTGTTTACATTATATAATTTGTTGTGTTCTGTATACGTCACTACAATGTGATTTGGAAAATGTCTAAATATACCGACAACAGGCACTTCCGTGGCAATCTCTTCAATCGGAGGACCCTTCACGTCAATTCCCGACGCGAGGGGGGTACCCTGCGCGTCCATAAGTGAAGCAGAGGGAGCCTGACCATGCGTCACACGTTTGACGAGTTGGGAGTGAGAACCTGTTGTTCATCCACATGTAAACGGCGTTTTGAATCACCGAAAACTGAGATTTTTTTAAAACTCCTTTTTTGCGTTTACGTGTAGACGAGGAATACAGAGTTGGTCACGCAACGTCAAAGATATGTGCCTTTTTCTCACGTCACGTGCGCGCATTATTTTTTACATGAGATGAATTGCAGAATGGCAGATAGAGACAAAATACTGTTAATCTGACTATCTGCAGGTTTTACACACTTACATACACACATGCAGTTGCTGTCCCTCCATTTACAAAGGCAGAGGCGTCACGGTGTGATTATCTTCCCTTTGGTTTCACCTGCACAAGTGCCGAGGTAGGTATTGATAGCAATGTTGAATATTATTACACAGGAAAAAACAACTACATGTAAAATATGCTTCACCATATTTTCTAGTCTTTGGCTTAGAATGAAGTTGATTTGGACATATATTCAGCGATGCTTCATCTCCTGCTTTGCGTTTCTGTGGGTGCGCCCAATTTCTGTGGGCACAAAGTGTTAAGTGTGAAACAGGGCAGATCTGTCGTGGTCCTGAGTCATTGACCCAGTGTTTTGAGTTTGTTGGTATTATTTTCCAGTTTCTGCTGTTTTGTATTTGTTCTTAGGGTTTGAGTTGTGTGTTTAGTGTTTCTATTGTCCCTACCTGTGTCTTTCCTCTGTGTTCTGTTCGTGTCCCCAAGTTGGTATTGTGAAACAGCCTGTGAGTTTCCTGTTTTACTTTGTAGGTTTGTGTCTCGTTATGCCCATTAGTTCCAGCTGTGTCCCCTCCTGTCTGCCTGTGCTCCTCGTCGCATCGTCTGTGTTACACTCACCTCTTCCAGGCTCACACGCTCACTCCTCTTCAGCCACTCACCCTCACACCGTTACACTCTCATGCCAATCCAGCAACAGGCAATCCACACAGGGTCAGGGACGCGTCCAGGAAATCTAGGTACAGGAAAGAACAGGTCAGGAACTGTAATGAACAGTACTGAGAATCAACTAAATCATTTAGCACAAACTGAGAAGACTCAACAAATCACCAACCTGTGGCCTAGAGTGTCCTGGTGCCACGTGCACTTATGGACACTCTTATGTTCGAACATGGTGTTCGTTATGGCCAAGCTGTGGTTTGCACAGAAGTTCAATAACAAAACACCACTCGGGTTCAGGTCCTGGGGTCCATTCCTCCCAATCACGCCCCTCCAGCTTTCACTGTTGTTGCCCACATGAGCATTTAAGTCTCCCAGTAGGACCCTCCAGTGTCCCACCCAGGGACTCCAAGAAGGCTGGGTACTCTGAACCCCAACCCGGAGGCACAGATAACAAACCCTCTCATCCACTGGGAGAAACCCCAACATACAGGCAGCAAGCTGAAGGGACACCAGGATACCCACCCCAGGCCGCCGCCTCTCACCAGGGGCAACTCCAGACTGAGACAGAGTCCAGCCCCTCTCCAGGAGGCTGGTTCCAGAGCCCAAGCCGTGTGTTGAGGTGAGCCTGACTATATCTAGCCGGTTCCTCTCAACCTCACGCACTAACTCAGCCTCCTTCCCCACCAGAGAGGTGACATTCAATGTCCCAATTGCCAGTCTTGGGGTTTGGTTCGCTCCTGGACGGCGCTCACAATGCACCCAACACACATTAGTTGGTATCAAATGAGCACAACTGATCATTAATCCCACTCCATGGTCCTTAGGGTGGCACAGTTGCTTCACTCTCTCCTCTTATTCCATTAGAAAGCATTCTGTATGTCCCTAATATAACTGAGAACTTCAATAAAATCTCTGAATCTAACAATATAAAAATGGCACCGAGTCTGTGTCTGCATTTGTGTGACATTAATGTTCCACTTTAAGTTGGAGGTTTTGACTCCCACTTTTAACTCCTTCTCTTAATGTGGATGATCATACAGCTGGCTTCTTGAAAGGGGGGTGGGTGGGGGGCACACTACAGCCAAACTACACAACAGGACAAATGAAAAGAACAATCACAACTTCTCCTGTATTAGTGTGTTGCAGTGATTGTTTAGTTTTACTATCACTCAGTGTTTCTCATCAAAGGCAGTGCAACTGTCTGTGACACTGTAGCACTCTGTCAAGATTTTTGCACATTTGTGTCAAACAGGATTTTGAATTGTCTGACATTTGCACGGGAATCTGGAGGAGGGAGACGGGCCTTCTTCAGTTTCCTAAGAAACTGTAGTAACTCTAACTCTACTCTAAGAGAGAGATCCACTAATGCCTCGCACCAACACAAACTGGGTTCTGGAGTCAAAGAGCTGTTAGTGTTTACAAATCGAGCGCAGCGACAGGATTGTGTGTCAGAGACAGAATCTCAAAGATTTTTGTGGCCCTGATGAAGACCCAATTCTGGACATTCAAACTGTGTTATTAATGTTTTTAACATCTACAGATCATTATCCAGATATTTAATACAAATAAGCATGTCTTATTTTTGTGTTTTATACATTTGAACTCACATCTCCTGTGTTTAGAAAACAGCAGAACTTTTGTAATTGGCCCAAAAAACGAACCATGTCTGTAAGCGCTGTTTTGAGCCTTTTAGCAAATCTTGCCCTAAACAGCCTGTTGCTGTTACAAAACAGAGGAAACATAGTGGAGTCTAATTGTTGCACCGTGGAGCTCAGCTGAACTCAGTTCTGGGAGTTGAAATCAACAGAAAGTGTTTCATTTGACACTGAAACAGTTTCTTTTCCATCCATGAAGGAAGCTTTTGTATTTCACTCAGCAAAATATACAGTCTGGACTGCACAACATTTCAGACTGCATGTGATCTGTGCACAAAAACATCGAGCTTCATGGACACACACAGGTCCTGCTCCACTTCCTGCTGTTGCCATGGCTTTGCTCTCGTCTTGCATTCAGTCTAATTACAGCTTCTTATTCAAACTCTGCACGTCACTAATTCCTGGTCTCTCCTTGTTGAATACTTTTTATCTTCAGCTGTCCTTGAAATCATTGAAAATCATACAGTTATGTCTATAAGACTTTGGACAGAAACAACTTTCTCTAACTTTGGTTCTGTAAATTACAACAATGAATTTGAAATGATACAACTCAGATGTAGTTTCAGCTTTAATTCAGTGGGTTGCATTAAAATGTGAGGAACTAAAGCATTTTTTAGAATTATCCTATGGAGCACCGCAGGATGTGCTGTATCAAGCATGCACCGGGACGAAGGAAAGACGGGTGGACTTCCTGGTGGAGCTTGCAAGAGAGCTGGCTCGCTCTCATGTAGCTGGGAAGAAGGCAAGAAAAGAACAGTTGCTTCGGACACAACCCTCCACACCGAGCCCTGGAAAAAGAGCCATGTGTCAGGTCAAACACAAATGCAAGAACAATCATGCCACTGTGCGATGTGTTCACTGCTACAGATACACATGTGGTAAATGCAGACTACAGATACCATGGCAGTGCCAGGATTGTGAGTGATTGCTGAAAATGTTGAAATGTACTCACTCACTTTTTATTATTATTTGTAAATATGTGTACAAATGGTTGGTTTTTTTGTACTGTTTTTATCAATAAATCTCAGCAACAAAGGACATACACCCATGTGTGTTGATTTCTCCCTAAGATGGCAAACTGAAACACAAGTTTCCTTGTGGCTCAGGAAACTAACCACTCCAAGTTGGTGACTTTTGGAGATTTATTTTCCTGGATGATTGAGAATGCATCAAGACGAACACAAAAGGAAGTTCACCGCTTTTAGCAGCTCCCCCCCAGACAAACAAAGAGGCAGTTGGCAGTTAGAAATCAGCAATCATTCACACACCCCCACTCCCCTCCAGAATTCTCAGGTAACAACCTAATTTACATATGAATGACTAGCCAATTTAGCTTCCACTTGGCTGAAGCTAAAGCCTAGCTAAAAGCCTACCAGCCATTTGGCAACTCAGCCCATCACACGTCCACGTCTCTCCTTGTTTCGTCTTTTATTATGAAAGGGTTGTGTTTCCATGTTCAGTGTGTTTCATGTTGCTTCCCCTGTGGTGTCAGGTTCATTTGTGTCAGCTGTGTTTCCACTTCCCTCCTTTCTCTTCTGTGTATTTAAGTCCGCTGTCTTCCTCTGGGCAGTGTTGGTGCGTTTTCCTCCGTTCACGTTATTCCGGGTTTCAGGTTATCTCCTGATTCTGTTTAGGTCCATGTTCATGTTCATGTTTTTTCATCAGAGTTTCTCGCATGCACCTCCTCGGATTCATGTTCATGTTTTTCTTGTCATAGTTGTCATAGTCATACCGAGTTATTCCCAGGATAGGTTTTAGTTTTAGTTTCCGCCCCTGTTTGCTGGGCCTTGTTTTGTGTTCGTGTTTTTCAACCTAATAAATGGTTTGTTTTTTTGTTAAGATTCAGGTCCATCTCTCCCTTGTCTGCTTCTGGGTTCATATTGCAATCACATCAGCCACAGTGACAATAAACTTATTTTGATTTTTAATTTTCTTTATTTTTTCAACAATATTATGTATATATAAACATTTTGCATCTTACAATATAAAGCCTGGATCCTGCACATATTGCACTTTGAACTTGAACTGTGTTGTCTGTTTATTGGAGATTGTACTACTTGAATTCATTATCCTGGTGATATAACACATTAATTCTCCATTTGGAATCAATATAGTATATAATACAGTATCTGTCTATCCATCTATATAGCTATTGAATTGAACTGGAGTGAATGGAAGAGAATTAAATAATGGATTTCATGTTCATGTTTATCTATGTTGTAACAGTGACGACTTGAGACATCTGTTTGGCACTATATGAAGAGAATGAAATAAAATTTAAATGAAAATGATATTAACTGTATTTATACATTTTATATTTTTGGATGAGACACTGTCAGTGTGCTGTTATATAACTCAGGTATTTTTAAGGCCTGACTGGTGGCATTGGTGCCCATTGCTTTACTGTGCTGTTGGATGTGTATGTGGGCTATCCCTTGTACCTGACATTTGATTGGGCATCACTGTGTTGCTATGGTATGATCCTGGTAGTTGTTGTTAATAAAACAATAACAAATTCAAATTCAAACATTGCTGCATTCTTCTGTCACTGAGGATTCCAAACCTGCACTCAGTCTCCTCATTACTTTGGTATTGAACAGACAAACTTTGGAGCTCCTGCAAACTTTATTCACAAACTGCAAATATTTTACACAAATCTGCGACTGACAACAAGCACAGAGACTTCAAACAATCACTGAAGTAAGCACTGAAAGATTTACTTTAAAACAATAACGATTAAGACCTTTTTCGTAAGGTTGTTTTCCCTTGATTGCCAGCTGTTACTGTTTTATCTTCATATCTTTCATATTTGTCCACCTAAACAATGCTTTAATGATACAGTTTGAGAAGTTTGATATGAATTTATCCAACTGACTTGAAAATGAAACTGACAACTGTCCTGTAATCTTACACAGAGAAACCAAATCCTGCGTCTTTGCCTTGACAGACGCCTAAAATGGCTCGAGCTGTGGTAAGTTACCCTTCACTGTGTCTGTTTCTAAACATTAAATCGTGTGAATTTTTAAAGAAAAATCCAACAACAACAATAATAATATGTAACAGAGCAAAACGTCAGATGACTTGAATGTTCCTCTGCAACACAAAGTCAAAGTCTGCCTCCTCCACAGGCAAAGGAGAAGCTCCCACGCTCATCCAGTGCAGACCGTTGTGCTCTGGACAATGAAGTTCCCGCTTTCATGTTCCGACCTATCAGCGCACCTGCATGTGAACTCCTAAGTCCACCACCTGCTGATGCCAGCTTTCAGTCGAAGGACACAGACAAGATCATGCATCCAGATTTGAAAAACGATCGTTCATCCCTGGATGATGACGTGACGTTTTTCATGTGTCCTAGCGATGTTCCTCTGCCTCCGAGACCTCCACCCACTGCAGAGGTAGGTCTCTGCAGAAAGCGCAGGTATTCTACTGCTTTTTCTGTTAATGATGAAGAGGAACATTTGATGCCCAAACGCATGAGGCTGATGAGTTGGGATGTCTCTAAGTCTCCAGCTGCTGAGAAGGAGTATGTTTGCTTTACTTGTCCTGAAGACAAGAGGTCTGAGTTACCTCTCAGCTCCCTCCAAGGCCATCCACCATCACAGGTCAATAATAATGACACTGACCAGTGTACCATTCTGCTGCCTCCTGAAATCCCAGTGCCTCCACCCACTGCAGAGGTAGGTCTCTGCAGAAAGCGCAGATATTCTACTGCTTTTTCTGTGGAGGATGAAGAGGAACATTTGATGCCTAAACGCATGAGGCTGATGAGTTCTGATGTTCCATTTTCTTCAGTTCCTCCACCTGCTGATGCCAGCTTTCATGCAAAGTACACTGACAAGATCATTCATCCAGATTTGAAAAACGATCGTTCATCCCTGGATGATGACGTGATGTTTTTCATGTGTCCTAGCGATGTTCCTCTGCCTCCGAGACCTCCACCCACTGCAGAGGTAGGTCTCTGCAGAAAGCGCAGATATTCTACTGCTTTTTCTGTGGAGGATGAAGAGGAACATTTGATGCCCAAACGCATGAGGCTGATGAGTTCTGATGTTCCAGTTTCTTCAAATCCTCCACCTGCTGATGCCAGCTTTTATGCAAAGTACACTGACAAGATCATTAATCCAGATTTGAAAAATGATCATGCATCCCTGGATGATGAAGTGACATTTTTCATGTGTCCTAGCGATGTTCCTCTGCCTCCGAGACCTCCACCCACTGCAGAGGTAGGTCTCTGCAGAAAGCGCAGGTATTCTACTGCTTTTTCTGTTAATGATGAAGAGGAACATTTGATGCCCAAACGCATGAGGCTGATGAGTTGGGATGTCTCTAAGTCTCCAGCTGCTGAGAAGGAGTATGTTTGCTTTACGTGTCCTGAAGACAAGAGGTCTGAGTTACCTCTCAGCTCCCTCCAAGGCCATCCACCATCACAGGTCAATAATAATGACACTGACCAGTGTACCATTCTGCTGCCTCCTGAAATCCCAGTACCTCCAAGTCCTGCCCCTGTTGGAGTTCTAGAAACTGTTGATTTTCCTTGTGTTGATAATTAAATACGTGTTTGTGGTAATAAATACATTTTTGAGCAAATACACGTTGAGATGATTCGGTTGCTTATGATGGTTATAATTATCCAAACAGTATTATTCCTAATAAGATCTTTACTTTTTATACTTATTTTCTCCATGACCTATTTCGATGTCTATTTTGAAGATCCACTCATATCATGACAGTATGCTTATTCTCAGTAGAGTGTATAGCCACATCTGAAGAAAGAATCAATTAAAGTCACTCATTAACAACTTACCACATACGCCGGAGCTGAATTCAAGATGTAAGCAGACGTTTCACAGATATCTTGGTTGTCTTTCCATTTCCTACACTAACAGTATCCTGAGAATTGGCTTATAGAGCTGATATAAAGGTGAAATTTGATGACTTAATCGAAGCATCATCAGCTTAAATGCAAATGAATCCACTGTACTTGAGGTAACCTAACACTGACCATGAACGCCACAATCACTGTGCGCCAGTCCAACACAGTGCTTTACTGTGAACTCACCACAGTACTGCAAACTAAAGTGTTTATCTTCCAGTCCAATCCAATCCATCTTTATTGAGAAATCACTTTAAAAAACCCAGGACAAAACCAAAGTGCTGTACAGTAAATGAGTTAAGAACAATAGAATAAAACATAACAGTAAAAAAATAAAACACATAATACATAAAAAATGTAAACAGCCCTATATTTCAAAACAAGATAAAACAGCAAAAATAAACTAAAAAACTCAAACTAAAAACCAACATCTTACAAGGTGTCAAAGGTCAGGGTGAAGAGATGAGTTTTCAGGAGTGATTTAAGAACAGGCAGAGAAGAAGCCTGTCTAATCTCTAAAGGCAGATCGTGTCACAGTTTCAGAGATGCTGCAGCAAAAGCACGATGTCCTCTAAGTTTACGCTCAGTCCTGGGAACATTCAGGAACAGCTGATCAGCTGACCTGAGACAGCGGGTGGGTTTATAAGACTGTGGCAGCTCAGAGAGTTAAGATGCAGCTAGGTCATGGAGAGCTTTAAGAGACATTAATACCAATAAGCTGCTAACATGATGTTGTATTTTATTTACATGTCTGTTTTAGCACTTTAACATTTGCATCTGTCTAACTGGCTAACCATGCAAGACTATTGTAAGCATTGCTCTGTAATAGTGCGACATTTTGGACCCCAGGAGGTCCTTCTGTATCTGCACGATGTTTGACCTGCAGTCTTTATTGCCGCCTATGTATATTCTTTTAAACCTTTTTATTGTTTTTAAATGATAGTTACGGACCAAATGTTAAACTATATAGTTGAATATATAGTTAAAGTGTTTCTCTAGATACAGAGAAAGGTTTTACATCAAAAGGTCATCTGTCTGCATATAAAACAGAAGCTTTCATGCAGATGCACTTCCTGTTTAGAGACTTTGAGGTTTAGGTAGTGACGGGGGTGATTTACTGAGCGTGTAAGTTTTCCTCCTGTCAACACACTCTACAATGCCGCCCACATGCCACTCCTGTCCAGTCTTGAAAGCAAAACATGTATGTATAGTATAAAATGGTGAAATGCTGATTTCCATGTTTCAATTGAATCACTTGATTGTAATCAATTGATTGCAGAGACTTTTGTCAAGACCCTATAGAATCAGAAGTCCCGTGAACATGCACTAATAAAAGCTGCAGTTGTAATAGGGGATAAAGTGGTGTGCACAATGTGTGTTTGGATAAGATGTCAGTAATGCATTCACATTAAAATCACAGGGTTTCTTTCTTTTTCTTATTTTTCTTACATATCATGTAAAAAAACACTCCTGCAACATTTTTTCTCTGCCACAGATTTAGGAGAGGAAGAGTCCAGCATTTCAACACTTATGCAAATGTTAGTTTATTTGATAGGTGCATCAGTAGTAATTATTTAAATTAGAGTTTTCAGCAGTGTTGTTGTATTTACAGCAAAGTGCCTGCAAAGTGTAAAAACTAATTAACTGATGATACTAGACCCTTAAAAGAGATAAACACCACTAGTCAAGTCATAATGGCTACTTACAAATACATAAGCACTCAACACAACCCACACAGTGATCTAATGCACAAAAACAAAGGAGACTTAAACTGGCTGAATCAATTACTGTAAAGAAAACATGGAGGAAGGCTTCCTGTGGTGTCTGGCTGCAGTATAGGTCATAAACCTGCCTCCTGCATTACAGCAGACAGGTCAGGGGTCAAATGAAAAGCAAAATGTTTACCTCAGATTAGGGATGCACCGATACCACTTTTTTGGAAACGAGTACGAGTACGAGTGCTTGCATTTCAGTACTCGCCGATACCGAGTACTTAATAAAAACATGATTTAAATTTACAGGTAACAGCTTTAGTCCTATAATTTAACAACAAACAAACAAGGGACTGGTTTGGAATTAAGAACATTTATTTAAAATGAAAAGCATGTTGTATGCAACATATTACAGAATAAATAATTATAAAAAAATTTAAACAGTGACAGTGCAACTCAAGTATTTTTCAGTTTATTTTAAACTCTGCCGCTTTGGACAACACAAGGGGCATTAATAAACATCTTTGCCATTTAGTGCACAATATGTGAATAAACTAACAACATCCACCGACATAGAACTGTGGCAGTCAGTGCAACTGAGGTAGGTATTAACATCAAGTCTAAGATGACTCACTAAATGGAGAGAAACAGTGAGTGGCAGGGTTTTTTAAGAAAAGTAGCTTTTCTGCATCATCAGCAGTCAGACTGTTTCTGTTTTCATCTATAATGTGTGACACTGAGCTAAAAAGCCTTTCACTGTCCACACTGCTACATGGGGCTGAGAGCTATTTACAGGCTATTTTAGCCAAAGTGGGGAACCTGATTTTGTTGACACCCCAGTACTTCAGAGGACTGTCTTCACGAGGGCTTGGGGCCTCTCCGAGGTATGTGTCGAGCTCAATGGCAGCACCTGCTGCCAGCGGCATCCTGGGCCTTGAGGAACAGTTTAGCAGGAGGTTCTGCAGCTTCTGCCCGACTCCCCTCTGCCTCACCTCTAGAAGCTCCTGCTTCAGGTGCAGCTTGGCCTCTGGAGCAGTGTTGTTGGAGAAGAAGCGATCTTTATACCTGCACAAAATTCATAAATGTATTAATATGTGGAAAAATAGGACTGATGTCATGTAATACGTGCTGTTCCAGCGTGTCTGTATGTCCTGCTGCAGTCTCTTTATTGGCTGGTTGAGCTGTCCCTGAATGTCCTCGAGGCGGGAGTAGGCTAAGGCGGAATGTTTAAAATGCCCAACTATTTTCCGTCCCACTGCTTTAGCATCAGCTATGCTCCTCTGTGCTAATAAGCGTGGGTAAATAAGCGTGGGCAAACTCTTTGTACTCGTTGTCGTGTTGGGATTTTAGGTGCTTGATTAAATTACTTGTGTTAAATGCGCTACCTTTTGAGCCTCCTCTGGACAATTTCAATGAGCACAATTTGCAGTCCGCCTTTGTTTTCGTGTCTTCGTTCACTTTGAAATAGTTCCACACGGCTGACTTGTCTCGCCTCGCCTTCTCCCCGCTCTGAGACGCAGCCGGGGCCTGTGGGGCGGGCACTCGGTGCCTGTGATTAACCCCTTACATGCCGCTCAAACATAGACAGGTCTCAGACCGTGGTATCAGTCCTCGGTATCGGGGAACTTTTAACGAGTACTTTAGAAAATGTGGTATCGAGGCCGATACCAGATACCGGTATCGGTGCAACCCTACCTCAGATTAAATATTTCCCAAAGTAAATTGGACTGAACTGGCCAGTTAAATACACGAGGGGATACGAATAGAAAATAAATATCTAAAAACAAAGAATGAAAACCAACTATTAATTTAATACTTAAGTCTGTGAAGGTTCTCAGTCATCCAGGTCATCGTAGTCTAAGGAGCTTGGAAGGAAAAGCGTCTGGACTTCTTGAGTTGCTTGAAGATGTTTCACCTCTCATCCGAGAAGCTTCTTCAGTTCTAAGGGTCAATGGTGGGGAGTCCCAGACTTAAAACCAGTGGGAGTTTCCCCCCAAAGAGGGACAAAGGACCCCCTGATGATCCTCTACCTAATCACATGAGCCAAGGTGTGAAAGCGGGTGTGGGTCCTAATCAGCCAGGGTTTCGGGTGAGCTCATTGTGAAACCTGGCCCCACCTTATCATGTGATTTCCTGAGGTCAGATGGCCCAGGATGTAAATGGTCTGAGATCCCTTCCCAGACGCCTTAACGTCCAGTGAAAACAACACATCATTTTCTCTCCAGTTACCCTCAGCAGTCCAACAGACCTCCAGCACCAGTAAAACTTTAACCAGAAATTGTTTATGGGACATGTGTCGTTATTTATGTTTGTGGAAATGTGCATTAAAATTAAAATAAAGATGCTGGTGTCTGACGTTACTGACTTCCCAATTGTGTGGCTTCTGGTGTGGCCTTCACAATTCAATTTTCAATTCAATTTTATTTGCACAGCGACAAATCACAACAATATAAAGTCGCCTCAAGGCGCTTTATATTGTAAGGCAGACCCTACAATAATACATACAGAGAAAAAGCCCAACAATCATATGACTCCCTATGAGTGAGCAGTCTGGAGACAGTGGGAAGGAAAAACTCCCTTTTAACAGGAAGAAACCTCCAGCAGAACCAGGCTCAGGGAGGGGTGGGGCCATCTGCTGCGACTGGTTGGGATGAGAGAAGGAAGACAGGATAAAGACACGCTGTGGAAGAGAGACAGAGGTTAATAACAGGTATGATTCAATGCAGAGAGCTGCATTAACACACAGTGAGTAGGAAAGGTGACTGAAGAAGAAATACGCATTGCATCATGGGAATCCCTCAGCCACATACACCTGTTGCACTACACAACAAATGCAAGCATGTCAGTTTTATTCATTTTATGCTCATCTTCGTACAAATTTTAAAGGTAATGCAGTCAAAACTTTGTAAGTATCTGAGTGATTGGATGAAGCGGTTTGATGACGTAACACGCTATTTTAGTTTAAAATGCTTATAATGTTATGATAAATGGTAGTTTTGTTGTTACTTTTACAATATTATCCATCCTTCAGTTTCAGCGAACATGACAGTTAGCAGTGTAATAATTCCTCTGTGATAAAGAAAAATTAGCTTGTTTTCTTTTTGTGTGGGAGCTCGCACAGTGTTTCAACTTTACAGCCTTTTAATATGAAAGTCCTGTCAGTACACTTCCTTTTTACATCATTTCACACTTGCCCCGTGAAGGGCAACAGTCTGACGTCTGCTTAGCCAGGAAAGCTTCAGCTTGTTTCTTTCCGCACATCTTCCTCTTCACTGTCGGTGGTTCACAGACATGTTAACAAGCATGGACGTATCAAAACTTTGCTTGATTTTGCTGTTACCACTAGCTGTGTCCCATGATGCTGAAGGTAATACAAGGAAACTATTTTCATTATGCATTATTAATATTTTTAAATTTATAACCTCCTTGCTTTTAGTTTAAACTAAACACATTATTATGGGATTAAAAAGATGGTTTAACATTCACAAAATATAGAAACTAAAGTCCTCTCTGACACAGGCTGAATCTTGTATTTACCGTATTTTGCTGTCACTGTTTACAGAGACTGTTGTGAAGACAGTCAGGAGAGAACACGATGTCACTCGGATTTGCAACAAGGAAAGTCAGACTACTATTGTTTTGATTATCTGTAAGATCAAAAGACAGAGGGACACAGGAGGAGAGTGTCATCTGCTGTATCGACACGGAGAGAACGTTACTCAGGAATGTGACCCCAGGTTCTCAATAACAAAAGAAAATCAGACTGCCTTTCTGGAGCTGACCAGTTTAACACCAGCTGATAGTGGGAACTTCACCTGTGAGTGTACAAACACTGAAGGGACATATATTGTCCATATCAGTGTCACTGTGGAAGGTAAATGCATTTTGGTTTCTTTATCTGACACAGTTATTCAGCACTGTGTCAGCATTGTATTGACCTGCTTATGTGTTTTTTATTCTTGTAATTTGTTCATTTCTTTTCTTCTTATTTTCACTTACAGCAGTTTAAATACTCTCACTGACTCATTTATCAGGTACATCTTTGAACCGAGTTGGACCACCTTCAGCCATCAAACATGTCTTCATTTTTTGTGGCACAACAAGGCGCTAAAAACATTCCTCAAAGATTCTCAAGACATATTGAAATTACATCATCACACAGTTGCTGCAGATTTGTCATTTGTCAATTAAATGATGCTCAGTGGTTACTACAGGGTCCAAAGTTTGCAAAGAAAATCCTTCACAGAGCATTACACCACCAGCAGTCTGAACTGTTAGAAATCAACTCATCGGGCAAGGCATCGTTTTTTTAGTCTTCTGTTGTCCAGACTTGCAAACTGTAGCCTCAGCTTGCTGTTGTTAGAGGACAGCAGTGATATCCAGTGTGGTCCGCTCTGCCTCAAGGTTTGATGTGTAAACAGCATTTTTACCCAGAGAATCACAGCTCACTGGATATTTTCTATTTTTCAGACCATTGTCTGTGAACAGAGATGATTGTGTGTGAAAATCCCAGCAGATCAGCAGTTTGTGAAGCACTGGGACCAGTAACATGTGCCATGTTGCTCTGTTTGAGCATTGATTTGCTGACATTTTATTATTTTATTAACCTTTATTTAACCAGGAAGATGAAGCTGACATGTGATTGACAAATGAAATGAACACTGAAATATTTGTGTTACACCCTGACCAAGTATACCTCATAAAGTGGCCAGTGAATGTATATAAGCAGTTGGACCAATTTCAGTTCATAGTAATATTCAGAAAAGATGCAAAAGAAGAAGAAGAAGACAAAAGAAAAGAGCACAGTGACAATATTTAAAGCTCTGTGGTTATAAAACTGGGGTTTCATTACTTCACTCAGAGTTTCAGTAGACGTAAACTGTGTTTGATTTGTGTTTTGATTTCCAGGAAATGAAAGTAAATGATTTTACTGACAAATGCATCTTTTCAATGATTTAGACACAAACGAGGCCCACACTTCAGCAGACAAATCTTTTTCCGTTTATCTGCCCGGTGTTGTGATCATCTTTATAACTGGAGTTATCGTGGGATTTATCTACTGGAGGAAAAGTAATGGGTGAGACTATTTTTGCTGCAGTAATTCAAAGATGATATAGATGTAGAGAAAGTAAAAGGAAACATCACATTTCAATAAGTGAGAATTCGCTGTATGTTAAACATCATGTCTAGAATGAACACTTTTTATCCTTCCAAAAATAATTATCATTATTAAGAGAGAAGATAATATAAATGTAGATGTTCTTACTTGATTTTTCTCTGTTTGAATGTGAATAGTGTTACACTAATGCTGACATCCTTTCTTATCAACGTGGCTGCTTAAGGTCAGGAACATCTGGAGTGTCTGTACCTGAAAATCCCAACGGTTTGGTGAGCAATTTATTGCTACGATCTACAGCAGCTAGTTAAAAGTTTGCCAGTAAACATAAAACATGTACATTTATGTTTTAGGATGTTAACTACTTATATAGATAATTACAGATTAGTGTTATAATACTATTAGTGCCAACTTCAGTGTCCTTTATTTTGTGAAGAAGCTCTTACAGAAATGAGCAGAAACATTAAATAATCCAGGCAACAGATGGAGAGATTTAAAGATCAATAGAGTGTGTGGGTAGACCGGGTTGAACTTGATTAATACCTAAAAGATTTCACTTTTCTAAAGGATGACGATGAGCCAGATCAGCCCTATACAAACCTTCAGCAGCCATCGAGTGATTCCTACCAGACTATCATCTCAGTGAACCATCAACACGACAACAAGACACGCTCAGCAAGAAGCACAGGAACTGTGGGAGTGGATAATAAAGCTCTATGAAACATTTTAAAGTATATAAAACTTTAGGTGACATACTAATATAATAATATTCATATATTATAATAAACGTCCATCTTTTCACACTGGATAGTTGTTTCCCAGTAATGGAGACCATTCAGTCATAATACTCCAACTCAGGCTCTCAGATTTAATACAATACAAACACAATAAACTGTGGCAAACATGACTCTTTGTATCAGACTAGTTTTGTTTTTGAACAAACATCTCATCATAATTTGAACACAATGTCCATCCAGATAAACAGAGAGATCAGTCTGGCTTAAACAATGTTGGTGGTTCACCTTCTACTGTCCTTCCACTTTTATGCACTTCTATTTTAGACATAGTAAAAGTTTCAGTGTAGACACAAGAGGTGAAATAAGGAGGGTGCAAGTCTTCCTGCTTTCACTATAGTCTACCTCACACTGTCAGCCACAGTTACTTCCTCACCAGCATGACTGCACGGAAACTCTGCTTTCTCCTGCTTCTGCTTGTGGTTTTTAGCAGTGAAGGTAAATATATATAATTAAAAAAGAAAAGCTGTAAAGCCAGGTGTTTAAGAAGAAAGCTTTAGTTAGGTTAGTGAAATAATATATGTGATTGATTTTCCCACAACAACAAATATATAGAAACTATAATCCTGATTTTGTTTCATTTTAACTGGAACAATTTATAGAGACTCTTGTGAAGACAATTGGAAAGAAACCCGATTCCACTCAAATATGCAGCAAAGCAACTCTGAATATTACTGTGATGATACTGTGTGAGATCAGCACAGAGAGGAGCCGAGGAGAACAGTGTCGTCTGCTCTATCGTTACGACCGAGGCTTTATTCATGGCTGTGACTCCAGGTTCACACTGATCAAAGAAAATGAGACTGTGTTTCTCCACCTGCTCAACTTAACATCTGAAGACAGTGGGAACTACACCTGTGAGTGTGGATTTCGTGGTGGATTGTATGTTCTCCATCTCAGTGTGACTGTGAGAGGTAAAAACATTTTCTATTTATACCCACACCGCAGATTCAAGGTGGATGTTTGGAACTGCGTTAACACTTTCTTTTCTGTCATACATGGTTTGAGGTCGTCATTCCCGCCTGCAGCGGATTAATGAAAGGTTTCAGTCAGGAGATGAACATCTGGAATGTTTTTAAGCTCTTCTTCTGGCTAATTTGTTTAAAATTTCATTATAAAACTGCTCCAATCACAACTTTGTTGTTATTTCATCAGTGAAATGTTTGAATGATGCAATTGTAACTCTAATGTAATGAAAAGATAAACATGTTTTCCACTTTAATATAACAGGTTAATGCAAATTTCGTGACTTTTCATGTTTTCAAAATGAAGTTTTTTTGTTGTGTGTGTGGCAACATTCAACAGACGATGGAGATTCTTCTGGCATGAAGTTCATGGCTACAGTTCCCATCATTTCTGCTGCTGCTTCACTCATCAGTGTGGCTGTGATAACCTGTGGTTACAGCCTGAGGAGAAATCCTCGCAGGTGAAAACTTTTACTGACGCACTTAAACTCATGAAATGACCCTTTGAAATCACTTGAGCACATTACTGCATACAGCAGCCACTGTGGTGTTCAAAGTATCTCATAGGTTCTTTTAAAACACCACACATTAGTTGTAGACATAGCTAGTCTTGTTTTTGAGGTATTTTTCACCCCATGACCTCTGATGTTTTTATCCTAACAGAGAAAACAGATCAGGTCTAACTAACTTAACAGGATCTGAAACTCGCCAGATGTTTGTGAGTTTTCCATAGTTCTGTTTTACACTTAATTGTGCCGAGGCTGCAGAGCATTATGTCTGTGTTTTAAGCTGCACTTTAATTAAATGTAAATGACAGTGTAAATTGTTGTTTAGGACAAAGAGGACCGCTACATGAGCCTTCATCGGCAAAACATCGATGTCTACCAAACTATCTCCTCCGGTCGCCTTCATCATGATGCTGAGGCCACTGCATGTCACAGTCATGTACAATAATAATCAGAGATGGAGTTTTTACCCTGACTACGTGATCTATAAAACTATGATGCTAGACATGCTATCTATAAAAGACACTGACATTTTAACTTGCCAGCATCATGTGTACTGTTAGTTTGTTTTGCACTGAAAAAAGAGAAAAATATTAACGTCCAGTAAAACTTGTAATTATGTTGTGAATGAATTGCCTTAATTCATGGCTTTTAACACCATTTAATTTCTGTTTTTTATCTGGTTTGAACGTTGAAAATCCTGCCACTTGGCTCTGTGGCCTCTGCCACCATTATGGTTTTTGCTATACTGGTCCACTTGATAGTCATATTTGATGATGATTTTACTTTATTTTGAGTCATTAGAATCAGAACGGGGGTCAGGAAAGAAGAAAAACGATAAGCTGGGGAGAAAGTTAACAGAAGAAGAGGGAAAAATAGAGAAGAAGAGAAATAGATGGAGAGGAAGAGAGAAAACATACTGAAAATCTATTTCATCATCTGCTGAAAAACACAAGGAAAAACCAACACAGTGGGGAACCCACAGCAACAACCAATAATATGCAGTAAGTAGGCTAGTAAGTAGTAGTAAATAATAGATATTAAATGTTACTGAGCAGTAAATGGGCCCAGAGGGCCGAGACCTGAGGGCACCCCACCCGCAGCACAGGCCCAACAGAGCCAGGGGGCCGGGCCCCACCGAGCAGCCGCCCAGAGTGAGCCACTAAACACAGAGAACCACTAATGCACTGTGGGTGGGGGCACCAGCTACTGGCAGGAAGTGTGGTGGGGGGAAATAATACGTGACTATTTTTATGTGGAGTGGAATTAAACTGCCATAGAATATGCTTGTGGTGGATTTGACTCAACACAAGCGTATTGTCAAAGTGTTCTTTGGCATGCATCGAGACAGTTTCTCAGATACTGAAGTGACTTGAGCAGAGCCAGTTAAAGCCTACTGTGCTTGAGTGGGCAGCTCAAGTTTCCACGTGGAAGGTTTAGTGAGACAAAGACAGGAAGTTAAAGCTGCTGACTAATAATCTGCAGGTTCCTGATTTGAGTCTCTGTTAAGAGGATGGTGTCTCTGAGATAATTGCTTTTGTGCATCGATAAATAAACAGGGAAATAAATGAATAGAAAAAAGCATCCGAGCGGATGTGCACCGACGGTGTGCCCACTGGTCTTAAAGTGCCTTTGCGCCCCTTACCATTTATGGAGGTCCCATTTGGGCACATTGGCATGGACCTATAGTGTACATGGATGTTGCTTTGTATTAGTTCTGGTATATTATACAACACAATAACATGATGCAGTGCTGCTGTGCACCATTTCTGCAAAGAGTGTGGTGCAAGCAAGGAAGATAAGATAACTCTTGCACAGTCATACCTAGTACAATAATACAACAAAATTGGAAACTGTCCCACCATAACACAATCATTTAGATACAATATTGGACTTTGTTTACATGTAACTGCACAAATAGAATTTAGAAATGTAATTATTGACAAGAGTGAACAACCACTTATAATGTAATCTACAGCTGTGACCAAACAGCTAGATAGAGAATCAGAAGTGTTGTGTTTTCTACAAAGTTTGCTGTTTCAGTGAGAGTCATATGTCATATCATTTCAAACAGTGGCGATCCAGTAATGTTGTACAAACGAGTAAGACTAACTATAGACTTTAGCCAAAGTTGTTAAGTTAGCTAAAGAGTTGGGATTGTGTGTAAGGCATAAATAAACCTAAAATGCAATGTTTTGGACGTTCTTTGGCACATTTCCCTACTGTAGGGGTCTCTGCAAGCATACGGGGCTCTGAGAGGGAACAAGATGACAACGAGGAATTCTACTGGAAACAGTCGATCATGTCTGTCAAAGCTGAATTCAGGGCAAACTAAGCTAAATTAGTGTTTTTAGCTAACAGCTACAGTAAGCATAAAAGTGACTGTTGGGCTATTATTTGTTAACAGGGGCGATTTTAGCCCATTTTTGGGGTGCTTTGGTTCATTTTTGGGGTGCTTTGGTTCATTTTTGGGGTGCTTTGGTTCATTTTTGGGGTGCTTCAGCCCTTACTTACTTTTTTTTGACAATATTTCCTGTTTGTGTGACACACTACTAAAAATATAAAAGGCAGAACTTGGTTGAGAGGTAACATTTTAACAACAAAAGTATCCATAATATTTTTTAATATTTTGTAATAATTTATTTGTAATAATTTATTCTGTTTCAGGAGTGTTTTTATGCATCTGTATTATATTATACAAACACATTAAAAGTGAATCTCTGTCCAAAATATGCACTCAGTTTACTTCTTACTCACTATGAGCATCATTCATTATTCTCCTCCAGTAATTAAGGTTAGGATATGTATTTTTTTTATTCCAATCCATTCTTCTTTGGCAGCATTTAAATAACCTTGATCAGAATTGATGGTTTTGTTACAGACTTTTCAAAAAAGTGTTTTGCTTTTCTTTCACAAATGTGAGATTAAATTGTTAAAAAGTACAAAACAGTGATGTCATGTTTTGTGACGAGGACCCAGGCACAGAGAGACTTGATGGATTTAATAATCTTTTGATTTAATAAAGAAATTTGCAGACTTGCACAGAGATGGTAAAATTATGATGACTGATAAAGGAGGCGAAGACAACAGACGATGAGGACAGGGAGGATGCAGGGACAGAGACGGGGAAGAAGTCTCATTGTGACGAGTAAAGTGTATCTTGGCTGGCTGGGCAGCTCTCTGGGTGCTCAGCCCCCCGAAGCTCTGATCCTAGAATCCTCCCTGAATTGTGTTAATACAGTATGTCAACATGAAAGCATAACTGTACAGGGTGGGCCAGTTATATGGATACACCGTAATAACATAGGAATGGTTGGTGATGTTAAAGTCCTGTTTGTGGCACATTAGTATATGTGAGGGGGCAAACTCCTCAAGTTCGGTGGTGACCATGGTGACCATTTAGAAGTCGGCCATCTGATACCAAATGATACCAAACAAGGCAAAGTAAATAATTTTTAAAAGTGAATGTAGAGGAAACATCAAAAGTTGTCACGGCTGGGGCAGCAGTCGTGTGGTGGAGTGAATGAGGACCAAGATGCAGACGGCGGTGGAGATGCGAGTGGAGATTTATTTACAGTGAAAATAACAAAGGTGAGGGAAGAAGCGAACATCAACCTAAACTGGGACAAACTAACAGACAAAGCAGAAAACATGAGGGCAGCAGGGAAACACAGAGATGACACGAAGAAGACAGAGAGACGTGGAGAAACACCGATGGACACGGAGACTTTTCACCTGTTCCTTTTGTTTGAAGTGGCCGAACTTGGCCACAGTAGGACGTGGTCTCCCGGTCGCAGCCCGCATGGGGCCGATGCGATGCACTCTATCAAAGGCGATGTTCTTCACCGTGTCCTCCAGCAGCTTCAGGTGGGTTTTGATGAAGGTTTTGCACTCTGAGCCTTCTTCATCACAAGATCCTGGAAGCACTGATCAATGTAATCTTGGAGAGCCTCTAAACTCTCCCCGTTGTTCTCCAGGGTGTTGGAGATGATTTAGACAAATATTGTTAGTTAGAAGACTATTGATAAGTGTATTTGGTAATACTGAAGCTTAAAGGAATTTGTTCAATTCTAAACTACCATTTGCTTTAATTTTACGCCAAAATCTCCAGCGTCTGACGTCAGTTACAACATGAGTCGCTTACCTCTGTCACTCTGAAGTCACATTGAGTTTTCCTCACTGACTGTTTCAGACAGGTTTGTGGGAGCAACACAAAAAGCAGCTTCAGCTGGAAACACACAGTTTAGTGTCTTTGCTGCTCGCTTTAAGTCACAATAAACAGGAAACTCATTGTGTCTCATGTCAGAATCAAATCACTCATATACAGGAAAGGAAGAGGCGGAGCTTATTTCCTGCAGGGAGAGGTTAGCAGTCTGTGTCTTTCTCATTTCTGACTCCTAAAGAGCTGAAAAACACAGGCTGTTATTGGCTGGCTGACACTGGGATTAATGTCCTTGAAGCCAGCAGTCTTTAATGTCCAGGTTCAGAACGGGCAGGTGAAAAACAGTCCTTTATGTCCTCTGATGTTCAATAAACTGTCCTGATTACTGAGGGAGCAGAGAAAGTGTCTCCATCACTCACCACAGCTGGATGCTCTGAAATCCTGGAATCCAGCTGTGGAGAGGAGCGCCGGCGGCGTGGACGCAGTTTAGTAATCAGGGAACGGGAGACAGGAGGGAAACACAGCTGGGACCAATTACACACACGAGACAGGAAACAGTAACACAGGACTGTCAAAGTAAAACAGGAAATATAACACAGAGTCCAAAGTAAGGAGACGTGGGACACAGTGAAGACACAGAAACAGAAACCAGAACTATAATCACAAAACAAACTCAGAAACATAAAGAGTGAATCAGCTGATTCAGTGTTTGTGACAAAAACATGGATCCTGGTTAATAACTTTTATTTGTTTGTTTCTGTATTATTTTGTGTATCGTTCTTATGAGCTGTTGTTTTGTCAGTGAAATATTATTTCATTGTTTTAAGCTTTTTGTTGACTTTGAAGTGCTTAAGTTGATATTTTTGAACATTTAATTTGTTCGATTATTGTCGAGTCGATAAAACTGTCAAACGCACAGCTGCTTCCAGCACGGCCGGAGGAGAGGTGGCCGAGCAGACGCACAACACACACAGCTCACAGGTTTGCATTTCTAGATATTGCAGATGTTGCAGAAATTGAGAGTAAAGAACTCAGAGATCCAGCGCTGTCTCCTGCCCCTTATTTATACACCACAACACAACGACAGGCGTAACTCACACAAACGGGTAACATGAGGCTCAGATGCTTTGGACGTGTTCACATATACTGGACACAGAATGATGAAGATGGAGCTGCAGGAAGGAGGAAAAGAGGAAAAACACAGAAAAGATTCACAGATGTGGTGAAAAAGGACACGACAGCTTCTGTTTGTTAGTTTGGTTTTTCTTTATTTGGTAAAGATTCAGAAATAAAGAGAAGATCACATGTTTGAATATTATATTAACGTTCTGTAATTACAACAAGTTGTAAAATCTTTCCAGAGTGAGACAGAGACTGTGCAGAGACTGTAGAAGGACAGAGCAGCAGCAGAGCAGTCCAGATACACTGATGATCCTCTGTCAGATCCAGAGGGACACACAGGGCTGATGCTGGACTCTACATTGTGTCTGACAGTGGAGCTGTTCTCAGAGCAGTTCACTCTGCAGCACTGACAGTCATCTGCACTTCATTCCTCTGTCAGTCACTGCTGGATGAAGCTCTCCTCTCCACCTCCCAGTAACATGGCCCAGTCAGAGCGTCTCTACACACAAGCTGCTGCTGCTTCAACCTCTCTGGATCATCAGGACACAGCTGCTCCTCTCTCAGCACACACACCGTCCTGTTTACCATCATCAGCTCCACCTGCAGAGAGAAGGAGGAAGAGCAGAGGAGATAAACGAGTGTTTCCAGAGACTCTTCATCAGCTGTCAGTCAGTGATGCAGCACATCCAGTATAAAGAGCAGCAGGGACGTCAGTGCTGGGACTGTACTAGGACTCATTGTTGCTTCACTTTTTCTAATCTTTGGATTTTTATTGAAGTTGCTGAAAATGTTTTTCCCTCCTAGTTTGAGTTTGGACTTTCATTCATTAGAAGAACCTTGGTGTGTCCACTCTGAGCTCTGTAGGAACCCCAACAACAAGCCCAACAATCCAGATGGACGGTTCCAGCTGTTAACTGGAGGAATTCCATCCAAACATCTGCTCTCACTAAATTCTTCCTCACCTACAGACTGTGTTCTTCACTGCTTTAAACTTGGAAATCAATGCAGTCATTGGTCTGCGTGCTGCTTTGTTCAGAGAGCTGATTGGCTGTTGACAGTGTTTGATCAGAGCGTGTCAGCCGTTACTATGGTGACCATAAAGGTGAGAAACAGGAAGTGTTTGTGTCCAATCCTGAAGCCTGTCACCGTTCTCCTCTCACAGCTTCACTGAGAAGCTGCAGCTTTACAGGAAACACTGGATCTTTGTTTCATACTGACTGTGTTTAGTACAATACTGCTGACAGCACCACCCACTCACTCCATCACTCTACTGACCTCAGAGTCTCCAGTCTGTAGTCTGGACTCTTCTTAAGATCAGACAGCTGCTTCACATCTGGATACTTCAGGTTGTAGTTGTACAGCTCCAGCTCTCTCAGATGGGAGGGGTTGGACTTCAGTGCTGCTGCCAGATAATCACAGCTGATCTTTGACAAACCACAGACCCTCAATCTGTATAAAGAATGAAAGATGTAAGTTTATTAGACAAAGTGCTTGAAATCATTCAGTGTTTCATCATCTGTTCAGAGCTGAAGAAGGTTCAGAATGTAGAAGTTTAGAAAATGGAAACTCCAAACAGCTGAAGCCAACAGGAAGCAGCTTCAAACAGGAAACTGTGCAGAGTTTCAGACTATATGTCCTGATGCAGCCAGTTGGATTTTGGAGATTTGAATCTCTGTTCTGTGACTAAGTCCTTGAATCATTTCTTCCAGTTGGTCCAACAAGACAGACTAAGTATTGGACATGTGTTGTGGCTCCATCAGGGGAGCTTCTAAATGTGATGTGATGGCCCCTCTGGGTCTGTCAGGTCACAGCACTGAAGAGAGCTCAAACTGGGCACACAGCTGTTCCAGTCTGGACCAAAGACTCTATACTGGGACTGAGGGACTGCTTTGACTGCACCCACTGGGACTTTTTAAAGGCTCATGTTCTCACTTAGATCATCGATTTCTACTGACATTTCTTTCTGGGAAAAATGGGGATTACTTTGGAAACAGGAAGTATTTTCCCCAATAAGCAGCCCTGGATTAGTAAATCACTCCAACATGTTCTCAGGCAGAAGAAGCTGTCTTGTTATGAGGGAGAGAAGAAAAAGATTGAGGCACAGAAACCTGTTGAAAGAGAGATAAAGCAGCTAAAATCAGGTGTAAAAGTAAAGCAGAGGATGAGCTGAATAAAGGACACTCAAGGCTGGCTTGGAAAGGAATGAAGTCCATGGTGGGGATGCAGAACAAGGAGAAAAGATGAATGTGATGCTGAATCAGCAGAAGACTTGGACTCATTTGATTCCAGCTTTGATATCATTGATTTCAATGAAGAGCTTTGTGATTGTAGCAAAGGGCTGGTAGCTCTGAGAGTCCCACTGATGAGGTGTTTGTGTGGAAATCTCTTAGTGGGACCAAAGAGAGAAAAAGCCCTGGTCCTGATGCTGTGGGAGGGAAATGATTGAAGTGTGCTGTGAGGAACTGACTGGGAGGTTTTCACACATTTTCCAGTCCTCCTTGGAACAACAGGAAGTTCCCAGCATATGGAAACAAAGGTTAAGTGTCCTATGGCACTCAGTGATGATGGTGCTGTGGCCCCACCACCTCCACCTCTTTGTAAAGGAACTAACTGTAATCTGAAGCTTCAAATGGAACTAAGACTTCCTCCACTAGGTGGCAGTGTCTGATGAGAAAGTGTTAGTGGAGCTGGCCTGGAGTCAGAAACAGGAAGATGCAGGATTTGGGCTGAAATGGGCAAAAGTGGTTAGCACTAGTGCCTTAGAGCAAGAAGGTTGTAGGTTGAAGCTTGTTGGTCAGCTGGGCCTTTCTGTGGAGGTTGGATGTTCTCCCACAGTCCAATGAAATGCTGCTTAGGTTCATTGGTGCTTCTACATTGGCTGTAGGTGTGGATGTGAGGGAGTGCTTCTCTGTCTCTCTCTGTTGGCCCTGTGATGGACTGCTCACCTGTGCAGGTGGACCACGCCTCTTGCCCTATGACAGCTAGGGCACAGGCTGCAGCCCTGTGAGCCTAAGCTGAATAAACAGTTAGCAAAAATGATCCATAGATGGCCTGAAATCCCCCAGTTAGCAGTTTGGTAGATAGCTATGACATGCTAATCCCATCCAGCAGCTGTATTCTACCTGTAAGCTGATCCCTGCTGAGCCAAAGCACTTTTTCATATACAAATTACAACCTTTAATAGAAACCTATTGGTCAGCATCTTATTAGCCTGCTGTTAGCTTCATTCCACAGAAAACTGAGAGAAACTAACAGAGTTGATAAAGAATAAAGAGAAATGTGCTGATTTAAAGCCTTTGAAGTGCTTCAGATGATCTCTGTCCACTTCTGTCCACTCATTCATTCATGTAAGCTTTCTAATGCAGCTTTGATCTTCACAGTCTGCTTGATGAAACTCATTCTAACCCTGAATGTCAGAGTGTTCCTCCTTCTCTTTCCCATCATTCATGCTGGCAGTGGAGGAGATTTGGATGTTGGACTGTGTTTTGGATGATGTGTGTATGTTTGTGTTGGACTGCTGTCTGTAAAGCAAACGCACATTTTGCTTTGGATTTCAGTGTCAGACAGACTTTAAGGTGCAATGAAGAGTTTGACAGTTTCACAGTGAATTTTCCAGTGGAGGATTTTTCTTCTTCTTTGAAGGTTTGAAATGTGAACATTGTTCTGCTGCAGTCAATGGACTAAACCAGAGAAGAAGAAAACAGACTTTACCATGAAGATCCTCAGTGTGGATCAGTATAATATCAGCCTGATGTCTGCAGTTTAGTGTCAGCACAACTTTCACATCATATTCATCTCAGCACAACTAAAACATGCTGACTGACCTCAGAGTTTCAAGTTTACATCCTGGACTCTCCAGGAAACCACACAGATGCTTCACTCCTGGATCCTGCAGGTTGTTGTTGAAGCTCAGGTACAGCTCTCTCAGATGGGAGGGGTTGGACTTCAGTGCTGCTGCCAAATAATCACAGCTGATCTCTGACAAATCACAGCTGTCCAATCTGTATAAAGAATGAAAGATGTAAGTTTATTAGACAAAGTGCTTGAAATCATTCAGTGTTTCATCATCTGTTCAGAGCTGAAGAAGGTTCAGAATGTAGAAGTTTAGAAAATGGAAACTCCAAACAGCTGAAGCCAACAGGAAGCAGCTTCAAACAAACACAACAAGAGAAAAAACTCTGAATGTTTCACATTAAAGTCGAACATTTCTCATAAAAACAGGACAAAGACTTGAAAAAGTCGTGTTTTTCCTTCCAGGAACCACATGGCTTCACTTTTAAAGGTGAAGTGTGACAGAAATGGACATATTTGAAGTCCAACACCTTTTTCCAGTCACATTATTAAAGCAGACAAACTACAAGCTCATTTTCATTCCAACAAGTCATCTTCTGACCTGGACTAACAACACTGGTCTCTATGTGCAGCTGATGATTGACAAACATGTTTTTACAAACTCAGTGTTGGACTTGGATCAGCAGGATAAGCTGATGTTTAAAGGCATTTGAGTCTCGCTGTATGAGAGTCCAGTTATTACTCAATATTTATGGATGATGTTCTTTCAGTGTTGCACTTTGTAGACGCTCCCTGAGCCTCACAGCCAGCTGCACATGGACCAGCTGACATTACCCAGCATTAGAGGCGGCTGTAAAAAATTCATGTTCCCATTTAAATGGTTTTAATTTGAATAAAACGATGTTGATTCATTCAATCCTGAATCGATGTTTAATATAAATGTATTTTGCCAGAATCTCAGGTTAAAGCTCACAAACTATTTCAACAAGCAGCAAACAGATAAAACAGTAAATGAGAGCAGCTAAACACACAAAGATGGAAACACAGAGCGTGGATCGTTCACTCGACGGCACGTACACGGACACGCCGTCGGGGCTGAAAGTGGACAGCTCACAGATCCTGAAGCTGCAGGTTTCATCTGTCTCCAACCAAAACTGAGTGAAGCAGCAGCAAAAGAAGATCCAAACTCTGCTTCACGTTTGATCAATATGCTCATGAATTCTCTCTGACTTTGGCTGTTCCTGCCTGCACAGCTCTCTCTCTCTCAGTGTACTCCAAGAACAGCTTCAAACATCTGTTTCTGCATCATTCACTGTTTATTAGCCACCAGTCTGCTGTTGTGTTCAGTGCTGTCGGCCTCTGACAGTAAAGCCTCATTTCTGCTGTTCCATGGAAACTTTTTAAAATGATGACAGATTACAAACTCTCAGCTGTGTCTGTAATCAAACCTCTGTAACTTTGCTTCACTTCAGCAGCATCAGCTCATGTTCACATGTTGCTTCATGGTTTGCTTCAGTTTTTGATCGACTGCAGAATATTTTGAAGGTTATCTGCTATAAAAAGCCAGAAGAGGAAAATCTGCTTCATGTGTTTCTGTTTGATCCTCAGTGACTTTGACACAAAGGCCTCTGCTGTGATGATCACACCTCTGATCAAGTCTCACAGTGTCACAACTGATAAATGATCAGAGTTAGAATATTTCTGACTGTCTGCTGTGTGCCGTGACCTTTGACCTGCTAAAGACAGTCAGCTGTGGATTATTCATTGTTGTGTCTGATACTTAGAACTGTGAGGAAGAAGCTACACAGTTAATCAGGGTCCCCTCTCTCTGAATCAGGAAAGGTGGGCAGGCCGCGTGTGGGCCGCGGGCCATACGTTGAGTATCACTGTTTGAAATGTGAACATTGTTCTGCTGCAGTCAATGGACTAAACCAGAGAAGAAGAAAACAGACTTTACCATGAAGATCCTCAGTGTGGATCAGTATAATATCAGCCTGATGTCTGCAGTTTAGTGTCAGCACAACTTTCACATCATATTCATCTCAGCACAACTAAAACATGCTGACTGACCTCAGAGTTTCAAGTTTACATCCTGGACTCTCCAGGAAACCACACAGATGCTTCACTCCTGGATCCTGCAGCTTGTTCTTATTCAAAGACAAGGAGTCATTACTCAGGTCCAGCTGTCTCAGATGGGAGGGGTTGGACTTCAGTGCTGCTGCCAGATAATCACAGCTGATCTCTGACAAACCACAGTCCTTCAATCTGTATAAAGAATGAAAGATGTAAGTTTATTAGACAAAGTGCTTGAAATCATTCAGTGTTTCATCATCTGTTCAGAGCTGAAGAAGGTTCAGAATGTAGAAGTTTAGAAAATGGAAACTCCAAACAGCTGAAGCCAACAGGAAGCAGCTTCAAACAAACACAACAAGAGAAAAAACTCTGAATGTTTCACATTAAAGTCGTACATTTCTCATAAAAACAGGACAAAGACTTGAAAAAGTCGTGTTTTTCCTTCCAGGAACCACATGGCTTCACTTTTAAAGGTGAAGTGTGACAGAAATGGACATATTTGAAGTCCAACACCTTTTTCCAGTCACATTATTAAAGCAGACAAACTACAAGCTCATTTTCATTCCAACAAGTCATCTTCTGACCTGGACTAACAACACTGGTCTCTATGTGCAGCTGGCTGTGAGACCAGTGCTCAGGGAGCGTCTACAAAGTGCAACACTGAAAGAACATCACACACTCATTTGCTTCCAGCACTTTCACACAAACATCTACTGTCATTATTGTCACCAAACTCTGTGGATCCTTTATTGCAAATTCAAATGGGATCAAATGGTCAGACAAAAGAGGGTTATGAGGAAATATGATGAAATGTTGTGTATTAGCAACAAGTTATTGAATCATTTTCCTCAGAAACCAAACAAAATGATTGACAAACATGTTTTTACAAACTCAGTGTTGGACTTGGATCAGCAGGATAAGCTGATGTTTAAAGGCATTTGAGTCTTGCTGTATGAGAGTCCAGTTATTACTCAATATTTATGGATGATGTTCTTTCAGTGTTGCACTTTGTAGACGCTCCCTGAGCCTCACAGCCAGCTGCACATGGACCAGCTGACATTACCCAGCATTAGAGGCGGCTGTAAAAAATTCATGTTCCCATTTAAATGGTTTTAATTTGAATAAAACGATGTTGATTCATTCAATCCTGAATCGATGTTTAATATAAATGTATTTTGCCAGAATCTCAGGTTAAAGCTCACAAACTATTTCAACAAGCAGCAAACAGCTAAAACAGTAAATGAGAGCAGCTAAACACACAAAGATGGAAACACAGAGCGTGGATCGTTCACTCGACGGCACGTACACGGACACGCCGTCGGGGCTGAAAGTGGACAGCTCACAGATCCTGAAGCTGCAGGTTTCATCTGTCTCCAACCAAAACTGAGTGAAGCAGCAGCAAAAGAAGATCCAAACTCTGCTTCACGTTTGATCAATATGCTCATGAATTCTCTCTGACTTTGGCTGTTCCTGCCTGCACAGCTCTCTCTCTCTCAGTGTACTCCAAGAACAGCTTCAAACATCTGTTTCTGCATCATTCACTGTTTATTAGCCACCAGTCTGCTGTTGTGTTCAGTGCTGTCGGCCTCTGACAGTAAAGCCTCATTTCTGCTGTTCCATGGAAACTTTTTAAAATGATGACAGATTACAAACTCTCAGCTGTGTCTGTAATCAAACCTCTGTAACTTTGCTTCACTTCAGCAGCATCAGCTCATGTTCACATGTTGCTTCATGGTTTGCTTCAGTTTTTGATCGACTGCAGAATATTTTGAAGGTTATCTGCTATAAAAAGCCAGAAGAGGAAAATCTGCTTCATGTGTTTCTGTTTGATCCTCAGTGACTTTGACACAAAGGCCTCTGCTGTGATGATCACACCTCTGATCAAGTCTCACAGTGTCACAACTGATAAATGATCAGAGTTAGAATATTTCTGACTGTCTGCTGTGTGCCGTGACCTTTGACCTGCTAAAGACAGTCAGCTGTGGATTATTCATTGTTGTGTCTGATACTTAGAACTGTGAGGAAGAAGCTACACAGTTAATCAGGGTCCCCTCTCTCTGAATCAGGAAAGGTGGGCAGGCCGCGTGTGGGCCGCGGGCCATACGTTGAGTATCACTGTTTGAAATGTGAACATTGTTCTGCTGCAGTCAATGGACTAAACCAGAGAAGAAGAAAACAGACTTTACCATGAAGATCCTCAGTGTGGATCAGTATAATATCAGCCTGATGTCTGCAGTTTAGTGTCAGCACAACTTTCACATTATATTCATCTCAGCACAACTAAAACATGCTGACTGACCCCAGAGTTTCAAGTTTACATCCTGGACTCTCCAGGAAACCACACAGATGCTTCACTCCTGGATCCTGCAGCTTGTAGTTGAAGCTCAGGTCCAGCTCTCTCAGATGGGAGGGGTTGGACTTCAGTGCTGCTGCCAGATAATCACAGCTGATCTCTGACAAACCACACCAGCTCAATCTGTATAAAGAATGAAAGATGTAAGTTTATTAGACAAAGTGCTTGAAATCATTCAGTGTTTCATCATCTGTTCAGAGCTGAAGAAGGTTCAGAATGTAGAAGTTTAGAAAATGGAAACTCCAAACAGCTGAAGCCAACAGGAAGCAGCTTCAAACAAACACAACAAGAGAAAAAACTCTGAATGTTTCACATTAAAGTCGTACATTTCTCATAAAAACAGGACAAAGACTTGAAAAAGTCGTGTTTTTCCTTCCAGGAACCACATGGCTTCACTTTTAAAGGTGAAGTGTGACAGAAATGGACATATTGAAATCAATGATATCAAAGCTGGAATCAAATGAGTCCAAGTCTTCTGCTGATTCAGCATCACATTCATCTTTGCTCCTTGTTCTACATCCCCACCATAAATATAAAGAGGCAAAACTCACATTTTCCAAAATCCTCTTTAAGCTTCGACAATAAAGGAAGATAGTTTTATACAAGTCTTTGTGGTTTTCTTGTCACCCAGATGCCCGAGTACTTAAACTTGTTATAGCTGCGTTTAAAAGGGGCTAAAATACACAAAACTCCCCAGTTGTCGTACAGATAGACTTTGCCTCGCTCTTCCCAAAATTCACATTATATCCAGAAATTGTCCCAAATTCCTTAAGTATGCATTAAGGTGACCTTGAGGCTCTTAAAGGCGCATATAAATAAAACGTATTATTATTATTATTATTGTAAGTCTATCCAAAAGTTTGTGGAGGCTGTTCGATGGGTTGGAAATAAATAAAATCATGTCGTCGGCATAAAGAGAGACTTCATGTTCGATACCCCCTCGATGTTTTCCCTCAACACCAACACATTGTCTCAGAGCAACAGCTAGCGGTTCAATGGCAAAAAGGAGACAGAGGGCATCCCTGTCCTGGGGGGCAGATTATTGTTAGTCTGGACGGCTGTTAGAGGGGAGCAATACAATACTTTTATCCAAGATACAAAATTAAAGCCACATTTTTTAAGCGTATAAAAAAAAATCCCATCTCACCCGATCCAACGCCTTTTCTGCGTCAAGCCAAATTACAGTTTCCAATGTATCACCTTTAACATGGGTATAAATGATATTTAATAGAGCTCTAATGTTCAAAAAAGAGTGCCTAATAAAGCCCGTCTGGTGAAATAATGGAGGACAAATACTTGTGTAAGCGACGGGCCAACACTTGAGCCAGGATCTTGGTGTCTGTGTTGAACAAAGATATTAAACGACATGAACGACAATCTAAATGGTCTTTTTCCTGTTTTACAATTAAACACATCACTGCTTGATGCATTGTTGGAGGCAACGACTGTGAGAGGAAGGATTCTTCAAAAGTTGATTTTAACAGTGAATTCAGTCGGTCAGAAAACTTTATGAAAAAATCAGATGGATACCCGTCGGGGCAGCAGATTTTCCAGACTGCATGCTCCGTACGGCCGTTTCAATTTCAACATTAGAGACAGGTTCCTCCAGACTAGCGATCGCATCTTCTCCCAAGGAGGGAATATCAAACACCTTATTGAAATCATTGTGGATCTCAAGGATAGTTTGGTTGTCTGTAGACCTTATTCCCTGGTCATTGTAGATCTCAAGGATAGTTGGTTAGCTGTTCTTAGTCGTAGCTGGTGAGCTGATAACTCGCCTGTTTTTTCTCCATGTCCATAAGCGTAGCTGCAACTTTGACTCAGCCTGTTTTGTAGATATGAGATTGTATTCAGTTTGTCATTGTAACCGCTGTGTATATAATACAGGCTCAGGAGAGTGGCTGTACACAGCATGTAGTTTAGTGTCACGGTCGCAGTAGCTGACCGTATGGAGAGTGTGTGGAGGACTCAGGCGCAGACACTGGCGCAGACATGAAACTGAGTTTTGAACGAAAAGCGAGCCTTTATTTCGGCTGAAGACATCAAACAAGGCAGAATCACAGTGAAGAGAACTAAACTGGGGAACTAATACTATAATAAATCATGAAGACACAGAAAGCTATGGCTAAGAATACAAAAGACTGGGCATGAAAATATGGAGGGTGGGAACACAGACGATGCGACACAGAGACATGAAACACAGAGACTAAATACACATGAGGGATGATCAAGTTCCAAACATTAAAACTGTCAAACCTGCAGGGGGGATTGGCTGTTCCAAACCTGAAATATTATTTCTGGGCAGCTCAGATGAGACCCCTGACTGTATGGGTGCGGGATTTGTCTGAAACTCAGTGGCTAAACATTGAGAAGACAATGTGCGAAAGATCATTGGAATCCCTGCTTTGTTCTAACATTTCAATTAAAAATGTGCATATGGGGGAACAGACGAGGGTCACACTAAAGATTTGGCGTAGAATCAAACAATCATTTGGTCTTCCAAAAGAAATTTCATTGTTATCAAGCCTCTCCTCCCTGCAGGGTTTTTCTCCTATTGTGGAAGACTCTGGCTTCAGAGCATGGTCAAATAGCGGGCTTCATCAACTTTGTCATGTTGTGAGGAATGGGCACCTGAGCTCATTTGAACAGTTGAGGTCAGTTTCGGCTTCCTTCTTCTGACTTTTTTAGATTTCTGCAGCTAAGAAGCTTTTTGACAAAACATAAAGAATGGAGGCAAGTTTTGGAGCCCTCAGCCATTGAGGAAATATTTCTAAAAACATTTCAAAGTAATTCCTCCCCAAAATTAATCAGTCATTTTTATAACACATTTATGAGTTTCAATACAAATGCAACTTTGGATATTAAGGCAAGGTGGGAAGCTGAGACTGGCACTCAAATCTCAGAGGACACCTGGGAAGAGGTGTTCGGTGAAGCCCATCTGGTGACTAATTCTGGGCTGTGGAGAGAATTTAAATGGAAGGTGGTCATGAGATATTTTAGAACCCCAGAGATAATTGCCAAAATGAAGCCTACAAATCCTGACACCTGCTGGCGAAATTGTGGTACTTATTTAGGAACCCACTCACATATATTCTGGTCATGCCCAAAAATCTGCTCACTTTGGAATGACATATTTAAAGTTCTCAGTACAGTTTTCCAACAACCATTAACAAAAGACCAACAGTTAGTCATTTTAGGAGTCTTACCAAAGGGTGTTGCGGGAAACAATAAAACGTATCTCTTAAGAATCTTGCTTACAACAGCACTAAAGTGTATCACTATTAAATGGCTGAATCTTGACCCACCTTCATATAATATGTGGATTGATAAAGCAAGAGAAATTTACCAGATGGAGGAAATAACATCTGCTCTGCGGATTCAGAGAGAATTGTTTACTGAGCGTTGGCGACCCATACATGCTTTACTGTTTCAATAATTTAGCATAGGTCTGTTTCGTTTTGTCCATTTACGGCTAAGTTTGTCACATGTTATTTAATATCACATAAAGTTTTTGTTTTTATTTTCTTTTTGTTTTTGTTGTTGTCTGTTTGTTTGTTTTGCTTGGGTTTTGTTTTGTGCTTCCTAATTGCAGTTCTTATTTTAATCTAGATTTCTGCATTGCAGTTCCTGTAACTGTCCTACTTATGAACATTGACAAGCACAAGTTGCAATGTTGTAAATTATAATAAAAATTGAGTTAAAAAAAAAGAAGAACATTAAAGTCGTACATTTCTCATAAAAACAGGACAAAGACTTGAAAAAGTCGTGTTTTTCCTTCCAGGAACCACATGGCTTCACTTTTAAAGGTGAAGTGTGACAGAAATGGACATATTTGAAGTCCAACACCTTTTTCCAGTCACATTATTAAAGCAGACAAACTACAAGCTCATTTTCATTCCAACAAGTCATCTTCTGACCTGGACTAACAACACTGGTCTCTATGTGCAGCTGGCTGTGAGACCAGTGCTCAGGGAGCGTCTACAAAGTGCAACACTGAAAGAACATCACACACTCATTTGCTTCCAGCACTTTCACACAAACATCTACTGTCATTATTGTCACCAAACTCTGTGGATCCTTTATTGCAAATTCAAATGGGATCAAATGGTCAGACAAAAGAGGGTTATGAGGAAATATGATGAAATGTTGTGTATTAGCAGCAAGTTATTGAATCATTTTCCTCAGAAACCAAACAAAATGATTGACAAACATGTTTTTACAAACTCAGTGTTGGACTTGGATCAGCAGGATAAGCTGATGTTTAAAGGCATTTGAGTCTCGCTGTATGAGAGTCCAGTTCTTACTCAATATTAATCAAAGCTCTGTAACTTTGCTTCACTTCAGCAGCATCAGCTCATGTTCACATGTTGATTCATGGTTTTCATGGTTGATTCACCTCATTTTTTAAAAAATGACCTCTGACAGGAAAGTCTCATTTCTGCTGCTCAACACTGAAGAAATGTAAACTTTCAAAACGATGACAAATTGGAAAACACAGAGCTGTGTCTCTTTTTTTGTGTGTGTCCCGTTTGGATCTTTAGCCATCAGAATTGTTGTCTTAACGCCAAGAAAGATGCCAAGCGGATTTATTTTACCAAGTGGATCATCATGGCCTTTCCATATTGGTCCATTTGATTGACCTTTATTATAATTATGAATTTATTTTATTTTCGGTTGCTACAAACGGGACAGACATGACTGGGGGACAGGACAGGGAGAGAGAATGAAAGAAAGAGAGGGAGAGAAAGAAAACCAAAGGGGAGAAGAGACGGTGAGAAAGGGGGGAAGAAAAAAAGAAAAACAAACAAAACACCTGGATCACCTGTATGGAGAAAAAAAAAACAGAAGAGAAAGCAAACAACATAATAAAAACAGCACCATCACAATAAACTAGCTAGTAGTAGATAACAGTAGATACTAAATAATAAACGATATTGTGCAGCACGCAAGATAGACAGCGCACAATGTGCTTAGAGGCAGCAGCCATAAAGGTGTAGTCCGCATCTGTGAACACCCGTGTGAACACCCGTGTGTACACCTGTGTGCACACCTGTGTGGATCAGCATGCTTGTATTCCAAAGGTTTCTCCATGTAACGATCTGCTAGGGAGTGTGGGGAGCCATAGCCCCGTCCCCCAGGGTATGAAGCAGGTATGGAGGAGATCCAGGCCCCAGATATCCAGAGGCCCCAGAGTACAAGGACCCGAGGAGGACCACCAAAAGGGGGGGAATCGCCAATCGGCCACCAGGAGTGAGCCGGTACATACATGAGCGCCCAGCCCCAGACGACAAGGACCACCAACACACCAACGTCTGAGGGCATCAGCCACCGGCAGGGAGTGTGGTGAGGGGAGATAGGCCTCCGTACTTTGGAGGGCCTGAGATGTACCCAGAGAGGTGGAGTCTAAGACCCAACCTGACACATAGACAGGCGCACGCGGACACAAACGTGCATTCCCACCCCATATGCACAACCAAATACTCAGCACTCACCCAACGTGTAGACAGACACAAATATAAACTGCACAGACCGTCGCACTCCCCAAACATACTCTATATCCCAAGTCCAGGTACCCCCGCCCTCAGAGGGGCAAGCCGCACCTAAACCCAGGAGATGTAACCCTTCTCTCTGGGGCGGAGGCAAGCGGACCACCTCTTTGATTAGAGCTGTGTCTCTAGTCAAAGCAGAGATGGAACGATGCCACTTTTTATGTCCGATATCGATATGAATCCAATATAGTCGATTTTATAATCAAACGTTTTTTTAATATCTTGCTGCATTTTGTATAAGTTCATACTCAAGTTTAAAAAATCTAAACACTAAAGCTGTTCAGTTATACCTGTCTGCAAAAACACACTGCAGCCAAAACATTAGACAATACTGATCTTTGTATTTTGATGCGGACGTCAAAAACTCTTTGGTTGTGAATAAAAGAAGTGCAACATCAGCACAAAATAATGTTTCTATTGAACAACTAACACAAACAGGTTGTAGAATGGAGCCTTTTATACTCACAGCTGAACAGAAACAACATCCAGAGTGGAAAACAGTGCAAACAACTGCAAACAGGCTTCATGACACTCATGTTTGATCAGGATGGATGTCAGTGTGAGCTGTTTCTATCACATTTAACCTCACAATCAATTTTGTCTCATTTCTATACAAAACTTAACACAAGTATGAAAAAAGTGTTTTTGATTGTTTTGTTTTTTGAACCATGAAACTGTTTAACAACACAGTTTGTTTCAAAGTCAAACTTGAGTCTGTCCATCGTTCGGTCAGACTGAGCAATGACAGCACACAGACGTAGACAACAGCTCTCTGAAACACCAAACTCAGGTCCTGTTGATGCTGATATACAGTGACACAGTTACATGGGTGATTCATCCTTTTAACTTTATCTTTAAACAGCTGCAGCTTTCACTGACAGCGCATGTGGTACTTTAACCTTTGGACTGTTTTCATCAGTTAATTATGGAGTTACTACAAAGAGTGAAACTATAGGATGATCTGTCTGCTGTCACTGGGTGGTGCTGAGGTCTGAATCTGAGGACGGCTCCTGTAGTCACAACAAGAACACAATCATCACAAACTGAAATATAAATATGATGGAGTAGAGCTTGAATTAGCTCCAGAATTTAAATATCTTGGGGTCATTCTAGACCCAACATTATCCTTGAAGAGTCACATAAATAAAGTGTCCCAGGTACTTAGATTTAATAATCGAAATTTTAATCATATACGTAATAATTTAAATATGAATGTTGCAAAAACTTATTTTTACTCAATGATCATCTCTCATATGGACTATTGTTTGACGTCCTGGTCACTTGCTTGTCCAACAACACTTAAAACTATTGAAAACATTTATAAAAGAAGTTTAAAACTACTTGACAAAAAACCAACTTCCCACCACCACTGTCATGTGTTAAAAAACATAAATTACTGAACTTCAATAACTAGGTGAAACTTAAAAGAGTGAGTTTAATATATAAAGTCTTACACTCCCTTGCTCCACCACCATTAAAGCAGTTCATTAGGCATAAAGAAAGCTCAGACAGGACCACTCGAGCTACAATCCGAGGAGACTTGTTTATACCCCACAGACGGACAGCATTTGGGCAGAACGTCCTCTCTGTCCAGGGAGGCCATCTGTGGAACAGTCTTCCTCAACCCATTAGAGAATGCTCTACACTCAGTTTGTTTAAGGCAAAGGTTAAAAACTGGTTATGGACAAATCAAGTGTGCGATCATGTATGAATTGTATAGTTTTAATGTTTTATTTGGGAACAGAATGGTGTGTATGTGTAAGTTTGGTGACGGAGTTTTTATTATGAATGAATGATGAATTTTTATGAATTATTATGTCTATTTTTTATGCTTAAGGACAACAGATGGAAATTAGTCCTTGGCTATAATCTGGTATGTTTACATTCATGTAATTTTTTTTTTACATTTATGTTCATTAACATGCACTGTCCTAAATAAATAAATAAATAAATAAATAAAGTTTATCTCTCAAATCTGAAATAAAGCTGATCCTTCTGTCCTCACACACTCGGGAGTGTTCTTCTCTTCTCTTACATTTTTTCAGTCCTACAGTTCTGCTGACAGCTGACATATGAGCTGTTTATTTAAAAAAAGCCTTATATACGAACAGATGTTCCTATATCATGTTCACCTTTGAGTTGTTGGAGCTTTATAAATGGACATCTGCAAAGATGTGATGATGGAGCAGGTTTCAGTGCTGCTGCATCCTGGTCACAACATACGGAGGTGGTATCAGCACTGGTATTAGCACTGGTATCAGCACTGGTATCAGCACTGGTATCAGCACTGGTATTGAAGAAGAAATATTAATGCTTCAAACTATTTGTCTTAAAGGATGGAAGCTGTACAGAGTTCTGCACATGTGTCTTTGTGAACATACCTCATTAACAATATTTCAGACAGTTTTTAACCTGAATATTTGCAACAAACTCAGTATAAAAAATACAGTCAGCGCTAAAAAATTAATCAGTCGAAAAATTAAAATTTTAACTTAAGCTGCCAAGAGGAAGTCGTTGGTTTCAGTAAATATCGGGCTTTGCTATTTGATCGGTTTTTACAGATTAATGAGGAGTTACTGAAGTGCCAGGTTTTTAAAGTAGGTGTTACTGTCTTTACACATGTGGAGACTGAAAACATGGTGCTGTTTAATAAGATATTTAATATTCAGCTCTGCACAGGAGCTGCAGCGGGGTGCAGCCTGTTGCCTTTACAGTATAATACTTGTAATAAAAGTACAGTAACGGTAATTAGTGACTGAGCAGCCCGGGGCGTTTCTCTTGATTTCTTTAGTCAGGGTAAATTCATTCACCTGCACGGGTTAGCTAAACAAACCCTGACGGCCGAGTGCTCATCTTAGCTAGCTAGGTCTCAGGACCGAGCTAAGGACGGTAGTTACGGAGTAGCTTACAAACACGTTTAACTTACCGAAAAAGTGCAGCGGGGCCTCGGGTCCATCTGTCGGGTAGTCCAGTTTACTGAAGAACACCTCAGGCTGTCAGGTTAAAACACTCGGCCGTGTCTTCGTAGCGTAAACGCTGGCCGTCCTCTCAGAGTCTACGCTCTATCTGCTATTCCCGAACAGAGATACGCAAGTTTCTCCGTGACTGCAGCTGCCAGTCAATTCAATTCAATTCAATTTTATTTATATAGCGCCAAATCACAACAAAAGTCGCCTCAAGGCGCTTCATAGATACAGAGAAAAACCCAACAATCATATGACCCCCTATGAGCAAGCACTTTGGCGACAGTGGGAAGGAAAAACTCCCTTTTAACAGGAAGAAACCTCCCAGAACCAGGCTCAGGGAGGGGCGGGGCCATCTGCTGCGACCGGTTGGGGTGAGAGAACGAAGACAGGATAAAAGACATGCTGTGGAAGAGAGACAGAGGTTAATAACAGATATGATTCAATGCAGAGAGGTCAGTTAACACATAGTGAGTGAGAAAGGTGACTGGAAAGGAAAAACTCAATGCATCATGGGAATCCCCCGGCAGCCTACATCTATTGCAGCATAACTAAGGGAGGATTCAGGGTCACCTGGTCCAGCCCTAACTATATGCTTTAGCAAAAAGGAAAGTTTGAAGCCTAATCTTAAAAGTAGAGATAGTGTCTGTCTCCCGAATCCAAACTGGAAGCTGGTTCCACAGAAGAGGGGCCTGAAAACTGAAGGCTCTCCCTCCCATTCTACTTTTAAATACTCTAGGAACAACAAGTAGGCTTGCAGAGCGAGAGCGAAGTGCTCTAATAGGGTGATATGGTACTACAAGGTCATTAAGATAAGATGGGACCTGATTATTTAAGACCTTGTATGTGAGGAGCAGGATTTTGAATTCAATTCTGGATTTAACAGGAAGCCAATGAAGGGAAGCCAAAACAGGAGAAATCTGCTCTCTCTTTCTAGTCCCTGTCAGGACTCTTGCTGCAGCATTTTGGATTAGCTGAAGGCTTTTCAGCGAGTTTTTTGGACATCCTGATAATAATGAATTACAGTAGTCCAGCCTGGAAGTAATAAATGCATGAACTAGTTTTTCAGCATCACTCTGAGTCAAAGCTGCTATGATGACGTTACACCCCATTTTAACATCACCGCTGTCGGAATTAGAATCAAACTTGGACATAAATCAGCGTGATGAGAACTATACCTCCAAAGGTCGGGTAGGCCAGAAGTAAACGGCTATGAAATGGGATGGTCTGGCCTTCAGATTAGCATCACCGCTGTCTCGGTGGAGTTTAATAAACTCAGCTGTCTGCTCCTTGCTATCTAAAATATAACAGGACACTGGAGTAAACTCTCGACCATCTCACACTTCTGCTTAATCAGTTTTCTGTTTGACGTTTATTCAGCTGTGTGAAAACCACCCGGGGGATTAATAAAGTGGCTTGCAAAAGTATTCGGTCCCCTTGAACTTTTCCCCATTTTGTCACATTACAGCCACAAACACGAATCATTTTTTATTGGACTTCCAGGTGAAAGACCAACACAAAGTGGTGCACACGTGAGAAGTGGAACGAAAATCATACATGATTCCAAACATTTTGTACAAATAAATAACTGCAAAGTGGGGTGTGTGTAATTATTCAGCCCCTGAGTCAATACTTTGTAGAACCAGCTTTTGCTGCAGTTCCAGCTGCCAGTCTTTTAGGGTCTGTCTCTACCAGCTTTGCACATCTACAGACTGAAATCTTTGCCCATTCTTCTTTGCAAAACAGCTCCAGCTCAGTCAGATTAGATGGGCAGCGTTTGTGAACAGCAGTTTTCAGATCTTGCCACAGACTCCTGATTGGATTTAGATCTGGACTTTGACTGGGCCGTTCTAACACATGGATATGTTTTGTTTTAAACCATTCCATTGGTGCCCTGGCTTTATGTTTAGGGTCGTTGTCCTGCTGGAAGGTGAAGCTCCGCCCCAGTCTCAAGTCTTTTGCAGACTCCAAGAGGTTTTCTTCCAAGACTGCCCTGTATTTGGCTCCATCCATCTTCCCATCAACTCTGACCAGCTTCCCTGTCCCTGCTGAAGAGAAGCACCCCCAGAGCATGATGCTGCCACCACCATATTTGACAGTGGGGATGGTGTGTTCAGAGTGATGTGCAGTGTTAGTTTTCCACACAGAGCATTTTGAACAAAAAGTTCCATTTTGGTCTCATCTGACCAGAGCAGCTTCTTCCACATGTTTGCTGTGTCCCCTACATGGCTTGTGGCAAACTACAAACGGGACTTCTTATGGTTTTCTGTTAACAATGGCTTTCTTCTTGCCACTCTTCCATAAAGGCCAACTTTGTGCAGTGCACGACTAATAGTTGTCCTATGGACAGACTCCCCCACCTGAGCTGTAGATCTCTGCAGCTCATCCAGAGTCACCATGGGCCTCTTGGCTGCATTTCTGATCAGCGCTCTCCTTGTTCGGCCTGTGAGTTTAGGTGGACAGCCTTGTCTTGGTAGGTTTACAGTTGTTCCATACTTCTTCCATTTCTGAATGATGGCTTGAACAGTAGTGATGTGACGTTCTGTATCGAGGCTTCGAAGCGTGTGTCGAGTAATGGAGGGGGCGTTTCCGCGAAGCGCGTATCGAGGCTTGCTTCATTTATGGGAGGAGCTGAAAATGATGACGTCCGAAGCCTCGCTGTCCGGCTGTACCACGTGACTGGTTCAGGAAGCGGTTCAAACTTTGCCGCGAGCTATGACAGCGATATAAACCCCTCAGACCCCATTCAAAATGTGGGCGTTTGATGGAGAGTTGCGGTTAGTGAGAGTTAGAGACAGTTTGGAAAAAAAAGAAATCGCCTACGACCTGCCACAGTGGAGAAACTGTTGTTTTTAAATAAAAACCAATGATGTGTCCCCTAAACACTAATCACTAGGGGTGCAACGATATTCGTATCGATATTGAACCGTTCGATACAGTGCTTTCGGTTCGGTACGCATATGTATCGAACAATACAAAATTTGTAATTTATTTTATCAACTTTCCTTCTGACGATGCTGTCTGTGTTGAGCGCTCAGTGAATCTGCGTTCGACTACTCCGCCTAGGCTGTACTGTCCAGCGCAGATCCACTGAGCGCTCAACACAGACAGCATCATCAGAAGGAAGAGCGCAGGGCAAGCTAGCGAGACAGAAGTTAAGCACTCCTTGCAACTTGGACCTTGCCCACCCTCATTCAGATCTGGCATTTGGAATTATTTTGGTTTTCATGTGACGTATGACCCTGAAGGTAAGCGAGTCATGGACTAAAGTAAAACAGTATGTTGGATGTGCCGTGCAATGCTCAATTACATGGGTGGGAGCTAGTGTGTTAGCGCAGTTAGCTCGTTAATGTGTTGGCCGTCTAGCCCGATGCACGGGGCGATCGGCGGTAGCTCGTTAACGGAGATTTGCCGTGTTGTGGCGTTAAGGTCATTTCAACAAGATTAACCTGAAAGCACTAGTGGGAACACAACGAATATGACTGCACATTTACACCGACATTATCCTAGTGCAAAGACAAAGATGAGTGATTCCTCAATCAGATACAGGGCTCGCAATATCGCTAGCCCGACGTCCCGGGGCTAGCGATTTTTTTCAGTCGGGCTACCAAAATCTATCTCTTCCCTGCCCGTCGGGCTATTGTAGGAAGGAAAAATATATGTCAATGCTTTTGCATTCTTTCGGAAATGTAGATGGGTAATTATGTCATTGGCATCGGTGAGCCACTGTCAATATGTGACATATTGAAATCGCGTTTGAATTTGCGCTTGTTTTTTTGCTTTCACTTTGCAATCGTGCGAACTGTGTATAGAGAGCGACAGCACTGATCTGTGAGTGATGATAATTTGTGCACCAATTCCTCTGACATTGTCTTATTAATCGTTAGCTTACTATGTAAACATGACAAGTGAAATCTCCCGCAGCAAGCTTAAACATGTGAGAAGTTGATCGCGCTTACCACAAAACGGAGAAGTTATGACAAATCAGACTATAAGGTAAAAAGAAAGTGCAGCTTTATGGTTTCATGGACAAAAGAATTTCTGTGGCTGCAATATGACGAGCTATATAACCAGGGGTGCACATAAGTGGTGCGCATTCTCTGTCAAAATAAAAAACACGCACAAGGGTTAGGGTTAAATTTAAAAACTGTACTTTTGAGTTAAAATATATATTTATAATTTTAATAAATGACAAATTAAAAAGGCATGAACATTTTTTTTGTATCGAAAAAATATCGAACCGTGACACCAAAGTATCGAACCGAACCGAACCGTGAATTTTGTGTATCGTTGCACCCCTACTAATCACTGTCCTTGCCTCAATGTTACAAAAGCACAACCACTGTCCACACCTCACCTCACAGTATATGATCATTTCCATTTTAGGCATTTCCAAATAATCATTTTCCATACTGCCAGCATAAATATACACAGTATACTGCCATCACTACAATATAGATGTTTTACACACTCCTTTTGTTGTTGACATTCACAGGCTGTGTGCAAAATGCCACACTCTTCAAATTCATGCCAACTAATATTTTTACGTCCAGTAGGTGTCCTGCTAGAGCAAATGAAGCTTCAAGAAGCTTCGCGTTGGGGTGAACCAATTGGATGAAAAGCTTCAGTGCTTCATGAGGCTTCATCTGCCCATCACTATTGAACAGTGCTCCGTGGGATGTTCAAGGCTTGGGAAATCTTTTTGTAGCCTAAGCCTGCTTTAAATTTCTCAATAACTTTATCCCTGACCTGTCTGCTGTGTTCTTTGGACTTCATAGTGTTGTTGCTCTCAATATTCTCTTAGACAACCTCTGAGGCCGTCGCAGAGCAGCTGTATTTGTACTGACATTAGATTACACACAGGTGCACTCTATTTAGTCATTAGCACTCATCAGGCAACGTCTATGGGCAACTGACTGCACTCAGACCAAAGGGGACTGAATAATTACGCACACCCCACTTTGCAGTTATTTATTTGTAAAAAATGTTTGGAGTCATGTATGATTTTCATTCCACTTCTCATGTGTACACCAGTTTGTGTTGGTCTTTCACGTGGAATTCCAATAAAATTGATTCATGTTTGTGGCTGTAACGTGACAAAATGTGGGAAAGTTCAAGGGGACCGAATACTTTTGCCACTGCAAAGGTTTATTTTGTCTAATCTAATCTAATAACTAATCTCAGCCAAACTGATTTACTCAGGAACAAATAAAACACTGAAAAAAGTCAAACAATAACATTTTTAGGTTGTCTAAGTCACTTATATATTACGTTTAACCTGAGTAGCGAAAGACCGCGGTGATCTGAACATGATGTGCCGGGAGTTTGCTGTTCTCGGCGGCTCTACTGACCCTCGAGCTCTCGGCTAGCTATCGAGCTGGTGGGTAACAGACGTCTCAGAAACGTCGGAGCACTTTTGCAAATATGCGATATCTTGATAAACTGAGCAGATATTTAAAGTTTACACAGCTACATTCTCACCTGAAAATATGTTAAAAGTTTATTTTGTGACCCAGAAAGAGTAATAAGAGTAATATTAAAAACTTAGTAGCGACCGCCATTGCCGGAAAGTGGAATTGGATGGGCCACACTATGAATTCTGGGATATGGTGGGCCACGAAGGACACACCCGACCCATCCTTTAATTTTGGGGAAAAAGAGGACGCATTGGTCGGCTGCATTCAGAGGAGTCTATGAATTTGGACAGCCTTCATCGTGTCGCTGTGACGTAATCGGTCTACAAATGCGTCCTCAGGAGGATGCAGCCCATGAATTTGGACACCCCCTATGTTTACTACTGCATAGACACATTGAATTTCCAACACAAGGAAACTACACTTTGGACAATGTTTTCACCACCAAGAAAGGAGATTACAAAGCCCCCCACATCATGACCACATCACTGTTATGCTAATGCCAGCATACAGGCCCCTGGTCAAAGTCACTAAACCAGTTCGTAAGCAGGTACGTGTGTGGCCAGAAGGACCTGCAATACTGCTTTTCCACCATAGACTGGGAGATCCTTAAACAGGCCGCCACACATGACAACACCACAGACCTGCAGGAATATACAGAAACTGTCATTGGCTACATCTCAAAAGGCATCGATGAGGTCATAGAGACCACTGTCCAGGCCAATCAGAAACCATGGCTCACAGGTGAGGTCTACAGGCTCCTGAGGGTGAGAAATGCAGCCTTGAAAGCTGGGGATGAGGTGAGCCTAACAACATCAAGGGCAAACCTGTCACGTGCATCAGAGAGGTGGAAATGCAGTGCTCCAGGAGGATTTTGCAAAGCTTCAGTGACAGCAGAGATACTCAGAGGCTGTGGCAAGGGATACAGACCATCACAGACTACAAGCCCACTCCTCAGACCGCTGTCGGGTCCACCACATTACCGTAAGAGCTAAGTGAAATTTTCTCTTGCTTTGAGACACAGAACGACACCCCAGCACAGAAGACTCCACCCCCCAACGATCGGGTGGTGACACTATCAACATGCTTGTCAGGACCTGCTGCCATCAGGGAGGAGACTGAAGAGCCTCCGGGCCAGAACAGCTTCATCCAGGTTGTCAGGATGCTGAATTCACTCCCTGCTCTCACACACCAACTCCAGACCTGCATTCATCTTTTTCCTCTGAACCCCCCAAACATACAAACCCTGAGCCACCACCATTGCCCTTTCACTGACTGCCCTACTCCACCATTTGACTCTTAGAACTGAAGACGCTTCTCTCATAAGAGGTGAAACATCTTCAAGGAAACTTAAAGAAGTCCAGACGCTTTTCTTTCCAAGCTCCTTAGACTACGGTGACCTGGATGTCTGAGAACCTTCACAGACTGATTTTACAAGAACAACTTGTGTCAAAAATCCCTAACAGTGCCTCTCTGTCACACACACAAATCACTAGAGTTACAAATTTAATAACTTAAAAAACCTCAGAAAAACAGAACTGAGCAAAACAAACAAACAAACAAACAAACAAACAAACAAACAAACCAGAGACCTGGGGCCTGGGGCCTGTTCTTCGTACGTCGCTTACTACATCCAAGATCAAATGACACATCCAAGACCAAACCATCGCGCTAACCGTGAGCTCGCTAATCTGGTTCCCCGAACACACCTGCTGTTGACGATTAGTACAGCTGGACGCAGTAATGTGACATCACTGGGTGTCGTAAAAGGGGCTACGCATCGATAGTAGAAACATTGATCGGCAACCCGCTGATTGGTCGGCGAAAATGTCGAAGGGGCGCGCTCGGTATTTTCCGGCAGCAGAGCAAGAACTCATGAGTGAGGGATTTCAGGAGTTTCAGAGTTTAATGAAAACGCAAGAGAACACTGCAAAGGCTGCAAAAGCAAGGAGAGAGGGCTGGCAGGAAGTTGCTGACAAATCAAACTCGTAGGTAATTTAATAATAATAATAATAATGGATTGGGTTTATATAGCGCTTTCCAAGGCACCCAAAGCGCTGTACGATACCACTATTCATTCACTCCCACATTCACACACTGGTGGAGGCAGCTACGGTTGTAGCCAGGCTGCCATATCGCGCCATCGGCCCCTCTGGCCAACACCAGTAGGCGGTAGGGTAGATCTATCATATGACACTATATTGTCCAATATCATATGGCATTATATTATATTATAATATGTTATATTATATCCCCTTTCACATTAGAGCCACAACAGGACCCACAAGAACATGGGAACAAGTAAAAGTGGAATACAGGAGTATTCTACAGAATGGTAATATTTATCTCTTAGATTGCTTTTCGTCTCTTGGCAAGGTAATACTGGCCTGTAATACTCTGTTAGTTTGTTCATAACAGCAACCAAGAAAAGGGCAGAGGAAAAAAAGACAGGTGGTGGTCCTGCACCCCCTCGTCAACAAGTTGGTTAAGTAAATAATACCCTCACGGGAATATCGATATCTCTCAATGAGCACACTGTCGCGCTGAGCTAAAGGATCCTGTCTATCCCGCAATATACGCTGAATTCTGAGGACTCTCCTTATCAATCTTGCACCTTCCGCAATGGGTTGGTCGCGTATACGGACAGGACATGGCTGTGACAGGCTTCCCAAATCCACCTTCGCTTTTATAGCCGTGGTCGCTCATCTTGATTACACGAAGTAATTTACAATTACTACTCTGAAATATGAATTACATCTGTAATAATCACATACATGTAATAGAATGTTAATAGTACATTTCCCTTTTTTAGGAAATGACCTGTATGTATCTGTGTGACATCAATAAAAGGATCAAGTGCTGCATTATCTTTAGTTACATTGATGTTATTTATTTATGGTGAAACAGTGGTGGAATATCGCTGTTGCTTTCGTATGAATGACGCGGGCATACCTGCGTGGCCGCGATCTAATCCTGTTTACATAAAGTAAACCTGCTCCCCAGCAGGTTTACACTTACGGCTCTGTTGCTATGACAGCAAGTCCCGGATGGGCTTCGGGGAACCGAACGATCCAGGATCACGCGAAATCGTCAACAATCTCATCCAGCTAACTCACTTAGCGCGGTACGAAGAACAGATGTTATTTATTTATGTTTCACCATAAATAAATAACATCAATGTAACTAAAGATAATGCAGCACCTGATCCATTTATTGATTTCACACAGGTCATTTCCTAAAAAAGGGAAATGTACTATTAACATTCTATTACATGTATGTGATTATTACAGATTTAATTCATATTTCAGAGTAGCAATTGTAAATTACTTCGTGTAATCAAGATGAGAGACCACGGCTATAAAAGCGAAGGTGGATTTGGGAAGTCTGTCGCAGCCATGTCCTGTCCGTATACGCGAGCCACCCATTGCGGAAGGTGCAAGATTGATAAGGAGAGTCCTCAGAATTCAGCGTATATTGCGGGACAGACAGGATCCTTTAGCTCAGCGCGACAGTGTGCTCATAGAGAGATATCGATTTTCCCGTGAGGGTATTATTTACTTAACCAACTTGTTGACGAGGGGGTGCAGGACCACCACCTGTCTTTTGTTGCTCTGCCCTTTTCTTGGTTGCTGTTATAAACAAACAGATTATTCCAGGGTCTCTTTCCAAGAGACTAAAAGCAATATAAGTGATAAATATTACCATTCTGTAGAATATTCTTATATTTCACTTTTACCTGTTCCCATGTTCTAGTGGGTCCTGTCGTGGCTCTAATGTGAAAGAGGATAAAATATAACATATTATAATATAATGTAATATAATATTGGATAATATAGTGTAATATAATAAATCTACCCTACCGCCTACTGGTGTTGGCCAGAGGGGCCGATGGCGCGATATGGCAGCCTGGCTTCTGTCAGTCTGCCCCAGGGCAGCTGTGGCTACAACTGTAGCTGCCTCCACCAGTGTGTGAATGTGAGAGTGACTGAATAGTGGCATTGTAAAGCGCTTTGGGTGCCTTGAAAAGCGCTATATCAATCCACTCCATTATTATTGTTATTATTAAATTACTTACGAGTTTAATTTGTCAGCAACTTCCTGCCAGCCCTCGCTCCTTGCTTTTGCAGCCTTTGCAGTGTTCCCTTGCGTTCTGATTAAACTCTGAAACTCCTGAAATCCCTCACTCAAGAGTTCTTGCTCTGCTGCCGAAAAATACCGAGCCGAGCGCGCTCCTTCGACATTTTCGCCGACCAATCAGAGGGTTGCCGATCAATGTTTCTACTATCGATGTGTAGCCCCTTTTACGACACCCAGTGATCTCACATTACTTCATCCAGCTGTACTAATCATCAACAGCAGGTGTGTTCGGAGAACCGGATTAGCGAGCTCACGGTTAGCGCGATGATTTGGTCTTGGATGTGTCATTTGATCTTGGATGTAGTAAGCGAGGTACGAAGAACGGACCCCAGGTAAGAACATTGTTGAGGTTTAAATTTATAATCTTAAATACTTATATGCTGATTATATTGCTTTATAAGAAAGGCCCAAATCTGAGTACACTCTGTGCCGACAGGACTGACAGGAAATTACATGCTTTTGCAGGCGAAAAGTGAAACTAAGCAGAGTGTTTGGTCGAAACTTAAAGTGTGTGTGATGTCTATATAAATGACTAGGCTTGCTGTTTTGTGCTTCAGACCTGGGGTTGTGTGTTCAGGTCTCCATATCCGGATATGTAAAATAAAGATAATCTTTTAAAGTAAAAAGACCACTTTTGAGCCGTGTCTTTTTGGCCATAACGAATACCAAAAGAACTGGAATTTAATAACATTAAAACCAAACAATAAATGAGCAAAGTAGTGCATGATAAATATAGATGACAAATACAAAGTGCAATATAGAAACACTGGGTAAAAAGAAATGAACAATTAAAAAGGAGGATAAAAGATGTGAGCAGTAGTTAAACAGTAGAAATAAATATATAATAAACAAATAAAAATAGATAATAAATGAAAGCCAGGTCTGAAAGGTGAGTTTGGCTTTAAAAGCATGAAAACACACTGCTGTCTTCAGGAAGGCTGCTCCAGTAACTTTCTATGCTCGCTTCGAGGCTGCAGCTAAGGACTCCAACAATGCTAGTGCTAGCGGCGCTAACGGCTGTAGACAGGAAGATACTGCCAGCACCGGAAACGTGCTCGTCATCTCCGAGCATGAAGTAAGGAGAGCCTTCAAGAGAGTGAACACCAGGAAAGCAGCAGGACCAGACGGCATCCCAGGTCATATCCTAAGAGACTGCGCATACCAGCTAGCTCCTGTGTTCACTGAGATATTCAACATCTCTTTATCTCAGTCGGTGATCCCCACATGCTTCAAAGAGTCCATCATTGTTCCTGTCCCGAAGAAACCCCACCCTGCTTCTCTCAATGACTATCGCCCTGTAGCCCTCACCTCAGTAGTGATGAAGTGTTTTGAACGCCTGGTCAGAGACTTCATCATTTCTTCACTACCAGACACACTGGACCCACTACAGTTCGCTTACCGTCCAAATCGTTCCACAGACGATGCCATCTCTCATCTCCTCCACACATCACTTACTCACTTGGACACTAGAAGGGGGAATTATGTTAAAATGCTCTTCATAGACTACAGCTCTGCATTTAACACCATAATTCCCTCCACACTCACCACCAAGCTGGAGCATCTTGGACTCAGCTCATCTATGTGTCAGTGGATCTCCAACTTCCTAACTGGCAGACCACAGGCAGTAAGGATGGGCCGACATGTCTCAGCCTCCACCACTCTCAGCACTGGAGCCCCCCAGGGGTGTGTTCTGAGCCCCCTGCTGTACTCTTTGTACACATATGACTGTGTGGCCACTACCAGCTCCACCACCATCATCAAGTTTGCTGACGACACCGTCGTGGTGGGCCTGATCTCTGATAACAACGAGACGGCCTACTTGAAGGAGATTAGGAATCTGGAGAACTGGTGCCAGAGGAACAACCTCCTTCTAAACATCAGTAAGACAAAGGAGCTGATAGTGGACTTCAGCACTAAGCAGGAGAGGAACTACCAGACCCCCGTCATCAACGAGTGCCCAGTGGAGAGAGTGGACAACTTCAAATACCTCAGAGTTCACATCACGCAGGACCTGTCATGGTCCTGTCACATCAACACCGTGGTGAAAAAGGCCCAACAGCGTCTCTACCACCTCAGACGCTCGAGAGACTTCCTTTTTTTTTTTTTTTGTCCCGTTTGGATCTTTAGCCATCAGAATTGTTGTCTTAAGGCCAAGAAAGATGCCAAGCGGATTTATTTTACCAAGTGGATCATCATGGCCTTGCCATATTGGTCCATTTGATTGACCTTTATTATAATTATGAATTTATTTTATTTTCAGTTGCTACAAGCGGGACAGACATGACTGTGGGATAGGACAGGGGGAAAGAATGAAAGAAAGAGAGGGAGAGAAAAAAAGAAAACCAAAGGGGAGAAGAGACGGTGAGAAGGGGGGGGAAGAGAGAAAAAAACAAACAAACAAAAAAAACAAAACTCCTGGGTCACCTGTATGGAGAAAAAAAAACAGAGGAGAAAGCAAACAACAAAGAGCAACATAATAAGAAAAAAAAAGCACCATCACAATAAACTAGCTAGCAGTAGATATCGATAGTTACTAAATAGTAAACGATATTGTGCAGCACGCAAGATAGCCAGCGCACAGTGTGCTTTGAGGCAGCAGCCAAGAAAGCTGTAGTCCGCGTCTATGAATACCCATGTGTACACCTGTGTGCATACCTGTGTGGATCAGCATGCTTGCATTCCAAAGGTTTCTCCATGTAATGATCTGCTAGGGAGTGTGGGGAGCCACAGCCCTGTCCTCTATGGTATCAAGCAGGTATGGAGGAGATCAAAACTCCAGACATCCAGAGGCCCCCAGAACACAAGAGACCAAGGAAGACCCACAGAGGGGCAGCCGCGCCACTGTCCCAGTAAGAGCTAAGGAGAGTCCCAGATGAGGGCTCATTCAGCAGCCGCGGAGCAGAAGCCAGGGGGAGTTGCAGTGACGCGCCCGTGAGCTCCGCCGGCAGCCAGCTGTGCCTGAGTGACCGAGCGAGCCGCCAAGGAGTGAGCCGGTGTGTACCCGGACGCCGCTTGAGAGACTTCCAACTGCCCTCCAAGGTGCTCAGGAACTTTTACTCGTGCACCATAGAGAGCATCCTGACGGGAAACATCTTAACCTGGTTCGGGAACAGCACCATGCAGGACAGACGAGCTCTACAGAGGGTTGTGCGATCAGCTGAGCGCACCATCCGCTCCGAGCTCCCTGACCTGCACTCAATCTACAGCAGGCGGTGCTGGACCAAGGCCAGGAAGATCGTGAAGGACCTCAGCCATCCCAACAACAGACTGTTCTCTCTGTTGAGGTCAGGAAAGCGATTCCGCTCCCTGAAGACCAACACAGAGAGACTGAGGAGGAGCTTCTTCCCGCAGGCGATACGGTCTCTCAATCACACCACCACACAGTACTGACCCACACATACAGTTCTTACACACACACTGGACTTTCTGGACATTGTTTTCACTTCATCACTTAAATCACTTTAAGCATATTTGCACTGCACAAGACATAATGTGGATTGCACAACACTGGACACTATATTCTTCATTTCAAGCTAATACTTGTACAGCTGCTGTTATTGTGTATATATTTATTTATATTTCTTCATACATTCTTATATAGTTCTATATTGTGTATTTTGTTGTACAGTTATTTTATTTTCAACTTTAATTTATGTATTTTATCTTATTCTTTCCCAGTTAAATTTACCCTTCATTCTAATTTGTGTTGTACAGTTATTTCATTTTTAACCTTAATTTATATTTTATTCCTTCCTAGTTAAATTTACCCTTTTTAATTTTTCATATTTATTTCCTACCTTATTCATAGCCTTTTCCTTTTTTGTTTTCTTTAGGTCACGAGCAGTTGTCCAAGCATTTCACTACATATCGTACTGTGTATGACTGTACGTGACAAATAAAATTTGAATTTGAATTTGAATTTGAATTTGAAAGTCATCTACATGTGGGTTTAGTTCTGACTTTAGGGACAAGTAAAAAAATAAAATAAAATAAAAACATCTGTCCAGACAACCTGACAGTCAAAAATATAAACTCAGGAACTTAAAAGGAAAATTGTGCTGACTTTGAACGTCCGCATCAAGATAAACTTACAGATTTAAGAGTCAAAAAGTGTCAAAAAGTCTGTATCCTTACCCGAGAGTTTCAAGTTTACAGTCAGGACTCTTTAGTCCAACACACAGCAAATCCAATCCTGAATCCTGCAGCTTGTTCAAGCTCAGGTCCAGCTCTCTCAGATGATTGGATGGGGAGCTGAGAATTTCAGACAAAGCTTCAAAGCTTCTTTTTGAGAGTTTACAATCTCTCAGCCTGAGGAAGAATAACAATGGAGACATATTATTTTATTCATCTAGCATTATTAAACATATTTGTTCATAGATTCACTTACAGCACTTTCTTGGAGGCTTTGACCACTGGCAGCAGCTTCAAAAATGCCTTCTCTGAACGGGAGTATTTCTTCAGGTTGAACTCATCCAGATCTGATGACAGTAAGATGAAGACCAGAGCCGACCACTGAGCAGGAGACAGTTGATCTGTGGAGAGACGTCCTGATCTCAGGGACTGTTGGATCTCCTCCACTAGAGAACGATCATCCAGTTCATTCAGACAGTGGAGCAGGTTGATGCTTTTCTCTGCAGACAGTTTCCCACTGAGCTTCTTCTTGATGTACTGGACTGTTTCCTGATTGGTCTGTGAGCTACTTCCTGTCTGTGTCAGCATGCATAGAAGATCCTGATTGGTCTGCAGTGAAAGACCCAGGAGGAAGCGGAGGAACAAGTCCAGGTGTCCATTTGGACTCTCTAAGGCTTTGTCCACAGCACTCTGGTAGAAGTCTTTTACAGTAAGTGTTTTCTGGAAGATTTTAAAGCGAGGAGATTGTTTCTTAAGCAGGTTGACTCCAGAGTTGATGAAGGTCAGATAGACATGAAGAGCAGCAAAGAACTCCTGAATGCTCAGATGGACGAAACAGTAAACGACACCGGTGAACATGTGACACTCATCAGCTTTAAAGATCTGTGTGAACACTCCTGAGTACACTGAGGCTGCTCTGATATCGATGCCACACTCTGTCAGGTCTGATTTATAGAAGATCAGGTTTCCTTTCTGCAGCTGATCAAAGGCCAGTTTTCCCAGAGACTCAATGATCTTCCTGCATGACTCTGTCTCAGCTCCTCCATCATACTTGATGTCCTTCGTTTTTAGGTGAAATAGCACAAGGCGTAGGTAGAGCTCTGTGAGAGTCTTAGGCAGATCTTGACTCTCTTTGTTCTTCATGACAAACTCCAGAACTGTAGCAGTGATCCAGCAGAAGACTGGGATGTGGCACATGATGTGGAGGCTTCGTGATGTCTTGATGTGGGAGATGATGCTGCTGGCCTGCTCCGAATCTCCGAATCTCTTCCTGAAGTACTCCTCCTTCTGTGGGTCAGTGAACCCTCTGACTTCTGTCACCATGTCAACAATGTCACAAAGGATCTTATTGGCTGCTGCAGGTCGTGTGGTTATCCAGAGGCGAGCAGAGGGAAGCAGTTTCCCCCTGATGAGGTTTATCAGCAGCACATCCACTGAGGTGGACTTTCTAGGGTCAGTCAGGATTGCAGTTTTGTGGAAGTCCAGAGGAGGTCGACACTCATCCAGACCATCAAAGATGAACACAACCTGGAAGTCTTCAAAGATGTAGATTCCTGCTTTTTTGGTTTCAGTAAAGATGTGATGAACAAGTTCCACCAAGCTGAACTTGTCCTCTTTCAGCAGATTCAGCTCTCTGAAAGTGAATGGAAACATGAACTGGATGTCCTGGTTGGCTTTGCCTTCAGCCCAGTCCAGAGTGAACTTCTGTGTTAGGACTGTTTTCCCAATGCCAGCCACTCCCATTGTCAGCACTGTTCTGATTGGTTTATCTCTTCCAGGTGGGAGTTTAAAGATGTCTTCTTGTCTGATGGTTGTTTCTGGTCTGTCTGGTTTCCTGGATGCTGTTTCAATCTGTCTGACCTCATGTTCATCATTGACCTCTGCAGTCCCTCCCCCTGTGATATAGAGCTCTGTGTAGATCTGACTCAGGAGGGTCGGGTTTTCTGTTGTAGAAATCCCCTCGAGCACACACTGGAACTTCTGCTTCAGGTCTGACTTGAGTTTGAGCTGACACTCAGTGAGAATCTCTGCATGAATAAACAGCAAATGACACAAATGAGAAAACTGCATTCTGGTTACTGTGGTTATGTGTTCAGTTCACTGGACTCTTGGTGTCATGATCCGAGTGAGTCTGAGTAACTTTCCACAGCATCAGCTCTCCTCGCCTGGGTGGAGCCCTCCTCACTCCTCCGTGCTCCTCACCTGTTGCCAATTACTCCGGCAGTATCTATGAGCAGCACTCACAATGAACCTTCTCCAGATTGTGTGCTTAGCACAGTCAGTTCTCTGCCTCACATTTTGTCTTGTGCTCCTCAGCTTGTTTCGCGTAACCCTCTTTTCCTGTTCCCTAGTCGGCACCTGGATATATCTTCCAACTCTCGTCATAAGTCATGCCTCAGGATTCTGGCCTGCCACTGCTGGGAAAACTCACTCTTGCAAACTGCCATCCTCACCTGCCTGCCTCCATGTGCACCCACATCTCACTCTGTACCCAGATTTAATTCATCTCCTCCTCCAGCTGATCTCCACCTGCAGCCACGTAACACCTCTTAGTTTTTAAATCTTGGACTCATTCACTACACTGTGGACCACTCTGATTATTATCTCCTTTGTTCCAGTGATCCTGGATAGTTTCTATTCGCCCGATTCTGCCCCTGTTGTTCCTTTGACCTGCCTCAGCTTATGTTCTGGCCTCAGCTCTGCACTTCTCATAATACCTCGCTTGCTGTTGAATTTAGCCGTGATTCAGCTTTCTCCGTCAAGAAATCTAGTAAAATACATTTCTGTTAAAAGTCACTCAGCCTCCGTTTTTTGGTTCTGTGCTTGACTCCATTCCTTTTCATGAGCCATTGAGCCCTGACACTTGGGTTATAACTGAGGGCAGGTTTTATAGAGACACATTCGATTTAATTATGTTTATTTATACAGCACCAAATCAATACTAGCAACATTTCACATATTACATAAACAACACTATGGAGCCAGTAATGAATAAATATGTAGAATAAATGAAAGAATTTCAAGTATAAAAGTTTTTTTTTTAATTCCTCCAAATAACAACAACAGTCACCCCAATGTGCTTTATATTGTAAGATAAAGAACCTACAATAATACAACAGAAAAAAAAAAACAAATATCTTTTTGGGTCCTGAAAACTGAAGGCTCTGCCTCCCATTCTACTTTTAAATACTCTGTGAACAACAAGTAGGCCTGCAGAGCGAGAGCGAAGTGCTGTAACAGGGTCATATGGTACTACAAGGTCATTAAGATAAGATGGGGCCTGATTATTTAAGACCTTGTATGTGAGGAGCAGGATTTTGAATTCTGGATTTAACAGGAAGCCAATGAAGGGAAGCCAAAACAGGAGAAATCTGCTCTCTCTTTCTAGTCCCTGTCAGGACTCTTGCTGCAGCATTTTGGATTAGCTGAAGGCTTTTCAGTGAGTTTTTTGGACATCCTGATAATAATGAATTACAGTCGTCCAGCCTGGAAGTAATAAATGCATGAACTAGTTTTTCAGCGTCACTCTGAGACAGGATATTTCTAACTTTAGAGATGTTGCACAAATGGAAGAAAGCAGTCTTACATGTTTGTTTAATATGTGCGTTGAAGGACATGTCCTGGTCAAAAATGACTCCAAGGTTCCTCACAGCGTTACTGGAGGCCAAGGTAATGCCATCCAGAGTAATAATCTGCTTAGATACCATATTTCTAAGATTTTCAGGGCCGAGTACAATAACCTCAGTTTTATCTGTATTAAGAAACAGAAAGTTAGCGGCCATCCAGGTCTTTATGTCTTTAAGACGTTCCTGCAGTTTAATTGGTGTGTGTTATCTGACTTCATGGACAGATGGAGCTGGGTATCATCAGCATAGCAGTGTAAATGTATGCTATGTTTTCTAATGATGCTGCCTATGGGAAGCATGGTAATGGGAGCGTTGCCAGCAGAAGGCTGAAGTGGAATCTCCAAGAAAGCTGCAGAAGAAAAAACATGAGCTGAAATGGTGGATTTCAGTCATATAAGGAGAACTGTGGCTTTCCTCCAACCTTTGACCAATCACCTTAGTGTCCTGTTTATCAACCATAATAAAAAGCATTTACTGTGTGGGCATTTTTTTGTTTGGGTCTCCAAACAGCAGAAAGAAATGGCAGCCATTTTTTTAACTTTACCTTCAACTGGTAAATAGATTTAAGAAAAAGCACTTTGATCATATTTGTGACGTGTCCCAAACTGTTGTTGTCGCCTCATTTATGTTGATAAAACAGCTCTAAAACCAATCTGACAATATAAATCTGTAAAATGGGCAGAAAACCTGCTGCTGGTCCCATTTTAATCAAACCAACCCAAAGAGCAGATATTCATGTGTGTACACAGGAGGTTATTTGTGCAGATGCATAAAACACATAAACTGTTGGCTTTCTGCAGTCTCTCACTCCTGAAAGTGTTGGCAAGTGTTTTGGATTTATTATTTATATGGATTTTAATGGCACCTGTGTAATGTTAACTAAGGTTTTTATTGTTTATGTATTTTTTGTTTAGTCATTCCCTGACTTACCTGTGGGTTCTGGGATGGTTTTATTTAAATTCTCCAACAGATCATTCCTGTTTATCCTCCCCAAAAGATTTTTAGTGACTTCAAAAGTGTTGATAGAGTAGGTATCAAACATCAGATCCACTATGTCCGTCCTCTCTGCATTCTCCAGTTTACTCACTGGGATTGCTGGTAAACCTTCTACAGACCCGTTCTTCAGATGCCACTTGAATTTTTCAAAGTCATCACGTCCCAAATCCTCCAAAGTCCCCAGAAGGATTTCTTTAGGTGTCGTCATCTTTTACCCTGTAAGGACCCGATAAACAAAGACTGTAACAACAGCTGGAGAGGTAATTGTCTGATTTATCAGAATTTAACTTGATTCTAACAGCAGTTCATCACAATAAATTTCTAAGGCTCAGAATGCAACAAAATTGCACATGAAGAAGCACATAGAGAAGTATCCAAGTAACACTTTGCTACAATAGAAAACAAACTATTATAAATAAAGAAAATATATAAACTAAATATATACACTACCCGTCAAACGTTTTAGAACAGCCCAATTTTTCCAGTGTTTTTGTCACGGTTTGCGAGCCGTGTGTAAATTATCAAAGGACCCTTTATGCAGGCAGCTCAGATGCAAGTGAGTTTATTCATCACATGGTGATACAAACAGAAATGGCAAAGGTGAGCATGGAAACTAAGCAAAAACCTAAAAACTAATAGTACACGAATATGAAGAAGTACACGAAGGGAAGACGAAAACACGGAACACAAGGGGTGGGAGCAAAGCACCACAACACATCACTATATAGACAGTTACACAGAGGGAGACACAGAAGGCAACAACACAGGGCGGAACAAATGGACAGAGAAGACTAAACACAGAACAGAGTGCACAGAGAAACAAGGGGGGCAGGGAATCAAAACCTAGGAAGCATAGAATAACTCACAAACGAAACTGACATAACACAAAAATCACAAAGAACTGAAACCACTAGATCAGGAGACCCAGGACCCTGACAGATACGCAGACAAACCAGCAACTAACAGAGGCAAACACAAGGCTTAAATACACAGAGGGATAACGAGGGAATGAGACACAGAAGGAGGACACAGCTGGGAGTGATTGACAAGACGAGACAGAGGAAACGCAAACTAAACACACTGACATGAGACACGGACCTTCACAACAAAGCAGGAAATACAAAGACTGAACTTAGAGGTACAACAAAACACAGAACCAAAACGTAAGAATAAACAAAGACACATCATGAAATCAAAGATTAACAATACAAAACAGAAAACACTGAGTCACAGACCCAGGATCGTGACAGTTTTATTGAAAATATCCTTTTTATTTCTCATTGCACTCTGAAATGAAAGCATAGTACAAATAAGCAGTTGGAGTTAAAAATAAATCATGAAACACATTTATAGACCAAAGTTTATTCTAAACGTTTGACTGAACACACCCGTGGCTTCTGTCTACAATAGAAATCAAATATTCTCCCATATCTGTAGCAGATGTTCCCGTAAACGTGGACCTTGTAATAATAATAATAATAATAACTTTATTTATAAAGCGCTTTCAAACAAAGTGCTGTACAACTAAAGAGATAAATAAAATAAAAGCGATACATAGCAATACAGGTAAAAGACACAATACAAGTTAAAAACAATAAAAATGTAAAAACTAAAAGCCATAGAATTAAGACATGTAGGATCGGGTGAACAAATGTGTCTTCAACTTGGTTTTAAAAACCTCCACAGAGCAGCCTGCCGAATATCTTGTGGGAGGTTGTTCCACAGAAACGGGGCATGAAAAGAAAAAGCTCTCCAATTGTCTTTTTTCTGGCTCTAAGAACTTTTAGAAGACCAGAGTCCTGAGATCGGAGAGCACGAGATGGAACATAAAGGTGTAAAAGGTCGGAGCGGTATGAAGGTGCCAATCCGTTTAAAGCCTTGTAGGTGAGCAGCAGGACCTTAAAATCTGCTCAAACCTGACAAGGTAGCCAGTGAAGAGATCTCAGAACAGGGGTAATGTGCTCAAATTTCCCAGTTCTTGTTAAAATGCGAGCAGCTGCATTTTGCACCAACGCCAGAATCTCAGTTAAACCTCACAAAACTTTAACAACCACCAAACAGCTGAAACAGTAAATGAGAGCAGGAACACGGATTCTGCACAAAGACGTAAACACAAAGCGCGGAGCCGCCGACACATCAGAATCAGTGAGATGTCGCCTTTCTCACCCGATGGCACGGACACGGTCGGGGCTGAAAGCCGACAGCTCGCTGATTCTGATGTTTCGGCGGGTCCACGCTTTGTGTTTACGTCCTTTTTGCGCTCGATTCTGAAGCTGTTAGTTTTATCTCTCTCCAAACAATATTGACTGAACCAGCAGCAAAAGAAGATCCAAACTACGCTTCACATAAACATCGTCATGAACTCACTCTGACTTTTGCTGTTTTGCTTCCACCAGGATAAAATCACACGTCATGCACAGCTCGCTCTCTCTCTCTCTCTCTCACACACAGTTTCCTGTCTAAAAATCTGTTTTCTGCATTATTCGCTTGCTTGTTACGCACAAGTCTACCGTTGTTTACAGCGCTGTCGGCCGCTGTTTTTTTCCTTTTACTTTCTTCCGAAAAGAAAACCTAATTTCTGCCGTTCAACAGGCTTCTGAACAAATTTAAACTTTTTAAAATTATGCAAATTGCAAAACGCTGTGTCTGTCATAAAACCGCTGTAACTTCAGAGGTAATGTTCATATGTCGATTAATGGTTTTCTTTCGTTTTTGATCTACTGTAGAATATTTTTATAAAACCACCTTCATGTTTTTCTGTTTTATCTTCAGCTACTTTGACACAAAGGCCTCTGCTGTGATGCTCACACCTTTGATAAAGTCTTGCGAGTGTCAGCTTCCTTTTTATAGATACAAAAATATGTAAATGTACTGATCTGAATTATAATATTTCTGACTGTCTGAGGCAAAATTTCCCAGATTCAAATCGAATTGAATCGAATCGTGGATCGAATTGATTCAGGACCTTGTGAATCGGAATCAAATCGATTCTAGAATTCAGTGACGATACCCTGCCCTATTTGCGACCATGTCAACATCCAGTCCAGGCTTTTTCAAGATTGGTACTACCACAGCTGATTTAAAACATTCAGGAAAGACTCAATGAAGTATTTAAAAGAAACAGGTTGTAGGGTCCTAATGCTGACCACAGTTCCTTTATAGCCCAGGCTGGTAGAGGATCCAAAGAACAGGTTGTACATCGAGCTGCTTTTACAACCTTACTTAATCCAGAAAGGGAAATAGAGATGGACCAATGCGATATTACGTATCGGTCCATCTCTATTTCTATTAATTTACGTCAGTATCGATACTGATTTTGTATGTATTTTGAAGGATTTGAACCAAAGGCAAAAAATACCATGAGCAAAAAATACCATGAGCAAAAAATGGCAGTCATGATTATAAAATAGGGAGTTTTTTTTTTTTAACATAGGTTAAACTCTTTAAATAAAACAACAAGTTTATGGGCTTTCTTGTTATTCACAAGTTTCAGCGATTTAGCCCAGAGTCTAAAGTCATTCAGCCTTCTGTTTATAAATGGTTTAGCTTTAAAGTATCTGCATTTGTGAAGAAAAAATTTTCCCATTAACAAAAACGTCCTAATCAACAGGTCAAAATCTGCATTCTCAGCAAGTATTCCAAATTTTATTACTGTCACCGTCAAATGTGGTAACTGAATTCTCCTGGACTGTAGCCAGCTCCACATGTCAGTCCAGAAGGAGTGCACTGATTCACAGTAGAAAAACAAGTGATCCAGACTTTCAATATCATTTTCACAAAATGTGCAGGCGTTCACATCTAAGTTAAATTTCCGTCTTAAGAATTCATTGGTTGGATAAACCTCATTAATGATTTTAAAGTGAACCTCTTTTACTTTAGGGGAAAGAGGAAGTGAAATATACTTTTTTCTTATTGCCTTAACCTCCATGGTCTCAAATTCTTTAAGGATATAATTTCTTTTAACCGGATTAGGGCAAATGTCGTTGATCAAAATATTCCTGATCACTTTGTTTGTAAACCTGCTGTCACCAAATTCAGCTCCAGCTATGCAGAGCTGCCTCAGTCCAGGAGAAATTTTAGAGTGCACAATATCTTCTTTTATCCTTGATCTCAAAGGGACTGGGATGGCTTTCACTAGGGATTTATATCTGTTAGCAGTACATCTTACATCAAATTTCTCACAAAACGTCTCATGTTTTAATAAGACCCCATTATCATCCGTAAAATGAGCTACAGCCCAAATCCCTTAAGATCTTCCAGTAGAGAAGGACCTGCTGATGGAAAGCTGAGAGTTTAACAGGTAACGAACTGCAATCAAAGTCACAACGTAACAAAAAGTCTATTCCACCCATTTTGCCAAAAATCACACTGGGAATAATGTTCCAAAAGGAATTTTTGTTCCTAATGAAAGATCTTAACCATTTCAGTTTTAGTACACCATTCATAACATCAAAGTCAATGGCATTAGCCCCACCCTCTTCATAATTCTTAATCATATCATTTTTCTTTATATAATGACATTTGTTCCTCCATATGAACCTAAAATTAAGATTATTTATAGATTTAATTCGTTTTGGAGATATGGGCAGAGAAAAGGCTGGATAGATTAGTCTGGACAGACTGTCCATTTTGGTTAGCAAGATTCTCCCAAACAGAGTTATGTCCCTTTGCAGCCACCTGTTTAAAATTGACTTACACTTTTCTATATTGGCACAGATATTCTTATTTTCAGTTGATGTCTTATCCTTGCAAATTACAATGCCCAGATACTTCACCTCTTTTTTTATCTGTATATTATCTATTGCTTGCAGGGGACACTCATGCAGAGCTAGAATTTCTTATTCATTAATATTCAGCTGTAGGCCAGAAGCTTTGGAGAAGTGGTTGATCGCCTGTAAGGCTAAAGGAATCTGGTCCTCGTTTTTCAGAAACAGGGTGGTATCATCTGCGAGCTGACTGATTATTATCTGTTCACCCATCACAGTTAACCCCTCAATGTGACTGTTTTTAATCAAAATAGATAACTCAGCAACCATGATGAACAGAAGTGGTGAGCTGCTACATCCCTGCCTTATCCCTCTATTAACCTCAAACCTTGAACATGTACCATGTTCTAGCAAATCAAATCAAATCAAATCAAATCAAATCAAATCACTTTTATTGTCACATCACATGTGCAGGCACACTGGCACAGCACATGCGAGTGAAATTCTTGTGGGCGAGCCCCACAAGCAACAGAGATGTGCAAACACAACAACACAAACGAGCAAAATACAAGAATGGCTAATCTGAAACTAATAAGTATATGTACAATATATAATAGTGTATGCATTTCTGGATGTGTATACTAAATATTTTCCTACGTGTCTCTGTGTGTGTGTGTATACACATTTTTACAAATTAAATAGTAAAAAAAATAATAATAAAATATATAAAATATACAGAGTTGAATATGTGCAAAACAGAGCTGTTAATGTCATTATATAGCATCTCTATAACATTGATAAATTCCTGTCCAAAACCAAAAGACTGCAGAGTTTTTAATATGAACGTATGTTCAACTGAGTCAGATGCTTTGTAAAAATCTAAGAACAGGATGTATCCTCTCTCCTGTGTCACGATGAGTTGTGTGGCTGTCAGTGGCTGGACCCACGTGCAGGACTCAGAGAAAAAACATTAACTTAAACGACAGCTTTATTTGCTGGTGAGTCACCCTTGGCGATACATAAACAACAACTTAAACTAACTAGACTGGAGATGATGAAGGTAGACGACAATGAATACACACACAACAAACATGGAGGACGCAACAACTGGCAGGGAAAAACACAGGGCTTAAATACATACTGAGGTGATTAGGGAATGTGAAACAGGAGGAGAACACAGCTGGGACTCATCAGACATGACAAGACAAGGGGCGGCAAAACTCAACACATTGACATAGTACACAGACTTTCAAAGTAAAACAGGAAACTGAACAGACGTGGACTAAACTAGGGGATACAGTGACAGAACAAGAGACACACTGACAGAGATGACTGTATACTAACAGAAGTAACACAGAACCACGACCTAAGAAGGAGAACACAAGAAATGCCAAGGACCTAGGGAGTTAGGAATACTAGCGACAAAAATCAAACCCAAGAGAATCAAAACACATCATGAAATCAAAGATAACTAATACAAACAGAAAAACACTGAGTCCACAGACTCAGGACCGTGACATCTTGGATTATTTCACTGTACTCAAGGAGGTCCAAAACCAGCCCAATATTGTTATGAATTAGTCTTCCTTTCAAAAAACCTGATTGTGTTTCACTGATAATGTTTGAGATGCCTTTCTTTAGCCTCTCAGCTACAGCTCCAGACAGGATCTTATAGTCAGTGTTTAAGGTGATGGGTCTTAAATTGTCTAAAATTCTTTTATCCTTACCCGATTTAGGGATCAGGGTTATCAGCGCTTGTTTCATGCTCGGCATCAGTTCTTTTTTTCTCTATCGATTCCTTTAATGCATCAAACAATAAAGTTCTTAGGTCCTTCCAGAAGAATTGATAAAAATTAGTAGTGAGTCCATCTGTCCCTGGGGACTTGTTTAATGCCATTTTCATGACCACCAAATCCAGTTCCTCAATTTGGCGGCCGCTACTAAGTTTTAAAATTACTCATACTAATCTTTCTGGGTCACAAAATAAACTTTTAACATATTTTCAGGCGAGAAAGTAGCTGTGTAAACATCAAATATCTGCTCGGTTTATCAAGATACCGCATATTTGCAAAAGTGCGTCGACGTTTTCGGAGACGTCTGCTACCCACCAGCACTATAGCCAGCCAGGAGCTCGAGGGTCACTGAAGCCACCGAGAACGGCACAACTCCCGGCACATCATTTTCAGATCACCGCGGACTTTCGCTACTCAGGTTAAACGTGACTTAGACAACCTAAAAATGTTATTGTTTGGCTTTTTTCAGTGTTTTGTTTGTTCGTGAGTAAATCGGTTTGGCTGAGATTAAAGTTATTAGATTAGGTTAGATAAAATAAAACTTTATTAATCCCCCGGGTGGGTTCCTCCTTGGTTTTCACACAGCTGAATAAACATCAAACAGAAAACTGATTAAACAGAAGTATGAGACGGTCGAGAATTTACTCCAGTGTCCTGTTATATTGCAGATAGCAAGGAGCAGACGGCCGAGTTTATTAAACTCCACCGAGACAGCGGTGACGCTAATCAGAAGGCTAGACCGTCCAATTTCCCCAGCCGTTTACTTCCGGCATACCCGACCTTCTGAGGACCCAGCCCACGTAGACCGCGAAGGCCGGGTCCTCGGTAGGACGTTTAGTTTTTAAAAATGTCGTGATAAGGGCGGGTCTTACTGTGAACCTGCGCGCTCATTGGCTAATAACTTGAGATTGACAAGTCCTTATCCAATGAGCGCGCGGCTTCTCCCAACATAAAGTAGTTTCCTTTGAAAAACCAAAGTCTGATTATTTTTGCCTCCACTGACGGAGCCTGTTGTTCCCGCCACAGAGACACAGTAATGTCAGAGCGGTGTTAACACTCAGCTGCCTCAGCACAGCTCTCACTCTCCTCCTGCTCTCTCAGCTAAACTCACTTCCTCTCTACTTACAGGAAACCAGCGCTCAGAGGAAACGACCGGCCTCACGTTTCACCCACAGACACGAACAGCGTGGAATTATTTTATGTCATAAGAAGAAACATATTCATGTTAACACTCACCTGCCTCAGCTCCACCTTCCTCCTCCTGCTGCTCTGAACGGAGGATCAACACTTTCACTTTCAAGGTTCAAGGTTCAAGGTTCTTTATTTGCCACATGCATAGTTATATAAGTATAACACACAGTGAAATGTAGCCTGACACGCTCCTCGACATGTGCAAAAATTGGGGGGGTAGAGGAAGAACATTATATATATATATATATATATATATATATATATATATATATATATATATATATATATATATATATATAGTATATACATTGGGTGAATGTACAGTAGTAGCAGCAAGCAGGTGAATTCTGTACATTAATATGAATAGACATCTGACTATTTTACAGGATAGACAATATAAACATATTTAAAATTAAAGGAATTTGAAATGTACATTGTTTCACTGCTCCTCCCTAAACACAGAGGATGCTGGGACTTGTAGTTTTTACCTTGTGTGATATTTATGGCTGTGACACTAAATCACAGCATGAAAACTTCCTGCAAATATGTCACAGGCGATAAAAGTTTCACATTAAAGGTGAAGTTATTTTTCTGTCTCATGTTCAATAAACAGTGAGCTGGGAAAACTGAAGAACAGACTTCAGACGTTCCCTGCAGAGTTTCTGCTGCTCGGTCGTCTGCATGTTGCTGAGACTGAGCTGATGATGAAGCTGTGACGGGTTTATGGCACGTTTGGTTCTGGAGAAGAGTTTTACTGCCGGTGCAGGTGAAATGATCAGAGGTTACAGCCTCTGGTTAAAGTGGAGGCAGCGATCAGGACGGCTGAGCAGCAGAGGTCTCGAGGGTCCTAAAGTGTAAAAGCATCAGTGTTAGTAACACAAAGATCACAGAATGGGATCATCCACACAACACTAACATCTAAATCCACGGCAGGAACTCTTCCAGTGTCCTGAAAAATCTGTGTGCACGATGCTGAGATTAAAATCTGTCTGCTCATCTTAATGCAATATTTACTAAAGTCTGGTAGAAGTTTTACTGATTTCACTTAGCAGACGTGTGGATAGGTGGTGGGTTGTAGAGCAGACTGAAAGCTTTAAGTTCATCCTCTGATTAAAAACTCAGACCCACAGATACAGGAAGTATAACGCTGGTGTAAGACAGGAAACAGCAACACGGCAGCCATCTTTTTCCTCCCATGATGACCAGTGTCCCAGCAGAAGCTGGGGTTTGTTAGATCCTGTTCGATCCAGAGGAAACAGGCTAAAAGAGTCAATCAGGGGGATCATGGTTTTATTATGTGCTCGTTATGATTGAAGCTCTGGTTGTGTGTTAGAGACAGAACCTGCAGATTCCTCCACTCTGCCTCCTCCTCTGCAGGAATCAGCCTCTTGGCTGGTTTTATTCACCAACGTGAATAAAATCATCAAACTAATCCAAGTTCATTGTGAAATGCCTGAAAATGGAGGAATAAATCTGTCAGTTACCGTATAAAGTTTGAGTTTGTCAGTGTTTTACACGGAGACGGTCGTCAGATGTTGAATGTTTAGCATGAATGTTCCACATCTGGAGAAACCTTCAAGATTAAAGCCAGTGAAAAGTGAAGAGTTTCTGCAGCAGCCGCACTTCCTGCAAATCTGTTCTTTCAAAATAAAGTGAAGAGTCTAAAATTATATTCACGACAGGTTTAAAGGTGAAGGTGGTCACATGGTTTTAGTGGAATGCCTACGTGGGCGCGTCTGAGTGATTTTGATTCAGATTCGTGCAGCGTGGAGCAGTAAATCTTGTTTTTGTTCATCTGGACTCATGAATGATTCCAGTTAGCACATTTCCAGCCAATGAAACGTAACTACAGATGAAGACAAACACATTTAAGCTGCCTGACTCTCGAGTGTGGGTGCATGTTCCCATTTTCAGGCTGTTTTAGTTTTCAGTTTAGAGGAACACTGCAAACTCACAAAAACTTCTTTCTTGTGAGGTTTTGTTGTCAGACTGATAAAAGCAGCAGCAGCTGGTGTTTGATGAGCACACGTGTGTTTCCTGTTCTGTAATAATCAGCTTGTTACCATCACATAATGAACTCAGCCGTGACCAATGAGGCCGTCCTTGTGCGGTTCTCTGGCGCTGATTCTGACTGTGACCTTCACCTCTGCAGGGTCGCCTCTGCTCGTGGCTGAGCTCGTGTTTGTCAGGCTGACAAAATAAAAGCTTCTTCATTTCTGTGGCTGAAGAGGAGTCTGCTCTTCTTCACCAACAGGAAGTGAAACATTTCTCACTGATTCTGAAATCTTCACTTGTTTCACAAATTCACAGTAACACACACACACGGTTGTGTTTTCATATCCTTGTGGGGACATCTATTTGACATCATGCTCTCCTCAGCCTTTTACTCTAACCATTAAGACTGAATGCCTAACCCTGACCTGACTGTCCCTGACACTAAAACCACATCTGAGTCTCACAAATGTCTTCAAACTTGTGGGGACGGGCATTTTGGTCCCCACAAAGACATGTAAACATGCACACACACAGGTATTAATGACCTCACAGGTTCATGTTTGGGGCTTTTAGCATCTTTGTGTGTCGCTCAGATTTAATTCACTCTTGTTTTGAGGTTTTGTGCCTTTTTGTTTCATTCTTTGTGCGTTTATTTTCTCTTTAAGCCTTTCAGGACTCGTGCTGTTGGCTTTTTCCTGGTGTGTTATTAGTATTTTTCATTTCTAAACTTATTCTAAAAGAAGGACCGATGGAACATTGATGTGAAAATAAACATGATCATTTAATGTTTTTGTCAATCACAGTGTTGGGACTAACGCGTTATTAAGTAACGTGTTACAGTAACTACGTTATTATTGTGGTAACGAGCACGGTAACTAGTTATTATACTAAAATCAGGAACGCGTTAGTCGTTACTGGGATTTAGATAGGCTCGTTATTCGTTACTTCGTGTGGTGGCTATCGCGGAGCTTCCACAGATTCAGTAACATTAGCAAGTGGTGGAAGCCAGCAGGTGGAGGAGGGAAAGGGGGACGCAGAAGGAAAAGAGACCCGAGGCGGCCGCCGGTCCAAGTGTGAACTGAACTTCAGGTAAGAAGTTATGACCTGCAGTCTCTCTGGGTCAGATATAAACCAAGTTTAGGTGGAGTTTATTTTCGTTATTCTGACTTTTTCCGTACTGCGTGCTAGCTAGCATGATGGAGTTTCTATACAGCTGGGTGGGTGCTATGAAGTTAATGATGTTGAACTTTATTTCGTTCATAAGTTATTAGAATTGCCAACCGTCTCATCTGGTATTCAGAGAAAATATTACGCATTTCTTATTGAGGTGAAAAGGAACAGTTAGTCCCGTAATTCAGCTACAATGAAAAAGGCACAAAGCTGGATTTATTCTGTGTCTTTGCTGCACAGCTGCCTCTTCTTCTTTCATTCTCCCCCCTCCCTCTCCTGTTTCTACTTCAATCATGAAAACTGATCAATGATCAGCTGATCGTCTCTCTTGTTTGTTTATCTCCCACTTTGCATCAGAAAGAGGAAACCAGCGGAGTTCACGTTAAACAACAGCAGCACGTTTAAGCTTGATCAGCTGTTGTTAGAATTTATTTCATATTAATTTCTAGTATCAGCTGATGTTTGCTGGAGCCACAGCTGCAAAAAAGCTGCTGGTCATGATGTCGGTTTGGTTATGTGATGAGAGGGAAACATGAAGATGAAACCAGGAGATGTCCTTACTGAATCATCAGAGCTGAACAGTGATGGAGAAACAGGTTTACCTTTTAGGTGACATGAATGAGTTGAAGGGAAGTTATGAACTGTTTCTGAGAGACAAATAACACCAGGATCCTTTTTTAGGTAGCTGACAGCTGGTAACTGTGCAGGGGCGGGTCTAGCAAAGTTTTGCCAGGGGGGCCAGGTAGGGCATTAACAGGGAAAGGGGGGCACAAAGAAATACTTTTCTTTCTTATTCTCGTTTAAAATGTCTCGCTTTTAAAAAATAATTATCTGAATCTTACAACAAACGATTGATAGATTGATGCATATACACCATCAAGACAGTGAGCATCACTGTCACAACAGCGTTTGTTTTCATTCAAAGGCTTTAGGATTTTTGCTATAATGGTGGGCCGGTCTCTAGTCAAAATGTCCGGGCTGATTTTTTTGTCCCAGTCCAGCCCTGTATGCAGCTCATCTGCAGTCTGGTGTTACCTACATCTTCCTATTCAGAAGGCAGAATTTCCAAGTTCTGAGTACAATCGAAAGCACCATGACTGCAGTTTTTGTGTTGGATGTAAAAGGCGCACATGATGCTGTGACGTAGGCTAGAATCATGGTGGCGGTCAACGACGGTCCAGGCGTGGGATTTCTCTCGTGGAAATATGCACCTTATCTTTTCCTTTCTATTGGTAGGTGGCACAGTGCACTTGTGGCAGGTAAGCAAGCTAGAAGACTGGCAAAGTTATGGAAGCAACACATTAACAAGAGAATTCTGAGTAAAACCAAAGTTACTTTCCCTAGTAACTAGTTACTTTGAAAGTAACGAGTAACTTGAAGTAACTGAGTTACTTTTGATAGAAGTAACTAGCAATGTAACTAAGTTACTAATTTAAAGTAACTTACCCAACACTGGTCAGTCATTAAAAATAAATCCTGGTCTTTCATTTTGCTGCTGCATTGTTCACAGAAACACATATTTTCCTGTTTCTTTCTGTTCGTGTGTTTCTGCTTTTGCCTGTTTAGAGCTGCTGAGCAGGAAAACCCAGACGAACAAAAATCTCTTTTAAGTAAATGTTTGAGTCACTTTGGGTCTGAACTGTAAAAATCTGCAAACTGAAACAGATTTGAAGGCATCACAGGAACAGCCTCACATTCAAAACATGAAAGAGAGGACTTTTATTTTGAAACACTCAGGAAATGACAGAGAGAAAGTTTTTTAATTAAAACAAATTATTAGTTTATGCATTCTAAGTTCATACAACCACCAAAACTGTGATGATCCTCACATCAGCTTTATTGTGTGAGGTCCCATACAAAATCATTAATGTTACTATTATTATTATTATTATTATTATTAGAGACTTGCAGAGAGAAGAGGTGGAAACATTTTGATTTTCATAAATTTAACAGACTAAAAACCTACAAACATGTTTGGTGCTGAAGAAAAATGAAAAATATCAGAATAAAAAAGTGAAACCTGTGGGGAGGTCTGAGTGAGACACGGCAGAGCCCCACGGTGAGTGTCTGTCCGTGTCTGTGGAACAACAACGTTTGGATCACTTGCAGTCGCAGAGCAGCGCGGCGCCTCACAGCGTCCAGTGCTCGGGCGGCTGCACGCTCCTCAGCTGCAGGGAGAAGATGAAGTTCAGGTCGGTGCGTCAAGGCTTCTTGTAGACGGGACACGAGTACCGGCTGACCGCCCCCCACATTCATTCGCACATTCACACCTAGTGACAATTTGGATTATCCAAATAACCTATCCCCACAAGCTTCATGTCTTTGGGCGGTGGGAGGAAGCCGGAGTACCCGGAGGGAACCCACGCAAACACGGGGAGAACAGTGGACCATTGATCAGAGGTCCATTGTGGTATCAATCAGACCACTGGTCTTTGATAATTATGATTGACATGGCAGCACTGAATGCACATGTGCTGTATCAAGCATGCACCGGGACGCAGGAAAGACGGTGGACTTCCTGGTGGAGCTTGCAAGAGAGCTGGCTCACTCTCATGTAGCTGGGAAGAAGGCAAGAAAAGAACAGTTGCTTCGGAAACAACCCTCCACACCGAGCCCTGGAAAAAGAGCCATGTGTCAGGTCAAACACAAATGCAAGAACAATCATGCCACTGTGCGATGTGTTCACTGCTACAGATACACATGTGGTAAATGCAGACTACAGATACCATGGCAGTGCCAGGATTGTGAGTGATTGCTGAAAATGTTGAAATGTACTCACTCACTTTTTATTATTATTTGTAAATATGTGTACAAATGGTTGGTTTTTTTGTACTGTTTTTATCAATAAATCTCAGCAACAGAGGAAATACACCCATGTGTGTTGATTTCTCCCTAAGATGGCAAACTGAAACACAAGTTTCCTTGTGGCTCAGGAAACTAACCACTCCAAGTTGGTGACTTTTGGAGATTTATTTTCCTGGATGATTGAGAATGCATCAAGACGAACACAAAAGGAAGTTCACCGCTTTTAGCAGCTCCCCCCCAGACAAACAAAGAGGCAGTTGGCAGTTAGAAATCAGCAATCATTCACACACCCCCACTCCCCTCCAGAATTCTCAGGTAACAACCTAATTTACATATGAATGACTAGCCAATTTAGCTTCCACTTGGCTGAAGCTAAAGCCTAGCTAAAAGCCTACCAGCCATTTGGCAACTCAGCCCATCACACGTCCACGTCTCTCCTTGTTTCGTCTTTTATTATGAAAGGGTTGTGTTTCCATGTTCAGTGTGTTTCATTTTGCTTCCCCTGTGGTGTCAGGTTCATTTGTGTCAGCTGTGTTTCCACTTCCCTCCTTTCTCTTCTGTGTATTTAAGTCCGCTGTCTTCCTCTGGGCAGTGTTGGTGCGTTTTCCTCCGTTCACGTTATTCCGGGTTTCAGGTTATCTCCTGATTCTGTTTAGGTCCATGTTCATGTTCATGTTTTTTCATCAGAGTTTCTCGCATGCACCTCCTCGGATTCATGTTCATGTTTTTCTTGTCATAGTTGTCATAGTCATACCGAGTTATTCCCAGGATAGGTTTTAGTTTTAGTTTCCGCCCCTGTTTGCTGGGCCTTGTTTTGTGTTCGTGTTTTTCAACCTAATAAATGGTTTGTTTTTTTGTTAAGATTCAGTTCCATCTCTCCCTTGTCTGCTTCCGGGTTCATATTGCAATCACATCAGCCACAGTGACAATAAACTTATTTTGATTTTTAACTTTCTTTATTTTTTCAACAATATTATGTATATATAAACATTTTGCATCTTACAATATAAAGCCTGGATCCTGCACATATTGCACTTTGAACTTGAACTGTGTTGTCTGTTTATTGGAGATTGTACTACTTGAATTCATTATCCTGGTGATATAACACATTAATTCTCCATTTGGAATCAATATAGTATATAATACAGTATCTGTCTATCCATCTATATAGCTATTGAATTGAACTGGAGTGAATGGAAGAAAATTAAATAATGGATTTCATGTTCATGTTTATCTATGTTGTAACAGTGACGACTTGAGACATCTGTTTGGCACTATATGAAGAGAATTAAATAAAATTTAAATGAAAATGATATTAACTGTATTTATACATTTTATATTTTTGGATGAGACACTGTCAGTGTGCTGTTATATAACTCAGGTATTTTTAAGGCCTGACTGGTGGCATTGGTGCCCATTGCTTTACTGTGCTGTTGGATGTGTATGTGGGCTATCCCTTGTACCTGACATTTGATTGGACATCACTGTGTTGCTATGGTATGATCCTGGTAGTTGTTGTTAATAAAACAATAACAAATTCAAATTCAAACATTGCTGCATTCTTCTGTCACTGAGGATTCCAAACCTGCACTCAGTCTCCTCATTACTTTGGTATTGAACAGACAAACTTTGGAGCTCCTGCAAACTTTATTCACAAACTGCAAATATTTTACACAAATCTGCGACTGACAACAAGCACAGAGACTTCAAACAATCACTGAAGTAAGGGCTGAAAGATTTACTTTTAAACAATAATGATTAAGACCTTTTTCGTAAGGTTGTTTTCCCTTGATTGCCAGCTGTTACTGTTTTTATCTTCATATCTTTCATATTTGTCCACCTAAACAATGCTTTAATGATACAGTTTGAGAAGTTTGATATGAATTTATCCAACTGACTTGAAAATGAAACTGACAACTGTCCTGTAATCTTACACAGAGAAACCAAATCCTGCGTCTTTGCCTTGACAGACGCCTAAAATGGCTCGAGCTGTGGTAAGTTACCCTTCACTGTGTCTGTTTCTAAACATTAAATCGTGTGAATTTTTAAAGAAAAATCCAACAACAACAATAATAATATGTAACAGAGCAAAACGTCAGATGACTTAAATGTTCCTCTGCAACACAAAGTCAAAGTCTGCCTCCTCCACAGGCAAAGGAGAAGCTCCCACGCTCATCCAGTGCAGACCGTTGTGCTCTGGACAATGAAGTTCCCGCTTTCATGTTCCGACCTATCAGCGCACCTGCATGTGAGCTCCTAAGTCCAACACCTGCTGATGCCAGCTTTCAGTCGAAGGACACAGACAAGATCATGCATCCAGATTTGAAAAATGATCGTTCATCCCTGGATGATGAAGTGACATTTTTCATGTGTCCTAGCGATGTTCCTCTGCCTCCGAGACCTCCACCCACTGCAGAGGTAGGTCTCTGCAGAAAGCGCAGGTATTCTACTGCTTTTTCTGTTAATGATGAAGAGGAACATTTGATGCCCAAACGCATGAGGCTGATGAGTTCTGATGTACCAGTTTCTTCAAATCCTCCACCTGCTGATGCCAGCTTTCATGCAAAGGACACAGACAAGATCATGCATCCAGATTTGAAAAACGATCGTTCATCCCTGGATGATGACGTGATGTTTTTCATGTGTCCTACTGATGTTCCTCTGCCTCCGAGACCTCCACCCACTGCCGAGTTAGGTCTCTGCAGAAAGCGCAGATATTCTACTGCTTTTTCTGTGGAGGATGAAGAGGAACATTTGATGCCCAAACGCATGAGGCTGATGAGTTCTGATGTACCAGTTTCTTCAAATCCTCCACCTGCTGATGCCAGCTTTCATGCAAAGGACACAGACAAGATCATTAATCCAGATTTGAAAAACGATCGTTCATCCCTGGATGGTGAAGTGACATTTTTCATGTGTCCTAGAGATGTTCCTCTTCCTCCGAGACCTCCACCCACTGCAGAGGTAGGTCTCTGCAGAAAGCGCAGATATTCTACTGCTTTTTCTGTTAATGATGAAGAGGAACATTTGATGCCCAAACGCATGAGGCTGATGAGTTGGGATGTCTCTAAGTCTCCAGCTGCTGAGAAGGAGTATGTTTGCTTTACGTGTCCTGAAGACAAGAGGTCTGAGTTACCTCTCAGCTCCCTCCAAGGCCATCCACCATCACAGGTCAATAATAATGACACTGACCAGTGTACCATTCTGCTGCCTCCTGAAATCCCAGTACCTCCAAGTCCTGCCCCTGTTGGAGTTCTAGAAACTGTTGATTTTCCTTTTGTTGATAATTAAATACGTGTTTGTGGTAATAAATACATTTTTGAGCAAATACATGTTGAGATGATTCGGTTGATTATGATGGTTATAATTATCCAAACAGTATTATTCCTAATAAGATCTTTACTTTTTATACTTATTTTCTCCATGACCTATTTTGATGTCTATTTTGAAGATCCACTCATATCATGACAGTATGCTTATTCTCAGTAGAGTGTATAGCCACATGTGAACAAATAATAAATTAAAGTCACTCATTAACAACTTACCACATACGCCGGAGCTGAATTCAAGATGTAAGCAGACGTTTCACAGATATCTTGGTTGTCTTTCCATTTCCTACACTAACAGTATCCTGAGAATTGGCTTATAGAGCTGATATAAAGGTGAAATTTGATGACTTAATCGAAGCATCATCAGCTTAAATGCAAATGAATCCACTGTACTTGAGGTAACCTAACACTGACCATGAACGCCACAATCACTGTGCGCCAGTCCAACACAGTGCTTTACTGTGAACTCACCACAGTACTGCAAACTAAAGTGTTTATCTTCCAGTCCAATCCAATCCATCTTTATTGAGAAAGCACTTTAAAAAACCCAGGACAAAACCAAAGTGCTGTACAGTAAATGAGTTAAGAACAATAGAATAAAACATAACAGTAAAAAAATAAAACACATAATACATAAAAAATGTAAACAGCCCTATATTTCAAAACAAGATAAAACAGCAAAAATAAACTAAAAAACTCAAACTAAAAACCAACATCTTACAAGGTGTCAAAGGTCAGGGTGAAGAGATGAGTTTTCAGGAGTGATTTAAGAACAGGCAGAGAAGAAGCCTGTCTAATCTCTAAAGGCAGATCGTGTCACAGTTTCAGAGATGCTGCAGCAAAAGCACGATGTCCTCTAAGTTTACGCTCAGTCCTGGGAACATTCAGGAACAGCTGATCAGCTGACCTGAGACAGCGGGTGGGTTTATAAGACTGTGGCAGCTCAGAGAGTTAAGATGCAGCTAGGTCATGGAGAGCTTTAAGAGACATTAATACCAAAAAGCTGCTAACATGATGTTGTATTTTATTTACATGTCTGTTTTAGCACTTTAACATTTGCATCTGTCTAACTGGCTAACCATGCAAGACTATTGTAAGCATTGCTCTGTAATAGTGCGACATTTTGGACCCCAGGAGGTCCTTCTGTATCTGCACGATGTTTGACCTGCAGTCTTTATAGCCGCCTATGTATATTCTTTTAAACCTTTTTATTGTTTTTAAATGATAGTTACGGACCAAATGTTAAACTATATAGTTGAATATATAGTTAAAGTGTTTCTCTAGATACAGAGAAAGGTTTTACATCAAAAGGTCATCTGTCTGCATATAAAACAGAAGCTTTCATGCAGATGCACTTCCTGTTTACAGACTTTGAGGTTTAGGTAGTGACGGGGGTGATTTACTGAGCGTGTAAGTTTTCCTCCTGTCAACACACTCTACAATGCCGCCCACATGCCACTCCTGTCCAGTCTTGAAAGCAAAACATGTATGTATAGTATAAAATGGTGAAATGCTGATTTCCATGTTTCAATTGAATCACTTGATTGTAATCAATTGATTGCAGAGACTTTTGTCAAGACCCTATAGAATCAGAAGTCCCGTGAACATGCACTAATAAAAGCTGCAGTTGTAATAGGGGATAAAGTAGTGTGCACAATGTGTGTTTGGATAAGATGTCAGTAATGCATTCACATTAAAATCACAGGGTTTCTTTCTTTTTCTTATTTTTCTTACATATCATGTAAAAAAAAACACTCCTGCAACATTTTTTCTCTGCCACAGATTTAGGAGAGGAAGAGTCCAGCATTTCAACACTTATGCAAATGTTAGTTTATTTGATAGGTGCATCAGTAGTAATTATTTAAATTAGACTTTTCAGCAGTGTTGTTGTATTTACAGCAAAGTGCCTGCAAAGTGTAAAAACTAATTAACTGATGATACTAGACCCTTAAAAGAGATAAACACCACTAGTCAAGTCATAATGGCTACTTACAAATACATAAGCACTCAACACAACCCACACAGTGATCTAATGCACAAAAACAAAGGAGACTTAAACTGGCTGAATCAATTACTGTAAAGAAAACATGGAGGAAGGCTTCCTGTGGTGTCTGTCTGCAGTATAGGTCATAAACCTGCCTCCTGCATTACAGCAGACAGGTCAGGGGTCAAATGAAAAGCAAAATGTTTACCTCAGATTAGGGATGCACCGATACCACTTTTTTGGAAATGAGTACGAGTACGAGTACTTGCATTTCAGTACTCGCCGATACCGAGTACTTAATAAAAACATGATTTAAATTTACAGGTAACAGCTTTAGTCCTATAATTTAACAACAAAAAAACAAGGGACTGGTTTGGAATTAAGAACATTTATTTAAAATGAAAAGCATGTTGTATGCAACATATTACAGAATAAATAATTATAAAAAAAAATTTAAACAGTGACAGTGCAACTCAAGTATTTTTCAGTTTATTTTAAACTCTGCCGCTTTGGACAACACAAGGGGCATTAATAAACATCTTTGCCATTTAGTGCACAATATGTGAATAAACTAACAACATCCACTGACATAGAACTGTGGCAGTCAGTGCAACTGAGGTAGGTATTAACATCAAGTCTAAGATGACTCACTAAATGGAGAGAAACAGTGAGTGGCAGGGTTTTTTAAGAAAAGTAGCTTTTCTGCATCATCAGCAGTCAGACTGTTTCTGTTTTCATCTATAATGTGTGACACTGAGCTAAAAAGCCTTTCACTGTCCACACTGCTACATGGGGCTGAGAGCTATTTACAGGCTATTTTAGCCAAAGTGGGGAACCTGATTTTGTTGACACCCCAGTACTTCAGAGGACTGTCTTCACGAGGGCTTGGGGCCTCTCCGAGGTATGTGTCGAGCTCAATGGCAGCACCTGCTGCCAGCGGCAGCCTGGGCCTTGAGGAACAGTTTAGCAGGAGGTTCTGCAGCTTCTGCCCGACTCCCCTCTGCCTCACCTCTAGAAGCTCCTGCTTCAGGTGCAGCTTGGCCTCTGGAGCAGTGTTGTTGGAGAAGAAGCGATCTTTATACCTGCACAAAATTCATAAATGTATTAATATGTGGAAAAATAGGACTGATGTCATGTAATACGTGCTCTTCCAGCGTGTCTGTATGTCCTGCTGCAGTCTCTTTATTGGCTGGTTGAGCTGTCCCTGAATGTCCTCGAGGCGGGAGTAGGCTAAGTCGGAATGTTTAAAATGCCCAACTATTTTCCGTCCCACTGCTTTAGCATCAGCTATGCTCCTCTGTGCTAATAAGCGTGGGTAAATAAGCGTGGGCAAACTCTTTGTACTCGTTGTCGTGTTGGGATTTTAGGTGCTTGATTAAATTACTTGTGTTAAATGCGCTACCTTTAGAGCCTCCTCTGGACAATTTCGATGAGCACAATTTGCAGTCCGCCTTTGTTTTCGTGTCTTCGTTCACTTTGAAATAGTTCCAGACAGCTGACTTGTCTCGCCTCGCCTTCTCCCAGCTCTGAGACGCAGCCGGGGCCTGGGGGCGGGCACTCGGCGCCTGTGATTAACCCCTTACATGCCGCTCAAACATAGACAGGTCTCAGACCGTGGTATCGGTCCTCGGTATCGGGGAACTTTTCACGAGTACTTTAGAAAATGTGGTATCGAGGCCGATACCAGATACCGGTATCGGTGCATCCCTACCTCAGATTAAATATTTCCCAAAGTAAATTGGACTGAACTGGCCAGTTAAATACACGAGGGGATACGAATAGAAAAAAAATATCTAAAAACAAAGAATGAAAACCAACTATTAATTTAATACTTAACTCTGTGAAGGTTCTCAGTCATCCAGGTCATCGTAGTCTAAGGAGCTTGGAAGGAAAAGCGTCTGGACTTCTTGAGTTGCTTGAAGACGTTTCACCTCTCATCCGAGAAGCTTCTTCAGTTCTAAGGGTCAATGGTGGGGAGTCCCAGACTTAAAACCAGTGGGAGTTTCCCCCCAAAGAGGGACAAAGGACCCCCTGATGATCCTCTACCTAATCACATGAGCCAAGGTGTGAAAGCGGATGTGGGTCCTAATCAGCCAGGGTTTCGGGTGAGCTCATTGTGAAACCTGGCCCCACCTTATCATGTGATTTCCTGAGGTCAGATGGCCCAGGATGTAAATGGTCTGAGATCCCTTCCCAGACGCCTTAACGCCCAATGAAAAAAAACACATCATTTTCTCTCCAGTTACCCTCAGCAGTCCAACAGACCTCCAGCACCAGTAAAACATTAACCAGAAATTGTTTATGGGACATGTGTCGTTATTTATGTTTGTGGAAATGTGCATTAAAATTAAAATAAAGATGCTGGTGTCTGACGTTACTGACTTCCCAATTGTGTGGCTTCTGGTGTGGCCTTCACAATTCAATTTTCAATTCAATTTTATTTGCACAGCGACAAATCACAACAATATAAAGTCGCCTCAAGGCGCTTTATATTGTAAGGCAGACCCTACAATAATACTTACAGAGAAAAAGCCCAACAATCATATGACTCCCTATGAGTGAGCAGTCTGGAGACAGTGGGAAGGAAAAACTCCCTTTTAACAGGAAGAAACCTCCAGCAGAACCAGGCTCAGGGAGGGGCGGGGCCATCTGCTGCGACTGGTTGGGATGAGAGAAGGAAGACAGGATAAAGACACGCTGTGGAAGAGAGACAGAGGTTAATAACAGGTATGATTCAATGCAGAGAGCTGCATTAACACACAGTGAGTAGGAAAGGTGACTGAAGGAGAAATACGCATTGCATCATGGGAATCCCTCAGCCACATACACCTGTTGCACTACACAACAAATGCAAGCATGTCAGTTTTATTCATTTTATGCTCATCTTCGTACAAATTTTAAAGGTAATGCAGTCAAAACTTTGTAAGTATCTGAGTGATTGGATGAAGCGGTTTGATGACGTAACACGCTATTTTAGTTTAAAATGCTTATAATGTTATTGTCACGATTAGTGGAGCGGACTCAGGCGCAGACCGCAAGTTTCTTCAAATCAAAAGTGAATTTATTTACAGTGTTCTCCACGGTGAAATATATACACACACAACGGTGTCTGGGGAAAAGGGGCCGGGGTTCCAGGGTCCGGGAGTGAAAGGGGCAGGAGTCCAGGGAGGGGAGATTTCCATACAGCCCTCGCAAACACACACAGCTCCTCTTCTTTCCTCTATCACTCTTGCTCACGCTCAGTCACCGTGCACAGGGAAAACAGGTCCAGGGGAAATCTATACACAGACAGAGAAACAGTTAGTCTCCTGGTTCAGACGTACTCACGAACAAACTTTGCAGAGTGCAGGACGACTGATGCTGATGGCTCAACGATCCAGCAACGAGTAGAGCAGACTCGCCATCTTAAGTAGGACTCCAATTCTCATAATCAGCGGCAGGTGTGCTGATCATCTCCAGGTGCGTGGGCCAGGAGCAGGAGCCCATACTGAGCTCCGCCCCGGCAGGAGAAAGAGAGAGTGGAAGAGGACGAGAGAGAAAGGGAGAGCAGAGGTGAGAGAGGAGAATAAACAAAAGAAAGCGCCTGACTGCTGTCAGCTGGCGAGGTGCGGGGACCATGACAGTTATGATAAATGGTAGTTTTGTTGTTACTTTTACAATATTATCCATCCTTCAGCTTCAGCGAACATGACAGTTAGCAGTGTAATAATTCCTCTGTGATAAAGAAAAATTAGCTTGTTTTCTTTTTGTGTGGGAGCTCGCACAGTGTTTCAACTTTACAGCCTTTTAATATGAAAGTCCTGTCAGTACACTTCCTTTTTACATCATTTCACACTTGCCCCGTGAAGGGCAACAGTCTGACGTCTGCTTAGCCAGGAAAGCTTCAGCTTGTTTCTTTCCGCACATCTTCCTCTTCACTGTCGGTGGCTCACAGACATGTTAACAAGCATGGACGTATCAAAACTTTGCTTGATTTTGCTGTTACCACTAGCTGTGTCCCATGATGCTGAAGGTAATACAAGGAAACTATTTTCATTATGCATTATTAATATTTTTAAATTTATAACCTCCTTGCTTTTAGTTTAAACTAAACACATTATTATGGGATTAAAAAGATGGTTTAACATTCACAAAATATAGAAACTAAAGTCCTCTCTGACACAGGCTGAATCTTGTATTTACCGTATTTTGCTGTCCCTGTTTACAGAGACTGTTGTGAAGACAGTCAGGAGAGAACACGATGTCACTCGGATTTGCAACAAGGAAAGTCAGACTACTATTGTTTTGATTATCTGTAAGATCAAAAGACAGAGGGACACAGGAGGAGAGTGTCATCTGCTGTATCGACACGGAGAGAACGTTACTCAGGAATGTGACCCCAGGTTCTCAATAACAAAAGAAAATCAGACTGCCTTTCTGGAGCTGACCAGTTTAACACCAGCTGATAGTGGGAACTTCACCTGTGAGTGTACAAACACTGAAGGGACATATATTGTCCATATCAGTGTCACTGTGGAAGGTAAATGCATTTTGGTTTCTTTATCTGACACAGTTATTCAGCACTGTGTTAGCATTGTATTGACCTGCTTATGTGTTTTTTATTCTTGTAATTTGTTCATTTCTTTTCTTCTTATTTTCACTTACAGCAGTTTAAATACTCTCACTGACTCATTTATCAGGTACATCTTTGAACCGAGTTGGACCACCTTCAGCCATCAAACATGTCTTCATTTTTTGTGGCACAACAAGGCGCTAAAAACATTCCTCAAAGATTCTCAAGACATATTGAAATTACATCATCACACAGTTGCTGCAGATTCGTCAGCTGCTCTTACTTGAAGCAAACTTTCTGTTCCACCACATCCCAAAGGTGCTCTGCTGGATTGAGATCTGGTGACTGCGCAGGCCGTACATGATTTGAGCGCCGTGACATGGTGTGGTATCCTGCTGGAAGCAGCCATCAGACGATGGGTATTTTTTGGGCATAAAGACATGAATGTGGTCAGCAACAACCTTCAGGCAGGCTGTGGTGTTTAAATGATGCTCAGTGGTTACTACAGGGTCCAAAGTTTGCAAAGAAAATCCTTCACAGAGCATTACACCACCAGCAGTCTGAACTGTTAGAAATCAACTCATCGGGCAAGGCATCGTTTTTTTAGTCTTCTGTTGTCCAGACTTGCAAACTGTAGCCTCAGCTTGCTGTTGTTAGAGGACAGCAGTGATATCCAGTGTGGTCCGCTCTGCCTCAAGGTTTGATGTGTAAACAGCATTTTTACCCAGAGAATCACAGCTCACTGGATATTTTCTATTTTTCAGACCATTGTCTGTGAACAGAGATGATTGTGTGGGAAAATCCCAGCAGATCAGCAGTTTGTGAAGCACTGGGACCAGTAACATGTGCCATGTTGCTCTGTTTGAGCATTGATTTGCTGACATTTTATTATTTTATTAACCTTTATTTAACCAGGAAGATGAAGCTGACATGTGATTGACAAATGAAATGAACACTGAAATATTTGTGTTACACCCTGACCAAGTATACCTCATAAAGTGGCCAGTGAATGTATATAAGCAGTTGGACCAATTTCAGTTCATAGTAATATTCAGAAAAGATGCAAAAGAAGAAGAAGAAGACAAAAGAAAAGAGTACAGTGACAATATTTAAAGCTCTGTGGTTATAAAACTGGGGTTTCATTACTTCACTCAGAGTTTCAGTAGACGTAAACTGTGTTTGATTTGTGTTTTGATTTCCAGGAAATGAAAGTAAATGATTTTACTGACAAATGCATCTTTTCAATGATTTAGACACAAACGAGGCGCACACTTCAGCAGACAAATCTTTTTCCGTTTATCTGCCCGGTGTTGTGATCATCTTTATAACTGGAGTTATCGTGGGATTTATCTACTGGAGGAAAAGTAATGGGTGAGACTATTTTTGCTGCAGTAATTCAAAGATGATATAGATGTAGAGAAAGTAAAAGGAAACATCACATTTCAATAAATGAGAATTCGGTGTGTGTTAAACATCATGTCTAGAATGAACACTTTTTATCCTTCCAAAAATAATTATCATTATTAAGAGAGAAGATAATATAAATGTAGATGTTCTTACTTGATTTTTCTCTGTTTGAATGTGAATAGTGTTACACTAATGCTGACATCCTTTCTTATCAACGTGGCTGCTTAAGGTCAGGAACATCTGGAGTGTCTGTACCTGAAAATCCCAACGGTTTGGTGAGCAATTTATTGCTACGATCTACAGCAGCTAGTTAAAAGTTTGCCAGTAAACATAAAACATGTACATTTATGTTTTAGGATGTTAACTACTTATATAGATAATTACAGATTAGTGTTATAATACTATTAGTGCCAACTTCAGTGTCCTTTATTTTGTGAAGAAGCTCTTACAGAAATGAGCAGAAACATTAAATAATCCAGGCAACAGATGGAGAGATTTAAAGATCAATAGAGTGTGTGGGTAGACCGGGTTGAACTTGATTAATACCTAAAATATTTCACTTTTCTAAAGGATGACGATGAGCCAGATCAGCCCTATACAAACCTTCAGCAGCCATCGAGTGATTCCTACCAGACTATCATCTCAGTGAACCATCAACACGACAACAAGACACGCTCAGCAAGAAGCACAGGAACTGTGGGAGTGGATAATAAAGCTCTATGAAACATTTTAAAGTATATAAAACTTTAGGTGACATACTAATATAATAATATTCATATATTATAATAAACGTCCATCTTTTCACACTGGATATTTGTTTCCCAGTAATGGAGACCATTCAGTCATAATACTCCAACTCAGGCTCTCAGATTTAATACAATACAAACACAATAAACTGTGGCAAACATGACTCTTTGTATCAGACTAGTTTTGTTTTTGAACAAACATCTCATCATAATTTGAACACAATGTCCATCCAGATAAACAGAGAGATCAGTCTGGCTTAAATAATGTTGGTGGTTTACCTTCTACTGTCCTTCCACTTTTATGCACTTCTATTTTAGACATAGTGAAAGTTTCAGTGTAGACACAAGAGGTGAAATAAGGAGGGTGCAAGTCTTCCTGCTTTCACTATAGTCTACCTCACACTGTCAGCCACAGTTACTTCCTCACCAGCATGACTGCACGGAAACTCTGCTTTCTCCTGCTTCTGCTTGTGGTTTTTAGCAGTGAAGGTAAATATATATAATTAAAAAAGAAAAGCTGTAAAGCCAGGTGTTTAAGAAGAAAGCTTTAGTTAGGTTAGTGAAATAATATATGTGATTGATTTTCCCACAACAACAAATATATAGAAACTATAATCCCGATTTTGTTTCATTTTAACTGGAACAATTTATAGAGACTCTTGTGAAGACAATTGGAAAGAAACCCGATTCCACTCAAATATGCAGCAAAACAACTCTGAATATTACTGTGATGATACTGTGTGAGATCAGCACAGAGAGGAGCCGAGGAGAACAGCGTCGTCTGCTCTATCGTTACGACCGAGGCTTTATTCATGGCTGTGACTCCAGGTTCACACTGATCAAAGAAAATGAGACTGTGTTTCTCCACCTGCTCAACTTAACATCTGAAGACAGTGGGAACTACACCTGTGAGTGTGGATTTCGTGGTGGATTGTATGTTCTCCATCTCAGTGTGACTGTGAGAGGTAAAAACATTTTCTATTTATACCCACACCGCAGATTCAAGGTGGATGTTTGGAACTGCGTTAACACTTTCTTTTCTGTCATACATGGTTTGAGGTCGTCATTCCCGCCTGCAGCGGCTTAATGAAAGGTTTCAGTCAGGAGATGAACATCTGGAATGTTTTTAAGCTCTTCTTCTGGCTAATTTGTTTAAAATTTCATTATAAAACTGCTCCAATCACAACTTTGGTGTTATTTCATCAGTGAAATGTTTGAATGATGCAATTGAAACTCTAATGTAATGAAAAGATAAACATGTTTTCCACTTTAATATAACAGGTTAATGCAAATTTCGTGACTTTTCATGTTTTCAAAATGAAGTTTTTTTGTGTGTGTGGCAACATTCAACAGACGATGGAGATTCTTCTGGCATGAAGTTCATGGCTACAGTTCCCATCATTTCTGCTGCTGCTTCACTCATCAGTGTGGCTGTGATAACCTGTGGTTACAGCCTGAGGAGAAATCCTCGCAGGTGAAAACTTTTACTGACGCACTTAAACTCATGAAATGACCCTTTGAAATCACTTGAGCACATTACTGCATACAGCAGCCACTGTGGTGTTCAAAGTATCTCATAGGTTCTTTTCAAACACCACACATTAGTTGTAGACATAGCTAGTCTTGTTTTTGAGGTATTTTTCACCCCATGACCTCTGATGTTTTTATCCTAACAGAGAAAACAGATCAGGTCTAACTAACTTAACAGGATCTGAAACTCGCCAGATGTTTGTGAGTTTTCCATAGTTCTGTTTTACACTTAATTGTGCCGAGGCTGCAGTGCATTATGTCTGTTTTTAAGCTGCACTTTAATTAAATGTAAATGACAGTGTAAATTGTTGTTTAGGACAAAGAGGACCGCTACATGAGCCTTCATCGGCAAAACATCGATGTCTACCAAACTATCTCCTCCGGTCGCCTTCATCATGATGCTGAGGCCGCTGCATGTCACAGTCATGTACAATAATAATCAGAGATGGAGTTTTTACCCTGACTACGTGATCTATAAAACTATGATGCTAGACATGCTATCTATAAAAGACACTGACATTTTAACTTGCCAGCATCATGTGTACTGTTAGTTTGTTTTGCACTGAAAAAAGAGAAAAATATTAACGTCCAGTAAAACTTGTAATGATGTTGTGAATGAATTGCCTTAATTCATGGCTTTTAACACCATTTAATTTCTGTTTTTTATCTGGTTTTAACGTTGAAAATCCTGCCACTTGGCTCTGTGGCCTCTGCCACCATTATGGTTTTTGCTATACTGGTCCACTTGATAGTCATATTTGATGATGATTTTACTTTATTTTGAGTCATTAGAATCAGAACGGGGGTCAGGAAAGAAGAAAAAAGATAAGCTGGGGAGAAAGTTAACAGAAGAAGAGGGAAAAATAGAGAAGAAGAGAAATAGATGGAGAGGAAGAGAGAAAAAATACTGAAAATCTATTTCATCATCTGCTGAAAAACACAAGGAAAAACCAACACAGTGGGGAACCCACAGCAACAACCAATAATATGCAGTAAGTAGGCTAGTAAGTAGTAGTAAATAATAGATATTAAATGTTACTGAGCAGTAAATGGGCCCAGAGGGCCGAGACCTGAGGGCACCCCACCCGCAGCACAGGCCCAACAGAGCCAGGGGGCCGGGCCCCACCGAGCAGCCGCCCAGAGTGAGCCACTAAACACAGAGAACCACTAATGCACTGTGGGTGGGGGCACCAGCTACTGGCAGGAAGTGTGGTGGGGGGAAATAATACGTGACTATTTTTATGTGGAGTGGAATTAAACTGCCATAGAATATGCTTGTGGTGGATTTGACTCAACACAAGCGTATTGTCAAAGTGTTCTTTGGCATGCATCGAGACAGTTTCTCAGATACTGAAGTGACTTGAGCAGAGCCAGTTAAAGCCTACTGTGCTTGAGTGGGCAGCTCAAGTTTCCACGTGGAAGGTTTAGTGAGACAAAGACAGGAAGTTAAAGCTGCTGACTAATAATCTGCAGGTTCCTGATTTGAGTCTCTGTTAAGAGGATGGTGTCTCTGAGATAATTGCTTTTGTGCATCGATAAATAAACAGGGAAATAAATGAATAGAAAAAAGCATCCGAGCGGATGTGCACCGATGGTGTGCCCACTGGTCTTAAAGTGCCTTTGCGCCCCTTACCATTTATGGAGGTCCCATTTGGGCACATTGGCATGGACCTATAGTGTACATGGATATTGCTTTGTATTAGTTCTGGTATATTATACAACACAATAACATGATGCAGTGCTGCTGTGCAACATTTCTGCAAAAGAGTGTGGTGCAAGCAAGGAAGATAAGATAACTCTTGCACAGTCATACCTAGTACAATAATACAACAAAATTGGAAACTGTCCCACCATAACACAATCATTTAGATACAATATTGGACTTTGTTTACATGTAACTGCACAAATAGAATTTAGAAATGTAATTATTGACAAGAGTGAACAACCACTTATAATGTAATCTACAGCTGTGACCAAACAGCTAGATAGAGAATCAGAAGTGTTGTGTTTTCTACAAAGTTTGCTGTTTCAGTGAGAGTCATATGTCATATCATTTCAAACAGTGGCGATCCAGAAATGTTGTACAAACGAGTAAGACTAACTATAGACTTTAGCCAAAGTTGTTAAGTTAGCTAAAGAGTTGGGATTGTGTGTAAGGCATAAATAAACCTAAAATGCAATGTTTTGGACGTTCTTTGGCACATTTCCCTACTGTAGGGGTCTCTGCAAGCATACGGGGCTCTGAGAGGGAACAAGATGACAACGAGGAATTCTACTGGAAATAGGGTTGCCAACTTCCTGAAAAATAAATAAGGGACACCTCGTGGCCAGGGCCAGGCGACCCAGTTGTCTTCACCCTTCCCAGTGTGGTGAATTTTCTAGCTCTTTTTTTTATTTGACTTGAAGTTGATTTAAGTAGATATGTTCTACTTAAATCCTATTCTATTCTTTGTGATATGAACACATGTGAAACAAATGATCATTTAGCCATTTTTTTGTAGCTCAAAATGACAACATTAACACAATAAAACAGGTCTCTTTCTTAAACAGAAGCCTGTCATGCTTAACTTTTGAGAATATAAGTAAATCTTTCTTTAAAAGAACTCTGTCCTGCTTAACTTAAAATAATAGAAAACAATAGAAAGATAAATATTCTTCTAACAGTGCACATTTAGTGCATTTAGTACAATTGGCTTCAGTTGAGGTATTATTTCAGCTTTTCTAATGCTAATCAGCTGCTCCTGTTTGTAAACCCGCCTGTTCCCATGATTACGCATCTTAACTCATCATCATTATTCATCTATGTATTACTTTTATGTATTAGTCATCTATTTGTTGTAATCATCTATCCTTGCAGTTGTTTCTTACACAAAATAAGTTCTATTATCACACTTCTGGCCACATAGCGCTGATATTGACTGCACATGCCCATATTAACTTTTTCCAGCCAGGTGTTTTCCTTTTCCCATTCTTCCCTTTCTCTGAGGGGAACAAACATTGCTGCTCTAATGCTGGGCTCACACTGTGCGGTTTTAGGCCCATTTTGAGCCGATTTTTGAGTCGTGCGACCGATTTGGTGATCGGACCGTTTTTTGGCCTTCGTCGTGCGTCGTGTAGTATACGTGGGGTAACGAGAAGCGATTAACACCTCGAGCAGCTCCCGATCATCAATCGCTCGTGAGCCGCTCACACTGCTCACGCGCAAACACGTAAACGTCGGTGAAAAAGACGGAGCAGCGTGGCTGTGCAGCGTGTGATCTGGACACAAGCGATGGAGGCACAACTTGTAGAACTTTGGAAAGCTCATCCGAGCCTTTTCAATGTGGCCTCACAAAATTATCACGACCACAACAACCGTGAAAATAGTTGGATTTACACTGCTGCTCAATCACAGCTGCCTGATCAATGTTTTTCATTAGCAATTTAGCAAAGTTGATGGTGGTGGTTTGTGTGTCTGTGTGAGTGAAAGACAGAGAGCGACAGATTTTCTGTTATAACCTTCATTTTATGGAGGCACAGTGTGAGCACTCAGGTCGCATCAGAGCATCGGGAGGTATAGTGTGAGACCTGCATCGTGACCTACCAACTTCTAACCCCTGCGAGTCAATCGTGCAGTTTGAGCAGGAGCTGAATAACGTGACTGAAAAAAAAAAATCGCACACTGTTTGCCCAGCATAAAGCTGGGCAAACAGTGTGCGATAAGTGTGCTGTCAGCTCATTGGTCACAAAGCAGGAGAGGGGCTGGGAATTATGTTTTCAAACAAAGTGTTAATTCCATTAAAAGTTATAGACTACTTTTGAGTCTCACTGTATTACGGGACAAAGTGCGTCCCTTATTAGCTCAATACGGGACGTGTACTTTTGTTTCTAAATACGGGACGATTCCGTATTTTAAGGGACGGTTGGCAACCCTAACTGGAAACAGTCGATCATGTCTGTTAAAGCTGAATTCAGGGCAAACTAAGCTAAATTAGTGTTTTTAGCTAACAGCTACAATAAGCATAAAAGTTACTGTTGGGCTGTTATTTGTTAACAGGGGCGATTTTAGCCCATTTTGGGCTGCAGCAGCATAAAATCCTCAGCAGGCTGGGTAAGCTTGCGTGAGCTCTCTGTGGAGGCTGTTGCAGCTGAGATGGCTCACCCGAGCGGTGCAAACTTAGTTACCTTCAAGGCTCCAGAGTCAGCTGAGGTCAGCAGCTCAGCCTCTGGGGAGGTTACAATCCCTGGAACAGCCAGGTCTCTACAACCAGAAACAGTCTTTGCATGTGCAGCTTCAGAACCAGACTTGAAGTTCCAGTTAGTGTCCGATGTCCCAGAAACACTCAGGTGCTCACTGAGCAATCTCTTGAGGCCAACACTCAGAAAATCAAACCGTCTTTGAGCCTTTGTGGGAACATTTATCGTCTCTGCTGGAAAGGTGGAAACATCTGGGAGATGCAGCCTTAACACACTGGGCTTCACAAGTCCTTGGAGGCAGCTCACTAAACTCAGGGATGCAGACAAAATCAGCACTTGCAGGAACACAATGTGCCCTCTCACAATGAGCTTGGAAGCATAAACTGAGTTTTCCTCACTGACTGTTTCAGACAGGATTGTGGGAGCAACACAAAAAGCAGCTTCAGCTGGAAACACACAGTTTAGTGTCTTTGCTGCTCGCTTTAAGTCACAATAAACAGGAAACTCATTGTGTCTCATGTCAGAATCACTCATATACAGGACAGGAAGAGGCGGAGCTTATTTCCTGCAGGGAGCGGTTAGCAGTCTGTGTCTTTCTCATTTCTGACTCCTAAAGAGCTGAAAAACACAGGCTGTTATTGGCTGGCTGACACTGGGATTAATGTCCTTGAAGCCAGCAGTCTTTAATGTCCAGGTTCAGAACGGGCAGGTGAAAAACAGTCCTTTATGTCCTCTGATGTTCAATAAACTGTCCTGATTACTGAGGGAGCAGAGAAAGTGTCTCCATCACTCACCACAGCTGGATGCTCTGAAATCCTGGAATCCAGCTGTGGAGAGGAGCGCCGGCGGCGTGGACGCAGTTTAGTAATCAGGGAACGGGAGACAGGAGGGAAACACAGCTGGGACCAATTACACACACGAGACAGGAAACAGTAACACAGGACTGTCAAAGTAAAACAGGAAATATAACACAGAGTCCAAAGTAAGGAGACGTGGGACACAGTGAAGACACAGAAACAGAAACCAGAACTATAATCACAAAACAAACTCAGAAACATAAAGAGTGAATCAGCTGATTCAGTGTTTGTGACAAAAACATGGATCCTGGTTAATAACTTTTATTTGTTTGTTTCTGTATTATTTTGTGTATCGTTCTTATGAGCTGTTGTTTTGTCAGTGAAATATTATTTCATTGTTTTAAGCTTTTTGTTGACTTTGAAGTGCTTAAGTTGATATTTTTGAACATTTAATTTGTTCGATTATTGTCGAGTCGATAAAACTGTCAAACGCACAGCTGCTTCCAGCACGGCCGGAGGAGAGGTGGCCGAGCAGATGCACAACACACACAGCTCACAGGTTTGCATTTCTAGATATTGCAGATGTTGCAGAAATTGAGAGTAAAGAACTCAGAGATCCAGCGCTGTCTCCTGCCCCTTATTTATACACCACAACACAACGACAGGCGTAACTCACACAAACGGGTAACATGAGGCTCAGATGCTTTGGACGTGTTCACATATACTGGACACAGAATGATGAAGATGGAGCTGCAGGAAGGAGGAAAAGAGGAAAAACACAGAAAAGATTCACAGATGTGGTGAAAAAGGACACGACAGCTTCTGTTTGTTAGTTTGGTTTTTCTTTATTTGGTAAAGATTCAGAAATAAAGAGAAGATCACATGTTTGAATATTATATTAACGTTCTGTAATTACAACAAGTTGTAAAATCTTTCCAGAGTGAGACAGAGACTGTGCAGAGACTGTAGAAGGACAGAGCAGCAGCAGAGCAGTCCAGATACACTGATGATCCTCTGTCAGATCCAGAGGGACACACAGGGCTGATGCTGGACTCTACATTGTGTCTGACAGTGGAGCTGTTCTCAGAGCAGTTCACTCTGCAGCACTGACAGTCATCTGCACTTCATTCCTCTGTCAGTCACTGCTGGATGAAGCTCTCCTCTCCACCTCCCAGTAACATGGCCCAGTCAGAGCGTCTCTACACACAAGCTGCTGCTGCTTCAACCTCTCTGGATCATCAGGACACAGCTGCTCCTCTCTAAGCACATATACCATGAGTCCCACCTGCAGAGAGAAGGAGGAAGAGCAGAGGAGATAAACGAGTGTTTCCAGAGACTCTTCATCAGCTGTCAGTCAGTGATGCAGCACATCCAGTATAAAGAGCAGCAGGGACGTCAGTGCTGGGACTGTACTAGGACTCATTGTTGCTTCACTTTTTCTAATCTTTGGATTTTTATTGAAGTTGCTGAAAATGTTTTTCCCTCCTAGTTTGAGTTTGGACTTTCATTCATTAGAAGAACCTTGGTGTGTCCACTCTGAGCTCTGTAGGAACCCCAACAACAAGCCCAACAATCCAGATGGACGGTTCCAGCTGTTAACTGGAGGAATTCCATCCAAACATCTGCTCTCACTAAATTCTTCCTCACCTACAGACTGTGTTCTTCACTGCTTTAAACTTGGAAATCAATGCAGTCATTGGTCTGCGTGCTGCTTTGTTCAGAGAGCTGATTGGCTGTTGACAGTGTTTGATCAGAGCGTGTCAGCCGTTACTATGGTGACCATAAAGGTGAGAAACAGGAAGTGTTTGTGTCCAATCCTGAAGCCTGTCACCGTTCTCCTCTCACAGCTTCACTGAGAAGCTGCAGCTTTACAGGAAACACTGGATCTTTGTTTCATACTGACTGTGTTTAGTACAATACTGCTGACAGCACCACCCACTCACTCCATCACTCTACTTACTCCAGAGTCTCCAGTCTGTAGTCTGGACTCTTCTGAAGATCAGACAGCTGCTTCACATCTGGATCCTTCAGGTTGTTAAGTTGTAGGTACAGCTCTCTCAGATGGGAGGGGTTGGACTTCAGTGCTGCTGCCAGATAATCACAGCTGATCTCTGACAAACCACAGTCGACCAATCTGTATAAAGAATGAAAGATGTAAGTTTATTAGACAAAGTGCTTGAAATCATTCAGTGTTTCATCATCTGTTCAGAGCTGAAGAAGGTTCAGAATGTAGAAGTTTAGAAAATGGAAACTCCAAACAGCTGAAGCCAACAGGAAGCAGCTTCAAACAGGAAACTGTGCAGAGTTTCAGACTATATGTCCTGATGCAGCCAGTTGGATTTTGGAGATTTGAATCTCTGTTCTGTGACTAAGTCCTTGAATCATTTCTTCCAGTTGGTCCAACAAGACAGACTAAGTATTGGACATGTGTTGTGGCTCCATCAGGGGAGCTTCTAAATGTGATGTGATGGCCCCTCTGGGTCTGTCAGGTCACAGCACTGAAGAGAGCTCAAACTGGGCACACAGTTGTTCCAGTCTGGACCAAAGACTCTATACTGGGACTGAGGGACTGCTTTGACTGCACCCACTGGGACTTTTTAAAGGCTCATGTTCTCACTTAGATCATCGATTTCTACTGACATTTCTTTCTGGGAAAAATGGGGATTACTTTGGAAACAGGAAGTATTTTCCCCAATAAGCAGCCCTGGATTAGTAAATCACTCCAACATGTTCTCAGGCAGAAGAAGCTGTCTTGTTATGAGGGAGAGAAGAAAAAGATTGAGGCACAGAAACCTGTTGAAAGAGAGATAAAGCAGCTAAAATCAGGTGTAAAAGTAAAGCAGAGGATGAGCTGAATAAAGGACACTCAAGGCTGGCTTGGAAAGGAATGAAGTCCATGGTGGGGATGCAGAACAAGGAGCAAAGATGAATGTGATGCTGAATCAGCAGAAGACTTGGACTCATTTGATTCCAGCTTTGATATCATTGATTTCAATGAAGAGCTTTGTGATTGTAGCAAAGGGCTGGTAGCTCTGAGAGTCCCACTGATGAGGTGTTTGTGTGGAAATCTCTTAGTGGGACCAAAGAGAGAAAAAGCCCTGGTCCTGATGCTGTGGGAGGGAAATGATTGAAGTGTGCTGTGAGGAACTGACTGGGAGATTTTCACACATTTTCCAGTCCTCCTTGGAACAACAGGAAGTTCCCAGCATATGGAAACAAAGGTTAAGTGTCCTATGGCACTCAGTGATGATGGTGCTGTGGCCCCACCACCTCCACCTCTTTGTAAAGGAACTAACTGTAATCTGAAGCTTCAAATGGAACTAAGACTTCCTCCACTAGGTGGCAGTGTCTGATGAGAAAGTGTTAGTGGAGCTGGCCTGGAGTCAGAAACAGGAAGATGCAGGATTTGGGCTGAAATGGGCAAAAGTGGTTAGCACTAGTGCCTTAGAGCAAGAAGGTTGTAGGTTGAAGCTTGTTGGTCAGCTGGGCCTTTCTGTGGAGGTTGGATGTTCTCCCACAGTCCAATGAAATGCTGCTTAGGTTCATTGGTGCTTCTACATTGGCTGTAGGTGTGGATGTGAGGGAGTGCTTCTCTGTCGCTCTCTGTTGGCCCTGTGATGGACTGCTCACCTGTGCAGGTGGACCACGCCTCTTGCCCTATGACAGCTAGGGCACAGGCTGCAGCCCTGTGAGCCTAAGCTGAATAAACAGTTAGCAAAAATGATCCATAGATGGCCTGAAATCCCCCAGTTAGCAGTTTGGTAGATAGCTATGACATGCTAATCCCATCCAGCAGCTGTATTCTACCTGTAAGCTGATCCCTGCTGAGCCAAAGCACTTTTTCATATACAAATTACAACCTTTAATAGAAACCTATTGGTCAGCATCTTATTAGCCTGCTGTTAGCTTCATTCCACAGAAAACTGAGAGAAACTAACAGAGTTGATAAAGAATAAAGAGAAATGTGCTGATTTAAAGCCTTTGAAGTGCTTCAGATGATCTCTGTCCACTTCTGTCCACTCATTCATTCATGTAAGCTTTCTAATGCAGCTTTGATCTTCACAGTCTGCTTGATGAAACTCATTCTAACCCTGAATGTCAGAGTGTTCCTCCTTCTCTTTCCCATCATTCATGCTGGCAGTGGAGGAGATTTGGATGTTGGACTGTGTTTTGGATGATGTGTGTATGTTTGTGTTGGACTGCTGTCTGTAAAGCAAACACACATTTTGCTTTGGATTTCAGTGTCAGACAGACTTTAAGGTGCAATGAAGAGTTTGAGAGTTTCACAGTGAATTTTCCAGTGGAGGATTTTTCTTCTTCTTTGAAGGTTTGAAATGTGAACATTGTTCTGCTGCAGTCAATGGACTAAACCAGAGAAGAAGAAAACAGACTTTACCATGAAGATCCTCAGTGTGGATCAGTATAATATCAGCCTGATGTCTGCAGTTTAGTGTCAGCACAACTTTCACATCATATTCATCTCAGCACAACTAAAACATGCTGACTGACCTCAGAGTTTCAAGTTTACATCCTGGACTCTCCAGGAAACCACACAGATGCTTCACTCCTGGATCCTTCAGATTGTTTCCATACAGGTCCAGCTCTCTCAGATGGGAGGGGTTGGACTTCAGTGCTGCTGCCAGATAATCACAGCTGATCTCTGACAAACCACAGTTCCACAATCTGTATAAAGAATGAAAGATGTAAGTTTATTAGACAAAGTGCTTGATATCATTCAGTGTTTCATCATCTGTTCAGAGCTGAAGAAGGTTCAGAATGTAGAAGTTTAGAAAATGGAAACTCCAAACAGCTGAAGCCAACAGGAAGCAGCTTCAAACAAACACAACAAGAGAAAAAACTCTGAATGTTTCACATTAAAGTCGTACATTTCTCATAAAAACAGGACAAAGACTTGAAAAAGTCGTGTTTTTCCTTCCAGGAACCACATGGCTTCACTTTTAAAGGTGAAGTGTGACAGAAATGGACATATTTGAAGTCCAACACCTTTTTCCAGTCACATTATTAAAGCAGACAAACTACAAGCTCATTTTCATTCCAACAAGTCATCTTCTGACCTGGACTAACAACACTGGTCTCTATGTGCAGCTGGCTGTGAGACCAGTGCTCAGGGAGCGTCTACAAAGTGCAACACTGAAAGAACATCACACACTCATTTGCTTCCAGCACTTTCACACAAACATCTACTGTCATTATTGTCACCAAACTCTGTGGATCCTTTATTGCAAATTCAAATGGGATCAAATGGTCAGACAAAAGAGGGTTATGAGGAAATATGATGAAATGTTGTGTATTAGCAGCAACTTATTGAATCATTTTCCTCAGAAACCAAACAAAATGATTGACAAACATGTTTTTACAAACTCAGTGTTGGACTTGGATCAGCAGGATAAGCTGATGTTTAAAGGCATTTGAGTCTCACTGTATGAGAGTCCAGTTCTTACTCAATATTTATGGATGATGTTCTTTCAGTGTTGCACTTTGTTTGGCACAAAATGAAATTATTTGGCCTCTCAGATGCTTTTAGAGATTCCCAAATGACTGATGATGTCATCTCTGGGGTCTGATTGATAGAAAAAAAAATGTCTTTGAGACCTTTTGTAACTGACAAACTCTTCATCTGCTAACAACACTGAGTTGAATCTCCATGGCTGATAGTTGGAGCAGGCATCAGGAATACACATTGAAAAAACAAGAGGAGAAATCACCAGTCTTATAATCACATTCTGTAACTAAAGGGAGACGTTTTTCTATACAAATATATGTTTTATGGACATTAGAAAAAAAGAGTATTGATGTGAAGCAGGATTATGAAATCTCCATACATCAGCCAGCCCATAATTATCAAGAAAGCTCTGAATGACGCATGCTGAGTTTGGACTAAGTGTACTTTTGTGTGAACTGTGGTCCATAGCAGATAATGAGCAGTTTAGGTCTCCCTCAAAGATGATATTGTGTGATGACATATTGGGGAGCCGCGCAAAGACATTAGTGAAAAATCTGTGATCGTCCCAATTAGAGGCGTAGATATTTGCTAAGATCAAAGGAAAACCATAAACTATATTTTCTGCACTTAAAATCCTGTAATTTTCTCATAAATCGACAGTGCGCCTTATGGATGAATTCTGGTTGTGCTTACTGACCTCGAACCGATTTTATGTGCTACACGGCGCTCAGAAACCTTTCAAAAGATGTTTTGGTACGACTTTGCTCAGCTACGAGGCCGCACCGCTTGATGGATTGTTGGAGCATTACAGCTACGAGGAGCCTCGCGGAGTGATACGTACTCTGCTTCAACGTAATATTACTGTATTGAGTGTGTATAAGGACCATAAATGGCACCTGTAAGAGACACGGTTACAAAGAGGATTTCAAACTCCAGGCTGTCAGTCACGCAGTAGAACCTGGGAACAGAGCAGCTGCTTGTTATTATGCTCAGCGTCTGTTTACATTTTGACTGCACGATTGTGAGCTGTTTGTTATGCACAAAAACAACAGTTTTCTTTTATTTATGGAGCATTATTATTTAATAAATGCTGATCATTTATTCCTGAGTAATTGTTTCATGTACATCTACGCTGTATGTTAATAAATGTGCCTGTGTGAGATTTGGGACACAGCTTTGACTAAGAACTCTCTTTTTGTTCGAACTTTCTGGCTTCAAAAATATCGAGATATATATCGTATATCGCCACCCAGCTAAAGAATATCGAGATATAAACTTTGGGTCATATCGCCCAGTCGTAATATTGCAATAGGTTGTCCGTTAAACTCAAGCGGGGCTTGGGCCCTGGCACGGCGTAGCCACACAATCCTGGTAGTAGTGACGCTCGGCTATGACGGCGTGCGGGTTACCAGCTGGCTTTCTCAGGATAGGGCTCCTGTGTGAGCGGTCGACAATAACGTCTTTATCCATACCCAGCACTTCACGTAGTAGCACGGATACGGCCGTGGAGGAGCTCGAGTCCAGGCCCTCTGGGATCCCTATGATGTGGATGTTAGCTCTCCGCTTCCTGCCTTCATCACATTTATCCTTCAGGTCAGACAGCTCCTCCTTCATACTCTCTACTGTAGACTGCAGGGTGGTCACCTCATCGCTCCACATTGACAGCCCATCCTCAGCTTCTTTCACTCTAACCTTTACTCCATCAACTTCGCCGCACGTCGCCACCATGCTGTTAGCGATCTCATTTCTCAGTCCTTGCACGTCAGCCCTTATATTGTCAAAATCTTCTTTCAATGCATTTCTGACTTCTTCTTTTAACAGCGTACTAATGTCCTCTTTAATGGATTGAAGAAGCTCCAGTTTTAGAGCAGTAGGATCCACATCACGCGCGTCTGTTGAGTCTGCTCTTCAGCGGCCGTAGAGCTGGACGCTGCCCTTTGGCCATCATCGATACTCTCGCCCGAGATCGCACCGGGGCTAAAATATTCACCTGCTCAGCTGTTTTTGATCAGTTTGAGCCTGTGTGGTTTGATCAGGTGGAGGAACGATGTGATGCTATAAAGACATCATCTTGTCCAAATGAAGTTGTTCCAACACGTGTTTAAAAAGATTTTAAAGGTTGTTGGTTCCGACATCTTAGCGATTTTTAACAGCAGTCTTAGTTCAGGTGTTGTACAGCCTGTTTTAAACATGCTGTTGTACAGCCTGTACTAAAAACCTGATCTGGATCCTCTGTCCGCTCAAACTTCAGGCCTATTTCAAAGCTTCCCTTCCTGTCGAAGATTTTGTAAAAGATTATATTTGTTCAGCTGCAATCTGTTGTAAAGGTTTCAGTCTGGTTTTAAAGCTCTTCACAGCACTGAAACTGCACTTTGGAAAGTTCTTAATGATCTTTTATCAGCCACTGATCAGGAGACTCCGCTGTGCTTTTGGATCTGACCGCTGCCTTGACCACAGCATCTTGACCTCACCATTGGAGCATGGCGGCATCAAGGGCGCTCTATTAGACTGGTTCAGCTCTTTTATTAAATCGCATTATTACATTTGGGGCTTATATTTGACGGCAATTTGAAAAACAGCTGAGCTCAGTTGTACAGCGGTCTTTCTTCAAACTGAGGCTTTTATCTAAGGTGAGATCATTTCTATCTTTTAAAAACCTTGAACGGGCGATCCACGTTTTCATGACGTCCCAGCTGGATTATTGTAACTCCTTATATGTTGGAGTTAGTGGGACCTGCCTGGCAAGACTGCAGCTGGTCCAGAAAGCTGCAGCTCGTCTTCTGACACAAGCTCAAAGACATTTATCGTCCCAACAACCACATATACGCTGGTCCCTCGCTGTAACACAGTTCACCTTTGGCGGCCTCGCTGTTTCGCTGATCTTTTTTGTGCAATTTTGCATGTTTTTGTTTTTTACAGCGCGTTGTGTTCTGCGTCCTGATTGGCTGTAGACCATTGTCAGCCAATCTCGTGCCGTGTCTCCTGTACAGTACAGAATGTGTTCAAATTTACAGCAGTGTGACTCTGCAGTGCTGCACTGTATGTTTGTACGTTTTGTCCCAACAAACAACAATGATGACGAGACGTTTTGCACCTGTGGTAGCAGCCAAAGGCAGAGGAAGATGCTGACCATCATAGTTTCAACAAGGAGGCAAAAAGGTTGTAACTGTCCACAACAAGAACATCGTAAGGATGGAGTCAGCTTTGGCTTTGTGGCTCAGTGACCGCAGGAAAAAGAACATCGTGCTGGACACCAACATTATCTGCAGAAAAACTCAAAAGCTTTATGAAACTTTACCTGACAGCGAGGAGCCCAGGCCATGGACGAGTGCTCCTCACACAGAAGCTCATTTAATGCCAGCAAAGGCTGATTTGACACATTTCAGAAACACTTTGCTTTCACTCTTTAATAATGAACTTATTTTTCTATGAAGGTTTGAACTTTGTTTAAACAAGAGAGAAAAGTGTGAAAATGTTCATGCCTGTCTGAGAAAAGTGTAGAAAGTGTGCAGTGAGGGTTTAACTGCCTTAAAACTTCTATAATACTTGTAAAACATAAAGCTGCTACTTCATTCTGAGACTTATTTTTAGAACGTAACTCGATAAACGAGCGACCGCAGTAATGTATTGTGTTTATTTTGAAAACTCTAAACAGGATCTTCAGATTTATTTTGAAAGCTTTATCTGGAAAACACAAACACATAAGCAGGAAACAAAGAGCGTGATATGAAACGATAGACGTTTTCATATGGTCATCATATATACATCGTTCTATCGAACAGCCCCAGCTCCTGCTGTCAGTCTCTGTAAATCTGCTCTGAAAACACATTTGTATTCACTGGCTTTTAATACAGCATGAGAGTTATTTGATATTTGATGTGTGATATTAATATTAGGAGTTATTTTAATCGTTATTTTGGATTCTTGTACAGCACTGTGGTCAACGCTGCTGCTGTAATTAATGTGCTATAAACACATAAACAATCTGCAGTTAAACATCCAAAACTAAAGATGTGATCGCTGCCTTTAGAAAATGTGCTGATGCACAAGATATCAGCTCCATTAAGGTGGAATGTGGCCGTGTTAGAAACATGTTGGAAGAAGTTTGAAGCTGAAACTGTGAAGCTGAGAGTGAAAGAGCTCCAGCGTCTGTCACAGGAAACTTTCTTATTTCCACACTGATGAAAGCATCAAGCTTTGATTTCCTGCTGCTTTTATTGAGTCACCCTGTGAAACTGAGCCACAGCTGAACCAGCATCCCTGTACAGCAGACACTTACAGCGCTTGGCTGCTTCCATTGGACCCTCTGCACAGAGCTTCAGTTTCCTCTTCTGGTCCCAAAGTGCAGAACAACAAGGTTTCAAACAGCTTCGTTCCAGCAGCATCAGCCACAGACATGCAGAGAGAATCCTTTGGTTGTGTTGTGTGTTTGCATATCTGCTGTGGTGCTTTGTGAGGATGGATCATCTCCTGCAGCTCCAGATAAACAAGCTGGACCTGAACCTGGTAGCTTCACTTAGAAGACACTTGTGACGGGAACGTGTGAGAAGTTTTGTGCAGACAAGTGTGGATTTAGAGTGTGGGACGAGCTCTCCACAGTCTTTGTGGAGATCCACATTCTGCATACTGCCTGTGAGAAGCTGCAGACATTTGTCCTCCAAATCCACTGAGCAGCTGCTCGTGGTGGTATTAGCTTCATGTGTGCGTGTTAGCATGAAGCCTCGGTCACACTCTGCTGTGGACACGGTCACGGACAGCTGGACGCCTGATGGACGAGTCGTCCTTCCTGTTAAACTTCTTTGAGCATGAGAATAGCATAAGAAGCTCAGTGGACACTGTTCAGTGTTTTAACTCTCGCTTTCTGATGGGTTTAGATTTTATTATTGTCATTTGTATTAGGAAATATTTAACCATATATTCTTAGAGGTGTATAATCAATTGTGTAGTGATAGGATGTGTGATCTTTAGCAGGCTGCAGGGGCTTGGTGTGTATTCCACACTAGAATGCACGCCCACATCCTGGGAGCACGAGAGAGGTCGTACCTTCTCTTATTGTTTTATGGCAGGATTAACGTAGCTACGTCTGTTCTAGTCTAAGTGCTTTTTGTTTAGATGAACTGCTGGACTTCCTCACCATGTTATCTAGGGTGAACCATCTAGGGTGAAGGGGGGTCTACCCTCTTCCTGACCAAGGATGTTATATGACCCTTTGATCAGCAGTACCACACACACACACACACACACACACACACACACACACACACACACACACACACACACACACACACACACACACACACACACACACACACAGTATTCTTTGTTCACATGTATACCTATGTGAGATGCTATATGTTAATGACCCTATGCATATTCATGTAACCACAATAAAAGGAGTGCTATGGGGAGCCTGGCTGAGAGTCTGATGGTGGTCAAGTGGTGGAACGACGCTTGGCTCCAGCCAGGTCTCCCTCATGCATGAGTAAACCAGAGAACTTTGGTGCCTTGTGTCTTGCTTTTTGCTGCGTAGCAGATTGTCCTTAACGTTCCAGTGGATAGGTTCAAACTACAAACCTATCATTAATTGGTCCTTCGAGAGCCGGATCCCTGGAGTCGACATTCACCGAGGGGAAAAGAGACACGCCGACAGACTGACGTCAGCCAGGACTTATAGAGGTCCTGCAGCAAAGTCCCGAGGCGTGAGAATTCGTCATCGAGCCGGTGGATTAGCCGTCTGTTTTTTCTCCTCGATGGATGACGATTGACGGGATTCGGGACTGATGCTACTCGCAATAAGCAACACCAAGTAGGTATGTGAAAAATCTAAGCCACTGTGTGAGGCTGAGTTGTAAAGTCTTTATCACTGTGTGCGATAAAGCGTGTAGTCACTGTGTGCGACTATTCTTTGCCGCTGTGTGCAGCAAAGCGCGCATCCACTGTGTGAGGTTGCGTTGAAAGTCTTTATCACTGTGTGCGATAAAGCGCGTGATCACTGCTATGTAAGTCTTTGCCACTGTGTGCGACAAAGCACGCAGTCACTGTGTGAGACTGCGTTGAGACAATAGGCCTAATTTTTGTTGTTTGTGTGTGAGGATATTTTTTGTTGTTGTTGTTGTTGTGTGAGTGTGTGCGGAGCAGAACACGTGGTCTGTGACGTCGGCAGCTGTTGTTGTTATTATGGGTTCCCAAGCAACCAAGAGTGTGTCAGAGGGTGACGAGAAGTTTATGGTGAAATTCGCTCCCGGTAGCGCAAAGTATTTAGGACATTGGCGCAAGAAATATGATTTTGAAGGTAAATTGGTTGTAGGACAATGTCAAATGTTAGTAGACCAGTTGACAGTGAAAGCAGCTTGTGCGACAGGGAAATTGAAACAGGAGAGAGAGTTACAAGTGGCGTCCGCTAAATTGTGGTTAGAACAGGCGCAGAAGAGACAGGAGGCAGTGACTATATATACTGACAGTCAGTATGCATATGCTACACTTCATTTCTTTGCCGCTCAGTGGTCAAGACGAGGCATGACAACATCAACAGGTAAACCTGTGGAGCATGCGACATTGTTGCAGGCCCTGTTGAAAGCAGTCTTACTGCCTAGTAAAGTTGCGGTTTGTAAATGTGCAGCACACACACGTGGCACTGACCCCATTGTACTAGGCAACGCCTTTGCAGATAAAATTGCAAAGGAAGCGGCCCTTGGAACACATGGGGTTCATGTTCTGGCGTCACAGGAGCAAACTACGCCCATCACACATGATGTGTTAGCAGACATGCAGTCACACTCACCTCCAGCTGAGAAGCAGCTGTGGCTCACTAAAGGAGCAAGCCTGCGAGGTGATGTCTACTATCTTTGTGATAAACCTATATTGCCTAAGAACCTATATAGGACTGCTGCAAGTTTGAGCCACGGGCTCTGCCATGTCTCGACAGCTGGGATGGTGGCAGCAGTCGAACGGCAGTTTTTCACACTGGGATTCAATGCTTATTCAAAACATTTTTGTAAAGCATGTTTAATATGTTGTAAACATAATGTTCAAGGAAACCTCAGACCTAGGAGAGGAAAGTTTCCCAGACCCAGCTACCCATTTGAAGTAATCCATATGGATTTCATTGAGTTGTCTAACTGTAACACCTACAGGTACTGCCTGGTGATTGTGTGCCCGTTCTCAAAGTGGGTAGAAGTTGTCCCCACTAAGAAAGCAGATGCTATTTCAGTGGCTAAAGTGATATGCAAAAATGTGATCCCAGAGCATGGGATCCCCCAGACTATTTACAGTGACAATGGTCCTCATTTTGTGAATGAAGTAATTGAGAAAATGTCACAACATCTGGGGATAACGCTGAAAAACCATTGCTCATATCACCCACAAAGTGCAGGGCTGGTTGAAAGGACTAATGGCACAGTAAAGCTGAGACTCAGGAAAACAATGGAGGAAACAGGCAGAACATGGGTAGACTGCATTGAGCTAGTGAAAATGTATATGAGAATCACGCCAACTGATAATGGCCTAACGCCTTTTGAAATAATATATGGCAGGCCATTTAGAGTTCCAGTGTTTTGTAATGATAATGATAAAGCAGAAGAAGAAAACACACTAGCAGACTGGATGATTAAAATGCTGAAAAGCAAAGAAGTCATGAGTGCAAATAATCTGCCAGATGATTCTGTTTCTGTACAGGAAGAACGTCTGAAGCCAGGGGACTGGGTACTGATAAAGGTCATAAAGAGGAAGTGCTGGTCGAAGCCACGGTGGGACGGACCATACCAGGCTCTGCTGACAACACCAACTGCTGTGAAGATTGCAGAACGACCCACCTGGATACACCAAAGCCACTGCAAAAAGGTGACACACATCCAGGCCAGCTCGGAGTAAGTGGCAGGAAGACCGGGTACAAAGGGGGGGAAAGCCTCTAGGGCCCTTCGTCTCAATCCGGTGAAGAAACCAACTGAGCCACAGGTACTCATCAGAATGGCTGGTAAAGTGTTGTCTACCCTGCTGGGTGTAATGGCTTTGATGTCATCATGGTCAGCTGTGGAGACCCTGTATGTCCAAGGAAACCACACCCAATACCCTCATGGCTATTCTACAAACTTTTGGTGGCAGTTTATGAATACAACTGCTCACTTGAACAATAGGACGGACTGCTATGTGTGTGCTCATATGCCGTTATCCGCATATACATCTGGACTGTGGCCGTACAGCATACCAGAGGACAGGAGTTGGTGTCTGTTGGGCTTAGCAACTCATCCTGGCAACAGAGTCCTCTGGTCCCAGGCCAACTATAGTACACCTCTGAACATCACCTGGAGTAAGTCGCCACTTATAGATGTGAATTGTTCTGAGCAAACTGACTTATTGGCCTGGCCTCAAGTGTCAGACCCACTGCCAGACATAATATTGCTGAACAAGCTGAATACAGCTCAACTGCCGTTGTGTGTGATGAACAATGGATCACTGTCAGTGGGGGAGCTGCCGCTTCGTTTATGTGGATACATATACACCTACTGCCCTCCAGAGAATGAGAGCAGGTGTATGAAATGCTTGACCAGTGCAAAGTGAGCTGAGAACTTGACATTAAGGAGGACTGAATGCAAGTCCAACCGGGCTTACAGGATACCAGTAAAAGCAAAGAGTCAGAAGTGGACAGGATGTGCAAGGATGGTGCCGAGCAGTAAAGGAACAAGAGTTTTGGCTGATTGGTATTTCTTGTGTGGACATAAAGCCTATCTATCACTCCCTGAGGGATGGGGAGGATTGTGTGCCGTGGTGAAGTTATCGGATCATGTCTTCTTCATGGACAGAGTTGAACATCACCCTAGCAACCGACGGAAGCGTGAGGTGAATATAGCCTCACCTAACTCTTTTGGAGTGACAGTAGACACTGGAGTGCCACGAGAATTCCACATTTGGAGTGGAGGAGCTAAATTCTTCCAAAGTTTGATCCCAAACATCGGAGTTGCAGAGGTGCGGGATCATGTGGAGATCAACCGATATGCCTTACTGCGACACATTAATCTCACTAAGACTCTGGGAACAGCCTTAGCGGAGGAGCAAAAGGCCATCAGAACGATGGTACTGCAGAACAGGCTGACCCTAGACTTGATAACAGCATCACAAGGAGGAGTGTGTAAGCTGATTGGAGAGACATGTTGTACGTTTATTCCGGATGGATATACGACTGGAGGAGACATCTATGAGGCACTGCAGAACTTAACTGCTCTGCAGAAATATGTGGCGGACCACACATCAGGAGGAGACACGTCACAAGGCTGGATAGCCTGGTTGACATCTGGACCATGGTGGAATATGTTTCTAAAGTTTTTGACTCCCATTCTTACATTATTGGCTTTGCTTTGCTTGTTTACAGGTTGCATTTTGCCATGTGTAAGATCGATGGTGAATAAAATGATTGCTAACACCTTTACCAATTTCATACTGTTGCAGCAGAGTGACATGGATGCTAAGGCTAATATGTGTGTATGAAATGAAGCCTGCACTGAAAATGTTGACAAGTGGTGTAGAGCTGAAGATATATATATGCCGTATAGCCTTAAAAAATGACAATACAGGGTGGTGATGATGGGTTTAGATTTTATTATTGTCATTTGTATTAGGAAATATTTAACCATATATTCTTAGAGGTGTATAATCAATTGTGTAGTGATAGGATGTGTGATCTTTAGCAGGCTGCAGGGGCTTGGTGTGTATTCCACACTAGAATGCACACCCACATCCTGGGAGCACGAGAGAGGTCGTACCTTCTCTTATTGTTTTATGGCAGGATTAACGTAGCTACGTCTGTTCTAGTCTAAGTGCTTTTTGTTTAGATGAACTGCTGGACTTCCTCACCATGTTATCTAGGGTGAACCATCTAGGGTGAAGGGGGGTCTACCCTCTTCCTGACCAAGGATGTTATATGACCCTTTGATCAGCAGTACCACACACACACACACACACACACACACGCACACACACACACACACACACACTATTCTTTGTTCACATGTATACCTATGTGAGATGCTATATGTTAATGACCCTATGCATATTCATGTAACCACAATAAAAGGAGTGCTATGGGGAGCCTGGCTGAGAGTCTGATGGTGGTCAAGTGGTGGAACGACGCTTGGCTCCAGCCAGGTCTCCCTCATGCATGAGTAAACCAGAGAACTTTGGTGCCTTGTGTCTTGCTTTTTGCTGCGTAGCAGATTGTCCTTAACGTTCCAGTGGATAGGTTCAAACTACAAACCTATCACTTTCACTTCAGCTTCACCAACAACAGCACAAGCAGAGCAGCCCACTGCCTGCATGGCTGGGACAGCGCCCCCTGGTGACTGTAAACCACTACAACATGTAGACGGCCGTCTGCAGGCTGGATGTAGCACCACCGCAGAGACGTGCTGCAGCTCTGTTTAGTTACCCAGCTGACAGCAGAGGCTGTAGTTTACTGTTACCAACATGGAAAACTGAAGCTTCACCAGCTGGAGCTACAGAGCTGGAGAACAAAGGAGACTGAGAGGCCAGAATGATGTGGGAGGAAACATCAAGAGCCTGTTTGAAAGGAGACACATGTGGATGCTGTGCCAGTCTGTGGTCTGTCAGAAGTCAGCTGAGTCACACTGCAAGAAGCTGCAGAATCTCAGAGGAGGAGATTTGGAAGTGTTTGTGGGACAAACTGGACTCAAAGAAAGAAGATGTTTGTGAAGTCTTTGGTGGAGGTGAGCAGTGTGAAGCAGAACACATGCAGATGAATCAGGAGGTCAGCATCAGTGTCTCCTTGTGGTGGACGGTAAAAGAATCAGAGCCAACGCTCCCGTCCACCCTCGGCATGAAGCAGTGCTGTTTCTGAAACAGGAGGACAAGTCCAGAGAAGACAGAGGAAGCAAAGATGAGGGTGGGACAGGACAGCAGGACTTCCTTCACACCTGCAGCTCCATCACACTGCTGTAGCTCCTCTTCATCACACATGTACCTGCAGCCTGTCTTCGAGTCCAGGAGTCACCTCCACACAGTGTAGAAGCCTCCTGTGCAGACCATGGAGTCCAGCCTCTGTCAGGGAAGTCGGCACTAAAGCCTGAAAGACTTCAATCTGTCTCTGCTCCACCCGAGAAAGACCAGCACCGTACTTGTTGTGCATTCAAGGAGGGAACATCAGCGCTGCATCGTGGGAACAACACCGCAGGAACAAAGACACAGCACGGCCGATGAAGGACGAGGACAAAGGAAAGGTGAGTGAGAAGATCCCGGTGGTGTGGACGGACCTGCAGGGGCTCCAAGACTGAGGAGCAGAGACGTCCATGTACCAGCTGAGGATGCTGCAGTGATCCAGGGAGCTCGGTCCAATCTGAGGCCGTGTGAACTACGTGGACCACAGTTTCTTCACAGACTTCAGCCACATGAACATCTGGAGATCCAACAGTGCACGAGCTGTGAGCCATCAGCTGTTTCTCTCATCAGCTGCTGTAATGAGAGCTGCTGGAATCATCTCGAGCAGCAGGAAATCACTGATGTTGTTTCTAACCAAAGATATGGGACTGAGCTCCGCTGAGCTCCTTCTACTTTCATCCAGATAGAAACTGCTACAGTCTGCTGATTATTGCTTTGCCTCCATCACACGAGCTCTTTATCCTGTTCTTCACTCTCATTGGTTCTTTGTCTGCTTGTTTTTACAACAGTAGTCTTCTGATTGGTCAAAGGAGACAATCAGCTGTGACTAAATGTAGCTCCTACAGCAGTGATGGGAATAACTACTGAAGCTAATCCAGTATCAAAGCTCAGGAATCAGCAGCTCCCACCTCGTTTTCTTTCAACAACTATTTTTAGCTGCTGTGTTTTTGTGTTTCTGCAGACCTCAGACATCCTGCTGCTCTGGACAACTTTTTCATTCTTTTGTATCATTATTTTGCTTTTCTTTTATTATTATGTTATATGTATTAATATGTGAAACACTTATTCTTTGTGTTTTTGCTTTGCTCCTGTCAAACTGCTTTAATAAAATCTGCTGCAGTCTAAACTGTGGACGTTCCCTTTTTAACCCTTTGTGAAACAATAAAGGTTTAAATCTGAGTATTCATCTATGTTAGTGTTTAATGGGTCTAATAGGTTGCTTTGGCCTTTCCCAGTAATATCTTCCCTTGCAGTCTGTGGTCCAGGCTTCTAAAACCATCCCAGGTTAACAAGAACTACAATCTAGAGGAGAGCTGCCATAACAGGTGTGACTGATGAGATCTGACCTGCAAGGTTACTCAGGTTTGTTTGTATCAGGACAAGCAGGGAAGCCGCCTAGACGTCAAAGTAGTTAGAGCTGGGCGAGTGTCCTCACCCACATCGGCTTCACAACTCTGCATCATCTACTGAGTAAGACTCAGAGCATCAGAGATTAGAAGGTCTACAAAGAGCTGAACCAGACTTCCTGTATAAAGGTTTTAGTTCCACAGATCGACAGTGTCAGCACAACTAAAACGTGGAGACTGACCTCAGAGTTTCAATTTGATGTTGTGGATTCTCCAGAAGAACACACAGCTGCTTCACTCCTGAATCCTGAAGCTTGTGGTCTCTCAGGTCCACCTCTCTGGGATACGAAGGGTTGAGCTTCAGCACTGCTTCCAGATAATCACAGCTGATCTCTGACAAATCACAGCGCTCCAATCTGTATAGAGAATGAAAGATGTAAGTTTATTAGACAAAGTGCTTGAAATCATTCAGTGTTTCATCATCTGTTCAGAGCTGAAGAAGGTTCAGAATGTAGAAGTTTAGAAAATGGAAACTCCAAACAGCTGAAGCCAACAGGAAGCAGCTTCAAACAAACACAACAAGAGAAAAAACTCTGAATGTTTCACATTAAAGTCGTACATTTCTAACAAGAGTGTTTTAAAGACAGAGTCACTGATGATCATCTTCTGCCCAGTAAAACTTTGGTTTTCCACATGTGAGTGTTAATGATGCACAAAGACTGTGAGTGCAAAGAGGGAGCGAGGAGGATGACAGAGAGATGGTACAGGAGCATCAAGAACCCGGCGAGGAAATGAGCAGAAGGACTTTGGAGCCTGTTGGATTGAAGCTTTCACAGAGACGTGTTTGACTGGACACCACCAGGACAGACTTTTAATCCCAGGATTTGGATGAGCTTTCTGTCTTTATGGTCACAAATGATGCTGTAACTCTGTGAATGTCCTGGAACTGTCAGCAGTATGGTTACGTCCTTTTGACCTGAGTTTCCACAGCTCTTATAACAGCAGTGTACATTCAGACTGAGACACGCTTCAGTCTGTATGGACCTGTTTCTGTAGCTGCCACCATCATTCTACGGTCGTGTCCAAATTCATGGGCTGCATCCTCCCGAGGACCCGGCCTTTGCGGTCTACGTGGGCTGGGTCCTCAGAAGGTCGGGTAGGCTGGAAATAAACGGCTGGGGAAATTGGACGGTCTAGCCTTCTGATTAGCGTCACCGCTGTCTCGGTGGAGTTTAATAAACTCGGCCGTCTGCTCCTTGCTATCTAAAATATAACAGGACACTGGCGTAAATTCTCGACCGTCTCATACTTCTGTTTAATCAGTTTTCTGTTTGACGTTTAGTCAGCTCTGTAAAGACCAAGGAGGAACCCACCTGGGGGATTAATAAAGTTTTATTTTATCTAATCTAATAACTTTAATCTCAGCCAAACCGATTTACTCACGAACAAACAAAACACTGAAAGAAGCCCAACAATAACATTTTGAGGTTGTCTAAGTGACTTATATATCACGTTTAACCTGAGTAGCGAAAGTCCGCGGTGATCTGAAAATGATGTGCCGGGAGTTGTGCCGTTCTCGGCGGCTTCAGTGACCCTCGAGCTCCCGGCGAGCTATCGAGCTGGTGGGTAGCAGACGTCTCCGAAAACGTCGAAGCACTTTTGCAAATATGCGGTATCTTGATAAACCGAGCAGATATTTGATGCTTACACAGCTACTTTCTCGCCTGAAAATATGTTAAAAGTTTATTTTGTGACCGAAAAAGATTAGTATGAGTAATTTTAAAACTTAGTAGCGGCCGCCATTGTTGGAAACTGGAGTTTGGCTGGGCCGCGCTATGAATTCTGGGATATGGTAGGCCACGAAGGACACACCCGACCCATCCTTCAAATTCGGGGAAAAGGAGGACGCATTTGTTGGCTGCATTCGGAGGAGTCTACGAATTTGGACAGCCTTCGACGTGTCGCTGTGACGTAATCGGTCTACAAATGCGGCCTCAGGAGGATGCAGCCCATGAATTTGGACACGACCTACATGTTTGTACATCAGCTTATCAAATACTGTCTGCTGTCTTCATTTATTACTCTTCACCTGCTTCACTGTCACTGTGTGGGCGGAGCAGCCTGAGCCCTGCCCACACAGACACAGCTCCTCTCTGGAGCAAAACTTCTGCTTCATCTCCGCCTCTTTTCTTCATCCTCCACCTCTCTTTTCTCTTCTTCGGTGTTCTGCAGCCACAGAGCCTCACAGCCATTAGCACGCCCATACCTGAGCAGCTAGCATTACCCAGCATGCCGTGCAGCAGTGTCAGTTTGTAAATGTGCAAGAATTCCTGCTCCAAACTGTTTCACAGAGTGCTGTGTGCCGTGACCTTTGACCTGCTAAAGACAGTCAGCTGTGGATTATTCATTGTTGTGTCTGATACGTAGAACTGTGAGGAAGAAGCTACACAGTTAATCAGGGTCCCCTCTCTCTGAATCAGGAAAGGTGGGCAGGCCGCGTGTGGGCCGCGGGCCATACGTTGAGTATCACTGTTTGAAATGTGAACATTGTTCTGCTGCAGTCAATGGACTAAACCAGAGAAGAAGAAAACAGACTTTACCATGAAGATCCTCAGTGTGGATCAGTATAATATCAGCCTGATGTCTGCAGTTTAGTGTCAGCACAACTTTCACATCATATTCATCTCAGCACAACTAAAACATGCTGACTGACCTCAGAGTTTCAAATCGACATCGTGGACTCTCCAGGAAACCACACAGATGCTTCACTCCTGAACCCTTCAGGTTGCTGTAGGTTCCACTCAGGTCCACCTCTGTGGGATACGAGGGGTTGGACTTCAGTGCTGCTGCCAGATAATCAAGGCCAATATCTGACAAACCACAGCTCTTCAATCTGTATAAAGAATGAAAGATGTAAGTTTATTAGACAAAGTGCTTGAAATCATTCAGTGTTTCATCATCTGTTCAGAGCTGAAGAAGGTTCAGAATGTAGAAGTTTAGAAAATGGAAACTCCAAACAGCTGAAGCCAACAGGAAGCAGCTTCAAACAAACACAACAAGAGAAAAAACTCTGAATGTTTCACATTAAAGTCGTACATTTCTAACAAGAGTATTTTAAAGACAGAGTCACTGATGATCATCTTCTGCCCAGTAAAACTTTGGTTTTCCTCATGTGAGTGTTAATGATGCACAAAGACTGTGAGTGCAAAGAGGGAGCGAGGAGGATGACAGAGAGATGGTACAGGAGCATCAAGAACATTAAAGTCTGGCGATTAAATGCCTCACTCCTAAATGACAGCCAGTTTTGTGAGTTCATACATACTGAACTAAATACTTACTTGGAGTTGAACACAACTCCGAAAATATCGCCTTTAACCCTCTGGGATTGCACCAAGACATACATTAGAGGTCGCATAATATCATTTGCAAGTGGCAGGAAGAAAAGAAAAGAGGCTAGGCAGTGTGAATTGGAGGCCAAAATAAAACACCTAGATCAACAACACAAAAAAGCACAGACAGCCAATTTGCTTTCCGATCTTAAAATGTTACGTAGTGAGCTTAATAGTTTAATAAACGAGAAAATTGAGGGCAATTTAAGATTCATTAAACAAAAGTACTATGAACAGGGTAGTAGGGCTAGTAGATTGCTGGCAATAAGACTCAGGAAACAGCAAACTTGTAATATGGTCCAAAAGTTGAAGTCAGATCAAACCCTGATTACTAAACCAGTTGTTTTGCCAATTTTTCAAGCCATTATATAAAAATTCAGATACATGTAAAGATAACAATACACTGTCTGATTTCTTAGAAAAGATCAATTTAAAAACACTGCCAGAGTCTGTAGCAAAGGAGTTCGATGAACCAATTTGAGAACAAGAAATTTCACAGGTGATTTCAAACCTTAAAACTAAAAACAGTCCTGGCCCTGATGGTTTCATTAACAAATTCTATAAAAAACTTAAGGACAAAGTCGCACCCTTATTACTGAAAGCTTACCACTGCGCTCTGGAGACTGGGACTATGGCGTCGTCCTGGAACGATGCTACAATTGTCGTAATCCATAAAGAGGGCAAGGACCCCACAAACTGTCAATCATACAGGCCAGTCTCATTACTTAATACTGATTTGCGCATTCTCACCACGATTTTAGCCAAAAGAGTTAGTAAAATTATTACACAGGTTATAAATCCAGATCAAACGGGGTTCATTGCAGGAAGGCACTATGGGGACAATGTTCGTAGATTGTTGAACTTAATGTCCTTGTACAAGACCAAACAAGAAGAAACAATGATTCTGTCTCTTGATGCGCAAAAAGCATTCGACAGGGTTTCCTGGCAGTACTTGGGCCAAACACTTGAAAGATTCAAATTTGGGCCAAACTTAATTAAGAGGATACAGATTCTTTATTCCAACCCAATGGCGGCTGTACGGGTAAATGGAACAATATCAGCCAGATTTCCACTGGAACGTGGGCGTAGACAAGGATGCCCATTGTCGCCCCTGCTGTTCGATATAAGTATTGAGCCTCTGGCGCAGTTGATTAGAGAAGAACATGAAATTCAGGGCCTTTCAATTAATGGAGAACAGCATAAATTGTCCATCTATGCAGACGATGTACTTTTATACATTTCAAATCCTGCAGTCAGTTTACCTCATTTAAGAGAAATTATTAGTACATACGGTTCCCTCTCTGCTTACAAAGTTAATATTAACAAAACATTGGCAATGGATATAGGAGGAAACATTTCACAAACATTCAAGGAGCGATGTGGCTTTAAATGGCCAAACCAAGGTATCAAGTATTTAGGAATTCAAATTCCTCACTCATTATCAGACTTGTTTAAAATAAATTATGAAGTTATAGCTGCAAAAATAAAAAAAGACTTAGAGCGATGGACAGTCCTGCCTCAGTCTTTCTTGGGTCGGATCGAGAGTATACGTATGAATGTATTGCCAAGACTTCTAGACCTTTTTCAAATGCTGCCTATTAACATTCCCAACTCTACATTTGATAATTTAGATAAACTTTTTTCCTAATTTATATGGCAAGGCAAACGCCCAAGGATCAAGTTCCAAACATTAAAACTGTCAAAGCTGCAGGGGGGATTGGCTGTTCCAAACCTGAAATATTATTTCTGGGCAGCTCATGAGACCCCTGACTGTATGGGTGCGGGATTTGTCTGAAACTCAGTGGCTAAACATTGAGAAGACAATGTGCGAAAGATCATTGGAATCCCTGCTTTGTTCTAACATTTCAATTAAAAATGTGCATATGGGGGAACGGACGAGGGTCACACTAAAGATTTGGCGTAGAATCAAACAATCATTTGGTCTTCCAAAAGAAATTTCAATGTTATCAAGCCTCTCCTCCCTGCAGGGTTTTTCTCCTATTGTGGAAGACTCTGGCTTCAGAGCATGGTCACATAGCAGGTTTCATAAACTTTGTCATGTTGTGAGGAATGGGCACCTGAGCTCATTTGAACAGTTGAGGTCAGTTTCAGCTTCCTTCTTCTGACTTTTTTAGATTTCTGCAGCTAAGAAGCTTTTTGACAAAACATAAAGAATGGAGGCAAGTTTTGGAGCCCTCACCCATTGAGGAAATATTTCTAAAAATATTTCAAAGTAATTCCTCCCCAAAATTAATCAGTCATTTTTATAACACATTTATGAGTTTCAATACAAATGCAACTTTGGATATTAAGGCAAGGTGGGAAGCTGAGACTGGCACTCAAATTTCAGAGGACACCTGGGAAGAGGTGTTCGGTGAAGCCCATCTGGTGACTAATTCTGGGCTGTGGAGAGAATTTAAATGGAAGGTGGTCATGAGATATTTTAGAACCCCAGAGATAATTGCCAAAAGGAAGCCTACAAATCCTGACACCTGCTGGCGAAATTGTGGTACTTCTTTAGGAACCCACTCACATATATTCTGGTCATGCCCAAAAATCTGCTCACTTTGGAATGACATATTTAAAGTTCTCAGTACAGTTTTCCAACAACCATTAACAAAAGACCAACAGTTAGCCCTTTTAGGAGTCTTACCAAATGGTTTTTCGGGAAACAATAAAACGTATCTCTTAAGAATCTTACAGCAGCACTAAAGTGTATCACTATTAAATGGCTGAATCTTGACCCACCTTCATATAATATGTGGATTGATAAAGCAAGAGAAATTTACCAGATGGAGGAAATAACATCTGCTCTGCGGATTCAGAGAGAATTGTTTACTGAGCGTTGGCGACCCATACATGCTTTACTGTTTCAATAATTTAGCATAGGTCTGTTTCGTTTTGTCCATTTACGGCTAAGTTTGTCACATGTTATTTAATATTACATAAAGTTTTTGTTTTGTTTTTGTTGTTGTTGTCTGTTTGTTTGTTTGTTTGCTTGGGTTTTGTTTTGCTTCCCAGTTTTGTTTTGTGCTTCCTAATTGCAGTTCTTATTTTAACCTACATTTCTGCATTGCAGTTCCTGTAACTGTCCTACTTGTGAACATTGACAAGTACAAGTTGCAATGTTGTAAATTATAATAAAAATTGAGTTAAAAAAAAAAAAGATGAACATTAAAGTTGTACATTTCTCATAAAAACAGGACAAAGACTTGAAAAAGTCGTGTTTTTCCTTCCAGGAACCACATGGCTTCACTTTTAAAGGTGAAGTGTGACAGAAATGGACATATTTGAAGTCCAACACCTTTTTCCAGTCACATTATTAAAGCAGACAAACTACAAGCTCATTTTCATTCCAACAAGTCATCTTCTGACCTGGACTAACAACACTGGTCTCTATGTGCAGCTGGCTGTGAGACCAGTGCTCAGGGAGCGTCTACAAAGTGCAACACTGAAAGAACATCACACACTCATTTGCTTCCAGCACTTTCACACAAACATCTACTGTCATTATTGTCACCAAACTCTGTGGATCCTTTATTGCAAATTCAAATGGGATCAAATGGTCAGACAAAAGAGGGTTATGAGGAAATATGATGAAATGTTGTGTATTAGCAGCAACTTATTGAATCATTTTCCTCAGAAACCAAACAAAATGATTGACAAACATGTTTTTACAAACTCAGTGTTGGACTTGGATCAGCAGGATAAGCTGATGTTTAAAGGCATTTGAGTCTCGCTGTATGAGAGTCCAGTTATTACTCAATATTTATGGATGATGTTCTTTCAGTGTTGCACTTTGTAGACGCTCCCTGAGCCTCACAGCCAGCTGCACATGGACCAGCTGACATTACCCAGCATTAGAGGCGGCTGTAAAAAATTCATGTTCCCATTTAAATGGTTTTAATTTGAATAAAACGATGTTGATTCATTCAATCCTGAATCGATGTTTAATATAAATGTATTTTGCCAGAATCTCAGGTTAAAGCTCACAAACTATTTCAACAAGCAGCAAACAGCTAAAACAGTAAATGAGAGCAGCTAAACACACAAAGATGGAAACACAGAGCGTGGATCGTTCACTCGACGGCACGTACACGGACACGCCGTCGGGGCTGAAAGTGGACAGCTCACAGATCCTGAAGCTGCAGGTTTCATCTGTCTCCAACCAAAACTGAGTGAAGCAGCAGCAAAAGAAGATCCAAACTCTGCTTCACGTTTGATAAATATGCTCATGAATTCTCTCTGACTTTGGCTGTTCCTGCCTGCACAGCTCTCTCTCTCTCAGTGTACTCCAAGAACAGCTTCAAACATCTGTTTCTGCATCATTCACTGTTTATTAGACACCAGTCTGCTGTTGTGTAATAATGAAAGAAGTCGATGCTTCAGTGCGTTGAATTGTGTTACACAAAGAAAAGCAAAGTTTTCACGTTGTTCAGGCAGAATCGAGCGTTGAAGAATGACTTCACACGTCAATAAACATTTTCAAGCAGGACAATGAAAGCAGGAAATACCCCAAACTGCTATTTCTCATTCTACAACTTCAACAACTGCACATGAATTATACTTCATACACAGACCCACAGTCTCTGATTGCTCTGAAATCTCACTGACAGCCAATAGCAATAAAGAAAAGTCCAGACTGACAGTCTCTGTGGGGTTAGGCAGTGAACTGCTCACGCTGCGTTAAAGTGCATCACAAACTATTGGAATTGGATCCAACTTTGTGAAGCAGATTTCTTCTCAGCTGCTGTTTTGAACATTTCCTCATGAACTGTATTAAACTCTGTAAATGAACTGAGAACTATTTCTACATTTGAAACTATGGATTCATTTTCCCGTTCACTTCTGTACCTTAGTGTATAAATGAATGTTAGACTGGGCTCCATGGAAACACTTGGACTGGTCTCAGCTGCCTTCTTTCTGTAGTCCTTTCTCTTCTCCAGCTTCTGTTTGAAATCCTCTCACAGAGCCTGAAACCTGCTTTGCTGTCATGTGTGGGCCTGTGTTCCTCTGCTTTAACACAAACCTCACCACAGCAGCTGTGTGGGTCGTCTCTGTAGCAGCCAGATCAGCTTCTGATACATGAACATCATCACAGCTCCTAACTTCACCTTTATTAGCTTTGACATTCATGTCTTTCTTTTCTCTCTGTCTGTTTCCACACAAGCTCAAAGTCTCTGCAGCCTGAAATATAGAAAAACAACAACAGCTGCAGTCAGTGAACTCACCTCAGAGTCTCCAGTCGACAGTTTGGACTCTCCAGTCCAGCACACAGAAGCTTCACTGCTGAATCCTGCAGATTGTTGTTACTAATGTCCAGCTCTGTCAGATGGGAGGGGATGGACTTCAGGGCCGAGGCCACAACTTCACAATGAGTCTCTGAGAGTCCACAGTCAGCCAGTCTGAGATTACAGAAAATATAAAATATGTTATTATAAAAGCAGAAAGTCTGCATTATAAACACAGACTGAATGTATATGAAGACAAAACAGAGTGAGGTCATAATCTGATGAACATCTGCTCTTCACATCTGTGCTTCAGCTCCTCTTACTGTGTTTGACATGACACAACGATTGAGTCTCTCTCAGACCTGCAGACTTTTAATGAGAATCTTTGTTTGGCTTTAATCTGCAGATGAAGGAGGAAGATGTCGTCACATTTAGGCTTCCATAATGTCCACAGTCTGTCAGTGAGATCTGATCCAGAGTCAGAGTGGAGACACACATGTGGACTGTTTCCTGTCTTGAATCCAGAACATTTTGAATGAGTTCAGCTCAGTGAAGAGTTCCAGCTGGAAAGACGATCTCTGTTTGCTACCTGCTGCTGTCAGGTACGACTGTTCACGTCCACACGCAGGAAAAATCTGCTGACTGTCACCAAACGGAGCAGAAATCTCATCACTGGACAATAATGATGAATGAACTCAGAGCTGCTGATATCACATCTGATTTCAGGGGAACTAAACTAAAAAGGAACAAATAGAAACAACCATCATGACTCTGTTTGACCTTCAGATCAGAAACTATGGTTCAGAACAGCAGCAGGATTTCAGGCACTGTCACATCCTCAACATCCATATTCCAAATGCTCTTCCTGACAGGACACTCTTTGTTCCCACTCAGGGAGTTTCCATGTGTACAAATCATTTCTGAATCTCAGTAGACTGGGAGGTTTTTCCATCTCATGAATCTCTTTCCTAACATCAAACTAGATAAATCAAACAAAGGAACTGGAGTCTGTCTAATTTCTGACCCCAGTAAAGTTTGTACTGGGATACCCCGACATACTCTCTCTCCATCTGCTCCCACAGCCTCATATTCACAGCTGGCCCTTCTCTCAGCATCCACACTCAGGGTGGGGGCGGGGTCAACACCAGTCAAAACCATTGCTTTGGCCTTATGGCCATTTTATTAGTGTGCGTTTCTGAGTAACAAGCAGGCCTACGCACAGGTGTTTGGACATGTGTGGACCCGACCTACACTTAAACTTCTTAAATCCTCTGTTTCTGTGTCACCAGCTACACTTTTAATATTAATGTATTCACTCCGACATTTTTGGGGAGCGGTCAGAGCTCGTACACTGCAGACAAACATGTCTCCCAGCACACAGCTGACTGTCAACTCTCTGAGATTGGATATGATTCATTTAGATTATATCTGTAAGGTGAAGTTTATCTCGGTGTTTATTTGTTCCTGAGGAAGTCAGCTCGGCTCAGATTAAAGTTTAATAACTGAACAATTTCAATGAACCTTAACGCCTCCCTGGAGCATATATGGAACTGAATCAGTCACTTTTCTTTATTTCCTGATGTTCATATGTGACATACATGTTTTAACCATTAATCTGGAATTAAACTGACATTTAATATATTTTAAGGAGGAAAGAGAAATTTCACCAGAGGATGTTGATGCTGTTCATGGAGACTGAAGACAGAATGATTTATCTGTCCTAATATTTCTGCTGCTCTTTCCTCTGGTGTAAAAATATATTAACTGTTGGTTTTAATTCAAAATCAATGGTTAAAATGTTAAAATACCAACAAACTTGTGGCGTTAGTGTTGATATTCTGTGAGTTACTTAAAGAGATCACACAGGTACAGGACATATTTTATGTTCAGGTTTATGCATGTTTGCGGTGAGATGTGCATGTAGTGGGCTGTTATGTTGTAAACTGTGTGGATGTGTTTGGGAACAGAAAGATTATTTTACTGCATAAAACGGCGCTGATCAGCTGTTTCTGCCGCTGACACACTCGGCCGGTGAACCACCTGACTCACACAGGCTCTCCTCCTCCACAGTCCTCGTTTATGAAGAGCTTTACAAACACAACATCACGGCTAACAGCTGGATTCTCCCGTTTCAGTGCCAAACAGCCACTTCCTGCTACAGACAGTAAAGTGGACAGTTTGGCGCTAAACATGTGTTTAAAACTTGAAGCTCTTATTTGTTAAAGCCAGCTTCACAGACAGATCTGTGTCAGTGTTTTAGAGCAGGGCTCAGTGGTGTAAACCAGCCTTTATATGTGTTTCATCTCCATTTTTACATTAAACTGAACCAAAACACTGAAAACTTCACCTGATATGTCTGTGTAGGTTCTCATCATACAGTCATGGTAATCTAAGGAGCCTGGAAAGAAAAGTGACTTCTTTAAGTTTCTTGAAGACGTTTCATCTCTTGAAACCTCTGCTGATAATCACCCACACCCTTTTTCACAGCTTGGCTCATGTGATGAGCCACATGATCAATAGTTGGTCAGCGACCCTCTTAAGGGACACTCCCACTAGGATTAAAATCTGGGACTCTCCACTTTTTGGTTTTAGAAGTGAAGAAGCTGAATGTTCGGATTAAACATCTTCAAGAAACTTAAAGCAGTGCACTCGCTTTTCTTTCTAAGCGGCCTTTCTTAGATCACCTGATGTAACCTGAGTAAATTATGTCGGGTTTGAAAACTCTGCAGCATGACCCGGGTGTTGCTGGTGGCATCATGAGCTTAGACCCCTCAGTCAGCTCGGTCTGAAGTCATCGTCAGCACTAACAGGCACAAATAGGCTCTAACGTGACAAACTGACCCGACATTTAAAGAGTGCCCACTACAGTCTCAGCTAAAACATATTAAAATGTGCAACACCAAGGACTGTACACTGGACTCCATTTCAGTGCAAAAGAATAAAACGAAGTAAATCCATCCAATCTCCTCTGCCTGTCCTTATCATCAATAAAAACAATTAATAAAACAGAAAATCATAGAAACAGTCATCTTTGTTATTGCATCATCACACATCAGTTCCCAGTAACTAGTCAGAATGAGACGTTGTTTTCATCTTTCTCACACTCATCTCACTCCCCGGTCACAACAGGTGGTGACTTTAACAGGTGTTACAACCTGGCTCAAAGCTGCAAAAGAGGGCGGAGACTGAAAACAGAGACTGGTTTCATTTTGAAGTACTTAATAACCTCGGCTAAAGATGACACCAGACAGCGTGACAGGGTCTGACAACGAGTGGTAGCGTCGTCTTAGCCGACCTCGGCAGTTATTCACACGCCATGACCAAAAACTCCTGCAGTGTCACAGCAGACAGAGGAGGAGTCACAGAGGAGCGTAACAGCTGTGACAGATGCAACAGGAGGACGAGCTCCAACAGTAAACACACTGTGAAGACAGGAAAGCAGTCACGAGTGATGTTGGTCCTGTTTTTATCTCCACTAAAACGGTTAGTTATGTCTATAACTTCTGTTCCCTGAAGGAGAGGAACGAGGTACAACACATAAGTATGGGATATCACGCCCTCGCGTGTCCTGGCTGAAGAAACCTTTATTCACGCCTTTACGGCAGATGACGTGTGATGACACGCGCAAGGCCCCGCCCGCACATATAGCCGCTGCCATCACCGTCATCCCTCAGTTCGATAGCCGCTCTTCACCGAGCCAACTGCTCAGTGGGGCCACCCTGTGTTGTACCTCGTTCCTCTCCTTCAGGGAACAGAAGTTATAGACATAACTAACCGTTCCCTTTCAGTCGATTCACTCGGTACAACACATAAGTATGGGACCTATATACACGCCCCGCAGAGCAGCCACCGAACCGGAACGGGACCACCACATCCTTAGTGAGTGGTAGACCCAGCAGAAAGGACAGCATGAGCCACCGAAGGGGCTGTAACGTCCAACCGATAAAACCGCACAAAAGTGTGCGGCGACGCCCAATTAGCCGCTGCACAAATATCAGCCACAGGCACCCCTCTAAAAAGAGCCCATGAGGTCGCCATCCCCCTGGTGGAATGAGCTCCCACCCCGTGGGGCAACGCAAAACCTCCGGTGCTGTATGCCAGCGAGATAGCTTCTACAATCCAGTGGGACAGCCTCTGTCTGGACAGAGCTCTACCTCTATTCGGATTAGCGAAGCAGACAAACAACTGGTCACACAAACGCACATCCCGAGTGCGCTCAATGTAGGTGCGTAGTGCACGCACCGGACAAAGAGAATGCACCCTCCTCTGCTCCTCAGATTCAAAAGGAGGGGAGCAAAAGCTCAGCAACTCAAACTCCATTGAACTATAAGATGCAGGCATGACCTTGGGAAGATAGGCGGCATTCGGACGCAATACGACCTTGCGGCCATCAGGAGAAAACTGTGTGCAGGCAGGATGCACAGACAGCGCATGAAGGTCCCCCACTCGCTTCGCCGAGGCCAAAGCGAGAAGTAATGCGGTCTTATACGAAAGAAGTTTCATATCTACCGACTCAACGGGTTCAAACGGAGGGCCACAAAGGGCCTCCAGCACCAAAGACAAGTCCCAAGCCGGGACACTGGACTTAAGCACGGGCCTCAGCCGGCGAACCCCTTTCAGAAAACGCACGGCGAGGGGATGCGCACCTGGTGTCACCCCGTCAAAACCGATATGACAAGCAGATATAGCCGCTAAATAAACCTTGATCGTCGAAAACGAAAGGCCTTTATCCAACAGCTCCTGCAGGAATGTCAAAACATCCACAATAGAGCACTGAAATGGGAGAGTGTGGCGGTCCTGGCACCATCGCTCGAAGGCTCGCCATTTGTAAGCGTACAAGCCTCTAGTAGACGAGGCCCTGGCGCTCTGAATCGTCGCTACCACACTAGGTGGCAGACCCTTAGCAACCAAGTTTAACCTCTCAGCAGGTAAGCATGAAGGTGCCACAGATCCGGGCGCGGATGAAACACTTCCCCCCCCGCCTGAGAGAGGAGATCCCTGCGGAGAGGAAGCTGCCAAGGACTTGCTGCAAGCAGGCTGATTATTTCTGCATACCACGACTTCGCGGGCCACCAAGGGGCCACCAGGATCAGAGAGAGGGAATGCCGACGCACCCTCTCCAGAATTGGAGATATCATTTCCACTGGGGGAAATGCATACAGGAGCACGTCTGGCCATTGGTGCGCTAGCGCGTCCAAGCCCAAGGGTGCATCGTGGTCGATTATGGAGAAGTACAGGGGGCAGTGAGCATTCACCCTGGAAGCAAAAAGATCTATTTGCGCCTCGCCAAATAGATCCCAAATCTGAGCCACTATTGAAGGGTGTAACCTCCATTCTCTCACCAGAGGACCCCCCCTGGAGAGAAGGTCCGGCCCCAGGTTCAGGTGGCCCGGGACATGGGTGGCTCTTAGAGTCAGAAAATGAACACTGCACCATAACAGCAGAGAGCGAGACAGCTGCAACAGGGGAAGAGAGCGTGTTCCTCCCTGCCTGTTTATATAAGACACCACTGTTGAATTGTCCGTCCTGACTAAGACATGCTGGCCCTGCAGGACTGGACGGAAACGCTTTAGAGCTAAGAACACTGCTAACAGCTCTAAGTGGTTGATGTGCAGCTGGCGCTGAGCCGCGGACCAGATCCCTCTCACTGACGCACCCTCGCACAGCGCTCCCCACCCACTTAGGGAAGCATCTGTGGACACCACCTTGCGAAACAACACCCTCCCAATCCGAGAGCCCTGGTGCAGTAGCCCGGGCTCCCTCCAAGGACGGAGAGCTAGCATGCAAGACGCAGTTACCGGCAGCCTCCTCCGGAGGTGACGCGAAGCACACAAACGGTGAGAGAGAGTCCAGCGTTGAAACGCTCTCATTTTCAACAGCCCAAGCGGCACTACGGCGATCATAGATGCCATCATGCCCAACAAGCGCAATATCGTCTGGAAACGCAGTCTGCGTCCCAGCTGAAATTGAGCGAGGCAGCGATGAAACGCGGCCACTCTGTGCTCTGACAACCGTGCGCGGCTGGAAAGAGAGCATATTTCCAGACCGAGAAAAGCGATCTGTTGACCTGGGATTAGCGAGCTCTTCTGAAAGTTCACAGAGAACCCCAGTGTCTGAATGTGTGACAGAACCCGCGACAGCTGCGTCTCCGCCTGTTCTCTGGAGCAAGCCACGAGAGCCCAGTCGTCCAGGTAGGCCAAGATGCGGATGCCCCTCTTCCTGAGGGGCACTAGCGCTGCCTCGGCACATTTCGTAAAGGTGCGGGGAGCGAGCGACAGCCCGAACGGCAGCACTAGGTATTCGTAGGCTACGCCCTCGAATGCAAACCTCAGAAACTGCCTGTGTTTCGGGTGTATAGCGACATGAAAATAAGCATCTGTTAGATCGATTGTCGCAAACCAATCTCCCGGGCCGACTGCACTCAGGAGCTGTCTGAGTGTTAGCATCTTGAACCTGTACGTTCGCAGGTACGTGTTCAAGACTCGCAGGTCGAGGATGGGACGAAGCCCTCCCCCTTTCTTCGGAATGACAAAATAACGGCTGTACCAACCTTTGTCCGTCTCCGAAGTGGGGACCACCCGTATTGCTCTCTTCTGTAATAGCGCCTGTATTTCCTCTCTGAGTACCAAGGCTGCCTCGGGGTTGACAATCGTGTTCACGACTCTTTGGAAACGAGGCGGCTTGACCCGGAACTGCAACCATGGCAACGGTTTGCAGCACCCACGGAGAGGGGGCGCAAGCGCGCCACTGAGGGAAGTGAGCAGCCAGCCGGCTGGCCTGCAGCACTGACGGCGGGGCGCCGTCGCCCCCCAGTGTGTCTGCAGGGGACTGCATCCCCTGCCTGACCTGGCTCATTTCGCCTGCAGGTTGAGCATTTGAGATTGTTTGAGAGTAAACAACACTCTTTATTGATTGCAACATGGGAACATGTACATTTATACATTTTGTTGGGTGCACCTTTTCCGGGGCATAACAATGAAAAACAGCGGGAACACTCGATGTGGTCGCTTGAACATTCAACACATCTGAACCGTGTGCAGGGGTTATGTGCTTGGGAGACCGCGATAGGGAAGTGCAGCGCCTTCTGGGGCTGACAACCTGAACAGAACTTAAGCGGCACCTCTTGTGCGGCAACAGAGGGGTAAGAGCAGCGTCTCCCTGCTGCCGGATCCCTTCCCCACTCGCAATCACAGCTAGGAGGGCTGAGGCTTCTTCCTCCTGGGCGTCGGGTCCCGTCGGGGGCCCGGGGGAGGGCCTTTGCCCCAGGCCAACTGGCGTGGAGCTCGGGCCGGAGTACGTGCTCTCGCCGGCGGCCCTCCCACTCCAGCAGTGGGCGCCGGTCTCTTGCCAGCTGTCAGAGGAGCGGCGGGCCTGTGAGAGCTAGCAGTGGGCTTGGGCTGGGGCTGGCGTCTGGGGATGATGTCGCGCAGAGCTTCCGTCTGCTTCTTCCTCAGATCGAATCTAGCCTGAATGGCTTCAAGTGAATGTCCGAATAACCCAGCCGCAGACACTGGTGCGTCCAGATACACAGCTCTGTCTCTATCAGGGACGTCGGAGAGGGTCAGCCACAGGTGCCTCTGCGCCACCACTGTCGAAGCCATCCCTCTGCCCAGGGAGAGCGCTGCACAGCGAGACGCACGGAGGATGTAATCCGTGGTGACTCTAACCTCGTTAAGAAGAGGTGACAGCGGGCTGTCCTCCGGAACCAGCGATCCAAGCTCCGCCAGGCACATTGCTTGGTACGTCTGGAGCATGGTGACGGAGCTCATGGCTCGAGCGGTGCCGGCCTGAGCCCGATAAATCTTCTCCAGCTGCGAGGCCGAGAATCTGCAGTGCTTGGACGGCAGAGTTGCGGGGCCACCGACACCATGGTTATGGGACGGGGCCAGATAAGCAGCCAGAGACGGCTCCATAGGGGGTGGGTTAGCTAAACCAGCTCCCTCGGCGCCGTCCAATTCCATGTACTGTCCATAGCCGGGCACAGTGACGCGGGTAGACAGAGGTTTGTCCCATGACGCTGTTAGCTCGCAGAGAAAGTCTGGGAACATGGGGAGGCAGTTTTTGGCCGTTGCGGGCTCCGGTGGAAGGAAAAAACCCGCAAACCGCGACGGCTTCCGAGCTGGTGGAGGAGAGGGCCAGTCCACCTGCAGCTTCTCAGCGGCACGGCGAAACAGGGAGAAAAGAGAGGTGTCATCGTGGCCGACCGGCGCAGCAGCGGCGGCATATTGGGTCGACAATGAGCTCTCCTGCTCATCCTCCGACAAACCATGGATGTCCAGGCCGATGTCCAGCACGTCATCGTCTTCCTGGGGAGCGCTGGCGGGCTTCAACCCAGGCTGAAGCCCGTCAGCGCTCCTGCATGGTTCCGGTCCGTCATCGGCTAACCCGTCAACGTATTCCATGTGGTCAGCCCAGCTAATCGCGGGGACATCGACCTGAAAATTTTCGTCTTCGGACTCGGACGAAGCCGGGGCTCCAGACTCGGAAAGAAGAGGGTCATGCCGTGCGACAGCCGAGCGTCCCAGCACTCTTTCCACAAACGTCACCCGTCTTTCCAGGGTCGAGCGTCGGAGCTGGCGACAAAACGCACAAGCTTCGGGCTCCGTCAACGCTCTCCTAGCGTGGACGATCCCCAGGCAGACAGGGCAGGCATCGTGCTGGTCGCTGTCGTGCAAAGAGAAACCACATCCCTGAGGACAGGGGCGAACAGAAGATTTCTGCTTTGCTCGCTTCGGTTTGGAGTCCATTCCCAAAACGCAAAGCGAAACGCTGCACAAGAAAAACTTGAAAATAGCGCTCCGCGGGCAGCCTACGCACCAGCTGGGCGGTGGAGGCTAACACCAACAGGGGCAGTTAAGCTAGGTTCAAGTTGGCAGACAACGGAGCTAACTAGCAGTAGCTAGCTAGCCCAACTCAGCAGAGGTGTTCTCAGCGAGGTGAAGAGCGTAAGAACTGAGGGATGACGGTGATGGCAGCGGCTATATGTGCGGGCGGGGCCTTGCGCGTGTCATCACACGTCATCTGCCGTAAAGGCGTGAATAAAGGTTTCTTCAGCCAGGACACGCGAGGGCGTGATATCCCATACTTATGTGTTGTACCGAGTGAATCGACTGAAAGGGAACCTCTCTAACGTCACATGTAACAGAACACAGACACATCTGATTATCAGGGACCACGACCCACATCTTTGCCTCACTATGTTTATAAGAAGAGACTGAAAATAATGATTCTCCCAACACATCACCAACACTTTTATGGCAAACAGATAATAGTGAGTGACAAGAGGTGAACTGTTTCATATGCAGTTGTCAGGGTAAATACATTTAAACCAAAGACACTGGAAGAGTAAAGGAAAGGAACTGAAGGTGACAATTCAAGAAGCTCAACAGAAGTCAAATGTAACAGGATCAAGATTCCCTGTTAAAAACAGATATGTACAGTATAATAGTAGACTACACTAATAATAGTGTATAGTATAGTAGTATACTACACTAATAATAGTGTATAGTATAATAGTATACTATACTAATAATAGTGTATAGTATAGTATACTATACTAATAATAGTGTATAGTATACTATACTAATAATAGTGTATAGTATAATAGTAGACTATACTAATAATAGTGTATAGTATAGTATACTATACTAATAATAGTGTATAGTATAGTATACTATACTAATAATAGTGTATAGTATAATAGTAGACTATACTAATAATAGTGTATAGTATAATAGTAGACTATACTAATAATAGTGTATAGTATAATAGTAGACTATACTAATAATAGTGTATAGTATAGTATACTATACTAATAATAGTGTATAGTATAATAGTAGACTATACTAATAATAGTGTATAGTATAGTAGTATACTATATGAAGTCTACACCGCCACGTCCTTAAAATTCAGCGAAATTAAGGACGCATTTGAGGGCCGCATTTCGAGCAGCGACCTTCGTCCCGTCGCTGTGATGTAATCGGCCTTAAAATGCGTCCTTTAAGGCTGCAGACCCTGAATTGGGATACAGCCAGAGTCTCGTCTCTGTTTTCACAGAGGATGTGGTTCTGTTGGCTTCATCAGGTGATGGCCTCCAGCTCACAGTGGAGCTGTTCTCAGCAGAGTGTGAAGCGCTGTGAATGAGGATCAGCATCTGAGGCCATGGTCCTCAGCTGGGAAAGGGTGGAGTGCCCACTCTGGGTCAGAGACGTTCCTGCCCCAGGTGGAGGAGTCTCAGGGTCGTGTAAAGAAGGGGGAGGGGAGCAGGAATCAACAGACAGACTGTTGCTGCGGTAACAGTGAGGTGGACGCTGTACCGGTCTGTCGTGGTGAAGAGAGAGAGAGCTGAGCCTGACAGCGAAGCTCTAAATTTACCGGTCGATCTACGTCCCTGCCCTCACCTATGGTCACGAGCTGTGGGCAGTGACGGGAAGAACCAGATCGTGGTTACAAGTGGGGCAAATAAATTTTCTCTGAAGGGTAGCTGGTGTCTCCCTTGGAGACGGGGTGAGGAGAATCCCCTTCACAAAAACTAATCAAGTGAACAAGACTCTCCAGGAGGGAAACATTTAAATATCCAAGTCCACCATAAAGAGAAAACTGCATGAAGGTAAACACAGATGGTGCATTACAATTCATTGCATGTGTTTTACATGAAGAATGGAGGATATACCGTCCACTTTCACTCTGTCTTTAGCAGCAAGTGGCTCTTTGTTGTTTGGCTAGCTGCACTGAAACAGGAGAATCCAGCTGTTAGCCGTAATGTTGGTGTTTGTAAAGCACTTTATAACCAAGGACTGTGTTTTTAATTTAAAGATTAAACTATTAACCGACACTGATCAATGATGTTAGTGATCACATCTGGACTCACCGAGCCTTTCTGCAGTTCCTCACAGCTGGAATCAGTCTCAGTCGTCCCTCCTTTGATGCTTTGTACTTCTGCAGGTCAAACTCATCCAGAACCTCCTCTGACATCTGCAGCATGAAGGCCAGAGCTGAGCAGTGGATCATAGAGAGGTCCTTTGACCTTTTCTTTGACTTCAGGAACTCTTGGATCTCCTGATGTACTGAGAGGTCGTTCATCTCCATCAGACAGTGGAAGATGTTGATGTTTCTGTCAGGACAGGAATTAAACTTCTTGTTATTCTTCAGGTTCTTGATGACTCTCTGGATGGTTTCTGGACTGTTCTCTGTCTGACCCAGCAGACCTCCTAAGAGTCTCTGGTTGGACTCCAGACAGAGGCCATGAAGGAAGCGGACAAACAAGTCCAGGTGGCCATTTTTACTCTGGAGGGATTTCTCCATGGCTCGTTTAAGGAAATCATCCAGAGATGACTCGTTGTATTTTATTCCCAGGAAGTCCTTCAGCACCTCTGACTTCCTGTTGGTGAAACAGTGGAACATGTAGACTGCAGCCAGAAACTCCTGGATGCTCAGATGAACAAAGCAGTAGACTGGTTTCTGGAAGATCACACACTCTCTTTTGAAGATCTCTGTACAAACTCCTGAGTACACCGAGGCCTCTGTCACATCCAGACCACACTGCTCCAGGTCTTCTTGGTAGAACATGATGTTTCCTTTCTCCAGATGTTCAAACGCCAGCCTCCCCAGCTTCAGAAGAACTTCCCTGTCAGCCTCCGTCAGCTCCTGTGGACTCGTCTCATGTCCCTCGTGGTACTTGTTCTTCTTCCTCTTTGTCTGAACCAGCAGGAAGTGTGAGTACATGTCAGTCAGGGTCTTGGGCAGCTCTCCTCTCTGCTCTGTAGTCAACATGTGCTCCAGAACTGTAGCAGTGATCCAGCAGAAGACTGGGATTCTACACATGATGTGGAGGCTCCTGGATGTCTTCATGTGGGAGATGATTCTGCTGGACAGCTCTTCATCACTGAATCTCCTCCTGAAGTACTCCTCCTTCTGGGCGTCAGTGAAGCCTCGTACTTCTGTTAGCCTGTCAACACATGTAGGAGGGATCTGATTGGCTGCTGCGGGTCGGGAAGTTATCCAGACGAGAGCCGAGGGAAGCAGATTCCCCTGGATGAGGTTTGTCAGCAGCTGGCTGACTGATGACTTCTGTGTGACATCAGACAGCAGCTTCCTGTTGGTGAAATCCAATGAAAGTCTGCTTTCATCCAGGCCGTCAAAGATGAACAAAAGCTGAGAGACAGCCAGCTTCTCTGCTGTGACCTTCTGTAGTGTTGGATGGAAAACATGGAGCAGCTCCAGAAGACTGTACTGCTCCTCTCTGATCAGGTTCAGCTCCCTGAATGAAAGCAGAACCACCACACTGACATGTTGGTTCTCCAAGCCCTCTGCCCAGTCCAGAGTGAACTTCTGCACTGAGAAGGTTTTTCCAACACCAGCCACGCCGTTGGTCAGAACCACTCTGATGGGTCTCTGTTGGTCAGGTAAGGCTTTAAAGATGTCCTGGCACCTGATTGGAGTGTCATGGAGGGCGTCCATCTTGGAAGCTGTCTCCAGCTGCCTCACCTCATGTTGGCTATGAACCTCTTCACTCTGTCCCTCTGTGATGTAGAGCTCAGTGTAGATCCTGTTGAGGAGGGTTCTACTTCCTGTTTCATCACTTCCTTCAGTCACACGTTCACATCTCCTCCTCAGACTGATCTTATGTTCATCTAAAACCTCCTGCAGACCAACATCTGCTGAAAGAAAGAAAAACAGAAAGAAAACTCTTCAATGTCTGAACAACAACAAGAAGTCCAGTTTTCAGAAATGAGTCCATCAGCAGACAGATGTTCAGTCTTACTTTGTACACAGCTGCTCTGACTGGCTGTCTGCAGTCCAGCTCTGCTTCTGGATCTTTCTCCACACTGGGGACAGGACCAGTCTCCTGATGAAGCAGACTGGTCCCAGTATGAGGAGATGCACTGTCTGCAGAACCAGTGTCCACAGCTGGTAGAGACTGGATCCTTCAGGACGTCCTGACACAAAGCACAGCAGGACAGCTGCTCCTCCTCACAGACACCACTCCTCTTCCTCTTCCTCCCTCTGTGAACACATTTCTTTATCACTAAAATCATTGACTGTCAGTGACAAACATCCAGATTTGATGACACTGTGCAGAAGCTCTGATGGTCACAGAGAAAAGTCAAAGTGGAGAAACTTGTGTTTGAGTTCAGAATCCAAGTTTCCTTTGCTGTTCCTGCCTGTCTTATTAAACACAGAGTGATCAGCCTACAAACTCCACAGTAAAAGCCTTCATCACAGAGCTGATTATGTCCTTCACTGGATGTACTGGAAGTTTGGGATCCATCACTTTCAACTGACCTTTGACCTCCTCTAAAAACTGTGGTGGAGCAGCGGTGTCACATTCAGAGCTTTCAGCTTTATTTTGAAAGAGTTCAGTCATCAGGAAGTGAACTTCTTGGTTCTGATTTTCTTTCTATTATTTTACAGAAGTGAAGAAGAAGAACTAAAAGCTTTGAAATGATCTGAGTGATATTTTTGAACATTGCCACCAAATTGAGTTCAGCCTCCAGCAGTAACTTTGTTTCATTATTTCATTTAATGATTGTTTATAATGTTTTGTCCAGTCACAGGAGCAGCTCAGCACATTTCACTGTGTTGTACGTGTATGACGATGCCTGTGACAAATAAACAGCCTCGGACTCTTCAATCTTTTGCATTTCTTTGGAGATCAGCTCAGTGGCCTGTTGAGACCATCTTTCTATTTCTGATGACTCAGTTCAGATTATTATCCTGATACTTTCTCCATGTCACAGACGGTGTAATGTCACTGTCATGGTCCCCGCACCTCGCCAGCTGACGTCAGTCAGACACCTTGTTTTGTTTATTCTCCCTCTCTTGCCTCTGCTCTCTCTTTCTCTCTCCCGCCCTCTCTTTCTCCTGCCGGGGGCGGAGCTCAGTGTGGGCTCCCACCCCTGGCCCACGCACCTGGGGATGATCAGTACACCTGCCGCTTATTATGAATTAGAGGGCTACTCAACTCGTCGCTGGATCGTTGAGCCATCAGCGTCAGTCGTCCTGCAATCTGCAAAGTTTAGTACGCCTGAACCTGGAGACTAACTGTTTATCTGTATGTGTGTAGATTCCCCCCTGGACCCGTTCCCTGTGCACTGTGACTGAGCGTGAGCAAGAGTGGTGGTGGAGAGAAGAGGAGCTGTGGAAATCCTCCCTTCCTGGACTCCTGCCCCTTTCACTCGCGGACCCTGGAACCCCGGCCCCTTTTTCCCCCAAACACCTTTGTATATATATTTCACTGTGGAGATCACTGTAAATACATTCACTCTTGTTTGAAGGAGTTTGTGGTCTGCGCCTGAGTCTGCTTCTGAGTATGCTTCTGCGTCGTGACAGTCACCATGTTACACACAGTGTAACATCTCCATGTTACACACAGAGCTGTTTTGTTCCTCATCACTAAATTCAAAGCTTATGTTGTCGTATCTGTTCTGGATTGTCAGAGACAGTAAAATGATTCTCACAGACTGATGCTACAGATTTCTTTCACAGACTCGTTTCCAACAGTCTTATAAACAGTAGGGCTGCTACGATTAGTCGACTAGTCACGATTATGTCGACTATTAAAATCGTCGACAACTTATTTAATCACGCGTCGTTTGAAGCTTTGTAAGATCACAAAAGACGCAGGAATAAGTAGTAGGATTTAAGAGTGTAATAACGGACTGAAACAGAAGATGGCAGCACTGCATGTGCAAGGATGCCAGCTGCCGTTAAACCCCGAAGAAGAAGAAGCTGTGTCCCAGAATTCATAGCGCAGCCCAGCTCAGTTTCCAACAATGGCGGCAGCTAGTTAGTTTTAATATTACTCTTATTATTCTTTCTGGGTCACAAAATAAAGGTTTAACATGTTTTCAGGCGAGAATGTAGCTGTGTAAACCTCAAATATCTGCTCAGTTTATCAAGACACCACATATTTTCAAAAGCGCTCCGACGTTTTCGGAGACATCTGTTACCCACTAGCTCGATAGCTAGCCGGGGGCAAGGCTCACTAGAGCCGTGAGAACACCGGACTCCCGGCAAATCGTTTTCAAACCCACCGCCGTCTTTCGCTACTCAGGTTAAATATATATAAGTCACTTAGATAACTTAAAAATGTTATTGTTTGGCTTTTTTTCGTATTTTATTTGTTCCTGAGTAAATCGGTTTGGTTGAGATTAAAGTTATAGTTTTTACACAGCTGAATAAACGTCAAGCAGACAGCTGATTGTCAGAAGTGTGAGATGCTGGAGAATTTACTCCAGTGTCCTGTTATATTTTAGATAGCAAGGAGTTTATTAAACTTCACCGAAACAATCTGCAAATTTCATTAAAATTTAATAAACTATCATCTTGTCTTTATTTTTAGTTAGCACATACCTTAAACACTTAAAGCTGTAAGCAGAGATGGGCAGTAACGCGTAATCTGATTACTTTTTTCAGGTAACAAGTAAAGTAAGGGATTACTATTGCAAAATCAGTAATTAGATTACCGTTACTTTCCCGTAGGAACGCTGCGTTACTGCGTTACTAAAACCGTGACTTTTTTGCCAGAATGTCTCATGACAGTGACGTAAGCGACTGCGCCGTTACCGACAACAGCTGTGTGCAGATCAACAATGGATCACATATCGATTGTGGGAGAGAGTATGAGCGTGCAGCGTTTAAAGCGTGGAAGTACTGACCTTACTTTGAGTTTGATTCCATAAAAAGTGACAAAAACATTAGCGTCCATCGTGCGTGGGAAGAAAACTTCTTTTTACAGCGGAAAAACCCCTAAACTTCCAAGCAAGCACCGAGTGCACTACGACATGATGGGAAACTCACAGAGAAACTCGCGGATTCTTCAACTGACCACTGCGGCACACCTGCACCAGGGTAAACCTCCGCCTACGCCACTCCTGCTTTACAGGTGAAAATAGAGCAACAGGACCGCTGAGTCTTTGATGTTATTTATTTTCTGCTGTGTTTTACTTGCATCTATTTGAAAGACTGAGTGTAAACACAAAAATATATATATTTTTGTGTTTACAGCACATAAAATATAAATATATGTTATGTGCTGAACTGTGCAGAAAATAAGTTTAAATGTTAAACAAATGTCTTCCAGTCAGAGAATGTTGCATATAATAAAATTTTTGCTTGATGCATAAAGTTAAAAGATTAAAACTAATAAAACAAGTTTTAAAAAGAGACTTTTCCATTTGATTACATTTTGTATGATGGATTATGCAGAAAAAGTAGAATTGGGCTGAAAGATCTATCGCTTTATCACCTCTTCAGGTTGTAAATCGTGTTTTTAAAAAGTAACTAAGTAATTAATTACTTTTGAAAATAAGTAATCAGTAAAGTAATGGGATTACCTTTTTGGGAAAGTAATCGGTAATTAGTTACTGATTACTTTTTTCAAGTAACTTGACCAACACTGGCTGTAAGCTAATGATAGTTATATAAGACCAAATGCTGCTGGTGCAATAAGCTGTACGTTTTACTTCCAATGGATGATGATCTGATTAGTCGACTAATCGCAAAAATAATCGGTGACTAGTCGACTATCAAAATAATCGTTTGTGGCAGCCCTAATAAACAGTGATGTCACCGTCTCCTCCTGCTGACAAACACCTTCACACAGCTCCTCCAACCAGCTGAACTAACTGACTTTCACAGCACTGAATAGACTATGTGCACGTTAGCATATGCTACTTCCGGTGCGGAAACTCCTGTGGGGAGCTTTGTTTCCGGTGTCCTATTCGCGCCTTGTTTACGGTCCAAAACAAGTTAATCAAATGAATGAATCAAATGGCGATTTACATTTCTATAGATGTCTTGGGCATTTATATGATGTTCATCGATTTGTCGATATTTTTCTCCTGCGCCTCAGAGCAAAAGAGAAAAGGGATTCAAATGTTATATTTCTCAGTATCTGTAAAAAGCGGTCCCTCGTTTATCGCGGGTATTATGTTCTAAAAATAACCAGCAATAGGTGAAATCAAGTAGCCAATTTTATTTTTTGACGGTGCAAAACGTTTCGTGGACATACAGTACTGCACTTCAGAGTCACACTGCCAGCGATCGATGCAGCGATTCTGTACTGTACAGGAGAGACGTCACGGAGGAGATCGTCTGCAGCGATCAGGACGCAGGACACAATGTGACGTAAAAAAATAAGCATGCAAACTTGCACTAAAAAAATCTGCGAAACAACGAGGTGAAAGGTGAACCGCGTTATTACCGAGGGACCGCTGTAATTTTGAAGGTAAGTCACAACTAGGGCTGGGCCATATTATACCGTTCACGGTAATACCGGTATAATGTTAGGCAACAATAGGAAAATGAAATATCGCGATAGAATATGAGTAAAACGCGCATGCGCGGTGCCTTTGTTTTCATACGCACATGGCCGATTGTTGAGTGAAACAGATGAACCAGAATTGGTTTGTAAAAATGGTGCAACTTCAGTGATGTGGAACTGGTTTGGTGTTTGTCCGTCAGATACACAACAAAGCACATTTCTTTGCAGAACATGCAAGCGGCCGTCATTATTGTCATATTTGTCGGACTAAGATGCTCTTAAATCTGGGAGTAATCTGTATGCTTCAGGACAAACGAACACTGCAGCATCACTGAGAGTTAAAAACTGTCTAAATTCTTTCATCTTTAATAAAACGATCAGCATTGCTGCTTTACCAGGTGTAACTATAAAGTTTAACTTCCAGGCATCCATGAAAACAAAATTTATTACATTTAACAGAGTTAGAAGTTAGCAGGAAGCTAGCGGAAGTTAGCTCGCTAGTTTCGCTAGTTACCTAAGCATGATATAGCATGTTCTGACTGAGAGATTTCTGAAAAAATTCAAACGTACAGCTCTGCTATCACTTCCAACATAAATGAAGACAGGGAACTAAACAGCAGTGACGTTTGTAGGGTTACTGAAGTTGGGCTAGCTGGTATATAATGATGTGCTACGTGATCGCTAGCGACACAGCTATGTTAGCATAACATAAACAGTGAAGCTGGAGACCGAACACTAACACTTTTCCACTTATAAAAGTTAACGTTAAGGTTCCTGATAGTTAGAGACAAATGCAATCGCATGGCAGGATGCTGTAAAAGGACCAATCTTCAGTCAGGAGAACAACTGAGATCATCCATCCACAATACGAGGTTAGTCATTCATATACTGCAACAACATGGGAATAGAGCAGCTGCCAGAGAATTCAACATTAATGAATCAATGGTACAGAAGTGGAGGAAGCAAGAAGAATGAGTTTAATAAAGTTTGATTTATCTGACTGCTTTGTTTCGCTTAATGTGCCTTATAATCCCGTGCACCTTATGGTCCGAAAAATACGTACTGCACACTGCAGTTTAATGTTGCAAAGCACCTCTTTTTAACTTCAGTGGATATTATACATGGTTATGCTCAGGATATGTCAGCCCATTTCTACTGGAAATGCCTTTTGGTTAAACTTTCAGCAAGGAATTTGCATTTGCACTGTTACATTTTTATAAAGCTTTAATGTACATAAAAACCAGCTTCTTGTTTAAGTGAAAATAAATGGAAGGTTGTCTTTTTGCGCTAGTAATGTTGTGGAGTTGTATTTTGTCTCGCATCAATTATATCGTCAGTTATATCGTTATCGCAAATTTTCAAATATATATCGTGATGAATATTTTTGGCCATATCGCCCTGCTCTAGTCACAACATACCCTTCGTAAATACTAATGTATTGAAACCCTTACCAGCAATCATTCATCTTTTGTGTGGCTTTTTTCACGGTTTGTTAACATGCTGTGTAGGTGTGTACTTGACCAGCTGATCTCGACATAATGGGGGAAACATGTGGTTTGACTATTCTTCACTTGTAGTTTGAATGCTGAACATTTGCCTGTTTAAATCATAAGAACTGTCACTATACAGAGATGTGCTTCTGAAAGTGGACGATGTGTCTTCTGCAGTGATGCAGTTCTGCTTGTGTTGAGTGATGTAAACAACAGATCGATCTAAACTCTTTAAACGTCAAAATTGATCATTAGATTTTTTAATGACACAACAGTGGTGAGTGTTCCCACCTTCTGCTCTTTGTAACTTAACACGATCTTTCCTTTTTTCGATGTTTGGACATGATTTTGGAGTATATTTTCACAGTAGCAATCGACCGCAATGTAAAGCTACCGGAAATGTACAACCCTACATCCGATCTCAAACCAGGAAGATAGCATTTTCTCGTGCACAGGGTCAATTTTAACTCTGGCTTTAATCATCTTATATTTTCTCCTCTTATCAATAATCCATCTGTGGAAACTGCAGAGGGGAAACAACCTGACAGGTTATCAGACCTGTTAACACCTGTTTCTGTCACAGCCTCACAATTCTGTTTGATTCATGTATAGACACAAATTTGTTCTTATTAAAATAAAATCAACTGAAAAACAAATTACCTTTTTAAATATTAAAAGCAGATTTTATATTAGATAATTTCTAGGAAAACTAATAACCAAGTCCGATATCCTTCTCTCACTGGGTCATCTTTGTCTAGTTTAAGTTTTAGATCATCCATCCATTTGCTTCCACTTGTCCTTTTCAGGATCACGGGGTCATAGGGCGAGAGGCATTGTCGACCCTGGACAGCTGGCCAGTCTGTCGCAGGGCTAACACACAGAGACAGACAACCATTCATACTCACAATTTAGATTGAATAATTAACCTATCCCCACTAACTGTAATAATAAAGTGGTCAACAACTTCAAACACCTATAAATGAGTTAGCAGATCTCTTACATGGTCAGCTGGGGTCCATGACTGAAGAACATTGTTGCTGCAGGTTCATTACTGAAGTTTACAGGATTTTCTTTGGACCAGTCACTCCTCACAGACACACAGCTGGATACTGGAGACTGTGACCTCTGACCTCTGCAAACAGAAAAAAAACCCATTTCTTTTCATATGTGGACACATAGAGCTGTGTGTCATCAGCATAGCAGTGAAAATGTCTTCTGATGATACTGCCTAAGGCAGGGGTCAGCAACCTGCGGCTCTTTAGTCTTTATTTTGCGGCTCCGTGTGGTTTGGGAAAATAAATTAGAAGTATTTAGCTGAAGTGTATTTTATTTATGTTCTTTTTTAACTTGTAGTTCTAAATTGGAAGATTATTGTGATTTTGAAATATAAAATTAAAATTATATTTTATTATTTTTTCATCGCTCAAAATAAGCGTCACACTCGTGGAAGCCGGTGTACCCGCCGAAACGCCGTGCATTTATCGAGACTTTCAGCCCCAGGTAGGCCAATTATGGATCTTCAGATCCACATTATGTCAGCAGCTGTTCTCCACCGTGAACTATGTTAAAAACAAACACGCTCACGCCTCACAGACGACAGCTTACAGTCCTGTAAAGATGAAAGTGACTTCGTACAGCCCCGACCTGCAGACGCTGTGCGCAGAGGTTCAGGAGCAGAAGTCCCGTTGTAAACATATCACGGCAGACCCGACGATGTTTGCATGAACACGCTTTTCAGGATCTCTTTATTGACCACTTTTCACACACGGTTGCTGTACGCACACAGCCGGCTGTAGCTTTGCAGCTCACAGCCCGACACACACCAACACAACAGCACAGACGTTAAGGCGGCGAGGCGTGATTGCGGGTGCCGCATGTTTTGGACCAAAATGACAGATGAAGGGTAAAGTAGATGCATTTGCATCAGCAGGAAAATACACCCAGAACGAGCATCATCATACACAGACCACTGTTAGGAATAAACTATGATGTCAGTGGTAGAATTACAGTTAGCAGATCTCTTACATGGTCAGCTGGCGTCCATGACTGAAGAACATTGTTGGTGCAGGTTCATTACTGAAGTTTAGAGGATTTTCTTTGGACCAGTCACTCCTCACAGACACACAGCTGGATACTGGAGACTGTGACCTCTGACCTCTGCAAACACACACATCAATCAGAGATAGATTCTCTGGTTAAAATCTTTTAAGCAGCTGTAAACACACAAACTAAATGATGTCATAGTTTCTGTCAGTGACAGTAATCTCAGATTAGATTACAAACAGCTGCAGAGATGTTCACAGGAAAACAAGGAGGATATGATTTTGTGTCATTCTGTCTGTAAACATGATAACTGACAGTTAGTACAGACAGGACCATTTGAGATTTTAAAATCTTGTGTCACATTTGACCTCTGACCTGTGATTCAAGGTTGATTAAATTCAATTTTATTTATACAGCGCTAATTCACAACAACAGTTGACTCAAGGCGCTTTATATTGAAAGGTAGACCCTACAATAATACATGCAGAGAAAATCTAACAATCATATGACCCCTATGATCGAGCACTTTGGCGACAGATATCTTGCAGTACTAATATATTGCAAGCTTAATCATTTTAGCAACACTGTCTACGTGGGCCGTGTCCACCGACGGCCGGGTAGGTGAGAAGGGTCTGGCTGCAGCCACTGGGCAGCGCCATATTGGGACCTCCACAGTAACTACTTTGCTTAAACTGATTATGTTGGCACTTTGTTAGCGTTACAACAACGGTATCTAAACTTTAGTAAGGAATGTGTACTTTTAACACCTCTGGTTAGCATTTAGTGGTCAGTTTCAAACATATTTGATCTTTGCTTGTTATTGAACTGCTTTTCACTATCTGTAACATCAATGCACATTGTTCCATTTACTGCATATTGCACTTTGTTCACGTCTCTCATTCCACCTGCATCAACACTGTAAAGTTTGTCACAAAGAGGTTTATATATTTATAAATACTAATATTCTCTATTCCATTCTGTTCTCCTTTTTTTGCCCAGATGTTAGTTAGCCTTAATTAAATTGTCTATGTCAATATATACGTATGTCACAAATAAAAGTGTCTTGTAAATTATGTTTTTGTAAAGAATTTTCTCCCAAATCTCTTACATGCTAACTGTAACATGTTATTTCTGCTAAAACCTGAACTTAAATGTGTATATGGTGTTTATCTGTTTCTCTCTGTTTTAGATGCAAATATCAATTTGGAGTTCTGCCTCCAAGCCAGAATTGCAGGAAAGCACCACGTGTTGGCTGTTTCACTGCCCTCTGTGCCCCACTTTCAGCCCTACTGTCAGGGCAAAGATCGAGGAGCATATAAATGGACACATTAAAAATGCTTTGCCTTCAAAGGTATGTTGGTATTAAATAGAGATGGACCGATCCGATATTACGTATCGGTATCGGTCCGATACTGACCTAAATTACTGGATCGGATATCGGAGAAAAATAAAAAATGTAATCCGATCCATTAAATATCACGAAAGCACCTCACAAAACTTGCAACACGCCGTAACTCACCTCAGAACGTTAGCAGTCGGAGCAGTATGCATCACGTGATAGAGCAGCTGTGGCATGCCGGACCTGTCGGTGGTCTGGATAGCATTTGGAGCTTCGCTAGCAACCTGGCATTTCATCTCCGACAAAGTTATCCCCGAGAGAAGTAAAGCAAGTGTGTAAGTCCATCTCTGAATGTTTGTAAAGCATTCCCACGTTAAGCTTAACAAGCGACTGCCTCTCGCTCTCCGGCTGCTACTTCAATCATGAAACTGCTTAAATGATCAGCTGATCGGCTTTTCTGTCGCGAGTCCGTCTCTCTTGTTTGTTTTTGGCCCACTTTGCACCAGAAAGAGGAAACCAGCGGCTGAACAACAGCAGCACGTTTAAGCTTGATCAGCTGTTGTTAGAATTTATTTAATATTTCTTTCTACACCAGGATCTTTTTCTACGTAGCTGACGCTGGTAACTGTGCAGGGGCGGATCTAGCAAAGTTTAGCCAGGGGGGCCGATAAGGCATGAACAGGGAAAAGGGGGCACAAAGACATACTTTTCTTTCTTATTCTCATTTAAAATGTCGAGCTTTTAATAAATAATTATCTGACACCCAAAGTTTTAATTTGATGTAAAATGAATAGAAGTCAATTACTGTATATAGTAACTATTAAGTCTAATATATATACCCTAGTAAGCTATAGTACTTTTTACTTTGGGAAGGTACCATCTGTGCAGTCTGCAATTTTGTTGAAGAAAGATGTTGAATCTATTTAATATTTCTTGAAAAATAATTGATTTCTGTGCATTTTTTTTCACACTGCATCAAATTAAGGTTGATTACGTCGATTAAGCATCATGAGGTGGCGCGTGAGGGGTGGTTCCTTATTTTTTATTTATTTATTTTTGTTGTTGCTGGGAGTTGGAACCCTATTAGTTAGGTTGCTTAATATTTACGCTAAGTACTCTTTAAAATACCAGAATAGGGAGGATGGTGTAGGTCTAAGTTTATTAGATTGATCAGTATTGCTGAACTATGAAATATTTTTTTTGTATACAGGTATAACAGAATAGCTTTAGTGTAGTTGTTGTTTTAAACTTGAGTATGAACTTGCAGACTTGCAAAATGCAGCAAGATATTTTAAAAAACAGTTTTGTTGATTAAAAAACACTATATCGGATTCATATCGGTATCGGCAGATATCCAAATTTATGATATCGGTATCGGTATCGGACATAAAAAAGTGGTATCGTGCCATCTCTAGTATTAAATATACCTCATAGTTAAAGTTATAAATATGCACCTCTTTTCAGCACCTCTGCAGTCTCTTTGTTGACCTAAAAGTTGATTTTCACATTGTACAGTTCAGTTCATTCATCAACAAGAGAAAAAAGTGTTTTCATTAAATATTTTTTCCTGTTCACCATATTTCCTGACCGCTCTTGTGGTCCACACCATTTTGCTTTCATTATTGAGCATGGCTTTGATATTTTTGTTAATATGTACAATCTGATTGTTAGATAAACTGATTGCATTCTATACAACTACATTTAAATTACATGTTGTTGTTTTTTTTCTCTCTTCCAGACAAAATGATATGCCGGTGCACTTTCACTGCTCTGTCTGTAACATGACAGTCATACAGCGTCATGTCAGCATTCAGGACTGCTCCCCGCTCTCCAAAGAGCCCCGCCTCCCTCTCGATGTCTTGTCTCCAGCATCTAAACCATTTTCTGAATCTTCAGTAGAACATTCATGTGCTCCTCCCTCTGTGCTAAATGAAACTTTGGCTTGTGGAAAGTCCATGAAAATGAAACGATTTATTTTCAGCTTTTGGCCATTTGAAACCCATTATGACATTTTTAAATTCCTTGTTATTGACAGTGCTAAATCATGCAATTTAGGTAAAATTGCTTTCATTCTAAACAACACATAAAAATTATGGTTGTTTTCTTTTTTCTTTTTTACACCAAATTACATCATTTACCCATTTTTGGCCAAACAACCAATTTCATGTAATATTCTTAGTTTCAAATAAGGGCATCTGATGGCTTACTACACTGCAGTGGACCAAAAGAATGACACAGGTTTGATCTTAAGGATCTAATAGTTGTGTTTGTGCATGACATTGCAACACAAATATGTATTTGCAATAGGGGTGGGGGAAAAAAATCGATTCTGTGTAGTATCGTGATATTTTGTTTGCTAATAATGTATCGATACAGGGACAGCAGAAATCGATATTTTGTTACAAAAAAGGTTTATGTGCGATGACTTCAGAGCATGTTGATCCTTTTTATGAGCAACAATCCTGACATTCCTTCACTGTCCAAATGTGTTTAACTTTTTGTTGGCAGCAATAAACATGACAGTTTACTTATTTTAATTTAAAACACGTTTTATTTTAATTACGTTTAAAACTTTTTTTATTTAATGTAAAATTATATTTTGTTTTAATTTACTTTCAAATTCTTCAGTTGCTGAAGGGGCTGCATAGTTTTCATAAATTGCATAGTTCAGAATAGCTATAATTGTACCAGATGGTTGCATTCAGTTAAGTTGGATTAGACTGTAATACAAACCGTTCAAGTTTGTCAACAATAAAACTGGCTGAAATGAGAGAAAGACTGACTTTGATATTAGATAAAATGAATATTGATAAAGTTTACCTTCATGTACAGAATCTGAATATCGCAGAATATTTTAAAAAAATTGCAATAATATCGTATCGTGGGATGTATGGTGATTCCCACCTCTAATTTGCAAGATAAACTGGAATAAATTATGACACATCAAATATTACACAGACTGCAGTGAATTTCTGTTGATACAGGCTATTGAGCTTTGAGTTTCCCAGTCAAACTTATCAGCCAAAATATTAACTCTCAAAAAAAACAAAAAAAAAACAAAGCTGCAGCACATACAGCAACAAACACTGTTAGTAAATGTGTTCTGGAGTTTATGCAGGTGCAGAAAGTGCTGCTGCTGTAAATAAGCCTAACAGCTTCCAGATCACTTATGTTTCTGGAAAGATGGTAAGAAGGGCATCGCTGCTCATTTCTACAATCTCCCAGATCTTGGAATACAATGCCTTTGTCCCATGAAAACCACTACACAGTACTAGGAGTCCACTAAAACCTACAAATGAAGAGAGATCATTTGTAATATTCTGGATATTTATGATTGAGCTGTTTGTATATATTAGAGCCATTTCTTATATTCTGTAACACTGTCATATATATTGTATTATGTCATTAGTTCAGTCAGTTATTGTTACTGTGTTAGAGTAACTGCAAACACATACTTTCATTAAGGATTAATAAAGTATCTGATTCTGATTAAATACACTGAAGTTACTGTAGGAAAAAAAACTAAATCAGCTGATTTTAAACTAAAGGGTTGGAGCTGCTCTCAGATTTGGTTCTTTTTTTAAATCAACACGACCATAAGGAATCATTTATGATGTCACTGGTAGAACACATTTATATAAACAACCTTTAAACTCTGAGTCAGCAGATCTCTTACATGGTCAGCTGAGCTCCACGATTGAAGAACATTGTTGCTGCAGGTCCATGACTGTAAGGTGGAGGTGTTTGTGTAACCCCGTCACTCCTCACAGACACACAGCTGGATGCTGCAGATGCTGCTCCGTCCTCTTCCTCCATCTTCTTGATGTCAGGGTGGAGTTAGTCTGAGAGGTAAACACACACACACTCAGAGGTGCTGTTGTACTGGAAGCATCACACTGACGGCTTTCTAATGTTGGAGCTTTGGCCCTAAAGTCCAAACCAGTTATTTTAGAGGCTCAAAGTCTTTAAAAAACACCAAAACCATCACATTATTTAATAAGTACATGATCAGGTGGATGAAGGAACTCAGTGTGTTTGGGATCATCATCATGGTGAGGAGCCCACATGTTACGGCTCCTTTGGAGAGAAGCTGAGGATCACTGCAGGAAGTGAGCTCATGAAACCAAACTGCTGTTTGTGAGCAGCATGACTCTGTTATTGGAATCAGAATCAGAATCAGAATCAGAATACTTTATTGATCCCTGGGGGAAATTATTTTTTGTTACAGTGCTCCATTTTAAACCAACATTAAGACAAGACAGACAATACGCTAACTAAGAATAGTACAATATATACATATATATACATACATACATACATAAGTCACTTATAAATAAATATTTGGAAAAGAAACATGTGTAGTTGTAGCAGCAAACAGTGTGTTAAGTGGATGCGTTGTACAGGGAGATGGCCACAGGCAGGAAAGATTTCCTGTGTCGTTCAGTGGTGCTTTTCGGTAATCTCAGTCTCTCACTGAACGAGCTCCTGTGACTGACCAGCATGTCATGGAGTGGGTGGGAGGTGTTATCCAACATTGTCTTTATCTTGGACAGCATCCGCCTCTCCGACACCACCTTGAGGGAGTCCAGCTCCATCCCCACAACATTGCTGGCCTTACGGATCAGTTTATTAAGTCTGTTGGCATCTGCGACCCTCAGCCTGCTCCCCCAGCATGCAACAGCATAGAGGATCGCACTGGCCACCACAGACTCATAGAAAATCCTCAGCATTTTCTGGCAGATGTTGAAGGACCTCAGTCGCCTCAAAAAATAGAGACGACTCTGGCCCTTCCTGTAAAGTGCTGTGGTGTTTTTAGCCCAGTCCAGTTTATTGTCAATGTGTACTCCAAGGTATTTATAGTCCTCCACAATGTCAACACTGACCCCCTGGATTGAAACAGGGGTCAAGTGTTTCCTGGTCTTCCTGAAGTCCACGATCAGTTCCTTGGTCTTTGCCACGTTGAGCTGCAGATGATTCTGCTCACACCACGTGACAAAGGAGTCGACCACAGCCCGGTACTCTGTCTCATCATCCCTGCTGATGCATCCAACCACCGCAGAGTCATCAGAAAACTTCTGAAGATGGCAGGTCTCTGTGCAGTGGCTGAAGTCTGTGGTGTAGAGGGTGAAGAGGAAGGGGGAGAGGACAGTCCCCTGTGGTGCCCCTGTGTTGCTAATCACCTTGTCAGACACACACTGTGGGAGACGTACATATTGTGGTCTTCCTGTCAGGTAATCAACAATCCAGGACACCAGAGAAGCATCCACCTGCATCGCTGCTAACTTATCACCCAGGAGGGTCGGCCTGATGGTGTTGAAAGCACTGGAAAAGTCAAAAAACATGACCCTCACAGTGCTCGCCGGCTGGTCCAGATGGGTGTAGACACGATTGAGCAGGTAGATGATGGCGTCCTCTGTTCCGAGACGAGGCTGATAAGCGAACTGAAGGGGATCCAGATGTGGTCTTACTATGGGTCGCAGCTGGTCCAGGATGAGCCTTTCCAGGGTCTTCATGATGTGGGAGGTCAGTGCCACGGGCCTGTAATCCTGGGGGCCACTGGGACGAGGCGTCTTTGGTACAGGGACGAGGCATGATGTCTTCCACATCACCGGGACCCTCTGCAGACTCAGACTCAGCATAAACAGTTTATGAAAGACTCCACACAGCTGGGGGGCACAGGCCTTGAGGACAAGGGGACTCACTCCGTCTGGTCCAGCAGACTTGCCTGAGTGAAGTCTCCTCATTTGCATCTCAACCTGGTATTGAGTGAAGGTGATGGGTGGGGGAGGGGTGTCAGGAATCTCACAGGAGGCAACATGTGAAGAGAGAGGCTGGCACAGTGGTGTGGCTCTGGATTCCAGGCTGACTGCAGGTGAGGTTGTGGGGGTGGGAGCAGACACTGTGGTGTCGAATCTATTGAAAAACAGATTCAACTCGTCGGCTCTATTCTCACCTCCCTCAGCTCCCCTGCTGTTGGTTGGCCTGAATCCAGTGATGGTCTTCATGCCCCTCCACACCTCTCTCATGCTGTTCTGCTGGAGTTTCCACTCCAGCTTCCTCCTGTAATTGTCCTTAGCCTCTCTGATCTTGTCCTTTAGTAACACCTGGACCTTCCTCACCTCCTCTTTGTTGCCCCCTCTGAAAGCCCTCTTCTTGTTGTTGAGGAGGGCTTTGATGTCCTTAGTCACCCACGGCTTGTTATTTGGGTAACAATGAACAGTCTGAGCTGGAACAATGGAGTCGGTGCAGAAAGTTATGTAGTCTGTGATACACTCAGTAAGCCCATTGATGTCCTCGGCGTGAGGCTCACAGAGTGTTTCCCAGTCGGTCACCTCGAAACAGCCCTGTAGTTCCGCTATTGCCTCCTCTGACCACCTCCTAACAGTCCTGGTGGTCACAGGTTCCCTCCTCACAATTGGCACATAGCGGGGGGTGAGGTGAATCAGGTTATGATCTGACCTACCAAGTGGGGGGAGGGAGGAGGAGCTGTATGCATCCTTGACGTTAGCATACAGTAAGTCTAAAGTTTTCTCTCCCCTGGTGGGACAGTCCACATATTGTTTGAATGTTGGTAGTGTATTGTCCAGTGATACATGGTTGAAGTCACCCGAGATCACAATAAAGGCACTCGGGTGCTGAGTCTGTAGCCGAGCTATGGCAGAGTGGATAGTGTCACATGCAGCTGTGGGGTTAGCAGAGGGGGGAACATAAACAGGACCTGCTCTGTGTTCTACATATGATCAATACTTCAAATATCTATAAACATCTCATCTTATATTTGTTGCACTTGGTCACATCTGTGTTTAAAAATAGATTTTTAATGTCACTGAGAGTTCTTTTCTACCTTTATTGATTTATTTTGGAATAAATTAAATATAAAGGTGCCAAAAACTGCCTGCAGCTTCAGCTCTGTGACAGGAAACTACTGTCAGGCTCAAAATGACTTCAGATTATTCATCACAGAGTGTTTATAGATCACAGGACACGTTACAGTTTCACTGTCGATGTTTTAGTTTAAAAGAATGACGTGATAAGATCTTACTGTGAATCTGCGCGCTCATTGGCTAATACCCTGAGACTGACAGGTGGTTATCCAATCAGCGTGCGGCCTCACACGGACATAAAACTCTTAAAGTTTGTTTCTGAAGGGATTTTCAGATCAGACCTGATGTTTCTGCCTACAGCCTGTTTACCGATATAATCAATATCAGACATCAGAGCAACAGAAACCTCGGTGATCAGGACGCCGGGACTGAGAACAGGAAGTGGCTCAAACGTCGCACTTTCATAAAGTCAGCCTGAACTCCACTCACCGAGTTTCTGTCGCCATTTTAGTTTTAAAAGACGTCGTGATAAGGGCGGGTCTTACTGTGAACCTGCGCGCTCATTGGCTAATAACTTGAGATTGACAAGTCGTTATCCAATGAGCGCGCGGCTTCTCCCAACATAAAGTAGTTTCCTTAGAAAAACCAAAGTCTGATTATTTTTGCCTCCACTGACGGAGCCTGTTGTTCCCGCCACAGAGACACAGTAATGTCAGAGCGGTGTTAACACTCACCTGCCTCAGCACAGCTCTCACTCTCCTCCTGCTCTCTCAGCTAAACTCACTTCCTCTCTACTTACAGGAAACCAGCGCTCAGAGGAGCCGACCGGCCTCACGTTTCACCCACAGACACGAACAGCGTGGAATTATTTTATGTCATAAGAAGAAACATATTCATGTTAACACTCGCCTGCATCAGCTCCACCTTCCTCCTCCTGCTGCTCTGAGCGGAGGATCAACACTTTCACTTTCACTGCTCCTCCCTAAACACAGAGGATGCTGGGACTTGTAGTTTTTACCTTGTGTGATATTTATGGCTGTGACACTAAATCACAGCACGAAGACTTCCTGCAAATATGTCACAGGCAATAAAAGTTTCACATTAAAGGTGAAGTTATTTTTCTGTCTCATGTTCAATAAACAGTGAGCTGGGAAAACTGAAGAACAGACTTCAGACGTTCCCTGCAGAGTTTCTGCTGCTCGGTCGTCTGCATGTTGCTGAGTAGACTTGTAGTCAAGACCGCCTAATCCGAGACCAAGACAAGACCAAGACCAGAGGGTATCGAGACCAAGACCGAGACCAAGACCAGAGGGTATCGAGACCAAGACCGAGACCAAGACCAGAGGGTATCGAGACCAAGACCGAGACCAAGACCAGAGGGTATACCCAGCAGTGTCCCAGCAGAAGCTGGGGTTTGTTAGATCCTGTTCGATCCAGAGGAAACAGGCTAAAAGAGTCGATCGGGGGGATCATGGTTTTATTATGTGCTCGTTATGATTGAAGCTCTGGTTGTGTGTTAGAGACAGAACCTGCAGATTCCTCCACTCTGCCTCCTCCTCTGCAGGAATCAGCCTCTTGGCTGGTTTTATTCACCAACGTGAATAAAATCATCAAACTAATCCAAGTTCATTGTGAAATGCCTGAAAATGGAGGAATAAATCTGTCAGTTACCGTATAAAGTTTGAGTTTGTCAGTGTTTTACACGGAGACGGTCGTCAGATGTTGAATGTTTAGCATGAAAGTTCCACATCTGGAGAAACCTTCAAGATTAAAGCCAGTGAAAAGTGAAGAGTTTCTGCAGCAGCCGCACTTCCTGCAAATCTGTTCTTTCAAAATAAAGTGAAGAGTCTAAAACTATATTCACGACAGGTTTAAAGGTGAAGGTGGTCACATGGTTTTAGTGGAATGCCTACGTGGGCGCGTCTGAGTGATTTTGATTCAGATTCGTGCAGCGTGGAGCAGTAAACACTTGTTTTTGTTCATCTGGACTCATGAATGATTCCAGTTAGCACATTTCCAGCCAATGAAACGTAACTACAGATGAAGACAAACACATTTAAGCTGCCTGACTCTCGAGTGTGGGTGCGTGTTCCCATTTTCAGGCTGTTTTAGTTTTCAGTTTAGAGGAACGCTGCAAACTCACAAAAACTTCTTTCTTGTGAGGTTTTGTTGTCAGACTGATAAAAGCAGCAGCAGCTGGTGTTTGATGAGCAGACGTGTGTTTCCTGTTCTGTAATAATCAGCTTGTTACCATCACATAATGAACTCAGCCGTGACCAATGAGGCCGTCTGCTCTTCTTCACCAACAGGAAGTGAAACATTTCTCACTGATTCTGAAATCTTCACTTGTCTCACAAATTCACAGTAACACACACACGGTTGTGTTTTCATATCCTTGTGGGGACATCTATTTGACATCATGCTCTCCTCAGCCTTTTACTCTAACTATTAAGACTGAATGCCTAACCCTGACCTGACTGTCCCTGACACTAAAACCACATTCTGAGTCTCAAAAATGTCTTCAAACTTGTGGGGACGGGCATTTTGGTCCCACAAAGACATGTAAACATGCACACACACAGGTATTAATGACCTCACAGGTTCATGTTTGGGGCTTTTAGCATCTTTGTGTGTCGCTCAGATTTAATTCACTCTTGTTTTGAGGTTTTGTGCCTTTTTGTTTCATTCTTTGTGCGTTTATTTTCTCTTTAAGACTTTCAGGACTCGTGCTGTTGGCTTTTTCCTGGTGTGTTATTAGTATTTTTCATTTCTAAACTTATTGTAGAAGAAGGACCAATGGAACATTGATGTGAAAATAAACATGATCGTTTAATGTTTTTGTCAGTCATTAAAAAATAAATCCTGGTCTTTCATTTTGCTGCTGCATTGTTCACAGAAACACATATTTTCCTGTTTCTTTCTGTTTGTGTTTTTCTGCTTTTGCCTGTTTAGCGCTGCTGAGCAGGAAAACCCAGACGAACAAAAACCTCTTAAGTAAATGTTTGAGTCACTTTGGGTCTGAACTGTAAAAAACTGCAGACTGAAACAGATTTGAAGGCATCACAGGAACAGCCTCACATTCAAAACATGAAAGAGAGGACTTTTATTTTGAAACACTCAGGAAATGACAGAGGGAAAGTTTTTTAATTAAAACAAATTATTATTTTATGCATTCTAAGTTCATACAACCACCAAAACTGTGATGATCCTCACATCAGCTTTACTGTGTGAGGTCACATACACGATCATTAATGTTACTATTATTATTATTATTATTATTATTATTATTATTATTATTAGAGACTTGCAGAGAGAAGAGGTGGAAACATTTTGATTTTCATAAATTTAACAGACTAAAAACCTACAAACATGTTTGGTGCTGAAGAAAAATGGAAAATATCAGAACATCAGAGCTTAGACGACCTCCCTCATCATCTTGGTGACATCGTTGCTAAGGGTGACCATGTCCAAGGCCCAGCCCCTGGACAGGTTGGAGCGTGTCGTCTCCTGGCGCATGGCGGTCAGGAAACCCTAAAGCAGTGGTTCCCAAACTTTTTTTTGCTGGGCCCCTCTTGTTTTACAAGATAAATGTTCGCGCCCCCCTCTCGCGCGCGCACGCACAAACACAACCTCTAACCACACACGCCCATATTTTGCTCCATTGCGGTTTATTTCACACCTCAAACATTTAGTAAACAATTAAGCAAATACAAATAATCTGCAATAAATTACAGGTAGTAAGAAAATAAACTACTAACTCTTTTACGCTACGTCCACATCTACACGGGGATTTTTGAAAACGCAGCTGTTTCTATGCGTTTGGACCTTTCGTCCACATGTAAACGGCGTTTCGAATCACCGAAAACTGAGATTTTTTAAAACTCCTTTTTTGCGTTTACGTGTAGACGAGGAATACAGAGTTGGTCACGCAACGTCAAAGATATGTGCCTTTTTTTCACGTCACGCTGTGCGCACATTATTGTTTACATGAGATGAATTGCAGAATGGCAGATAGAGACAAAATACTGTTAATCTGACTATCTGCAGGTTTTACACACTTACATACACACATGCAGTTGCTGTCCCTCCATTTACAAAGGCAGAGGCGTCACGGTGTGATTATCTTCCCTTTGGTTTCACCTGCACAAGTGCCGAGGTAGGTATTGATAGCAATGTTGAATATTATTACACAGGAAAAAACAACTACATGTAAAATATGCTTCACCATATTTTCTAGTCTTTGGCTTAGAATGAAGTTGGTTTGGACATATATTCAGCGATGCTTCATCTCCTGCTTTGCGTTTCTGTGGGTGCGCCCAATTTCTGTGGGCACAAAGTGTTAAGTGTGAAACGAGGCAGATCTGTCGTGGTCCTGAGTCACTGACCCAGTGTTTTGAGTTTGTTGGTATTATTTTCCAGTTTCTGCTGTTTTGTATTTGTTCTTAGGGTTTGAGTTGTGTGTTTAGTGTTTCTATTGTCCCTACCTGTGTCTTTCCTCTGTGTTCTGTTCGTGTCCCCAAGTTGGTATTGTGAAACAGCCTGTGAGTTTCCTGTTTTACTTTGTAGGTTTGTGTCTCGTTATGCCCATTAGTTCCAGCTGTGTCCCCTCCTGTCTGCCTGTGCTCCTCGTCGCATCGTCTGTGTTACACTCACCTCTTCCAGGCTCGCACGCTCACTCCTCTTCAGCCACTCACCCTCACACCGTTACACTCTCATGCCAATCCAGCAACAGGCAATCCACACAGGGTCAGGGACGCGTCCAGGAAATCTAGGTACAGGAAAGAACAGGTCAGGAACTGTAATGAACAGTACTGAGAATCAACTCAATGATTTAGCACAAACTGAGAAGACTCAACAAATCACCAACCTGTGGCCTAGAGTGTCCTGGTGCCACGTGCACTTATGGACACTCTTATGTTCGAACATGGTGTTCGTTATGGCCAAGCTGTGGTTTGCACAGAAGTTCAATAACAAAACACCACTCGGGTTCAGGTCCTGGGGTCCATTCCTCCCAATCACGCCCCTCCAGGTTTCACTGTTGTTGCCCACATGAGCATTTAAGTCTCCCAGTAGGACCCTCCAGTGTCCCACCCAGGGACTCCAAGAAGGCTGGGTACTCTGAACCCCAACCTGGAGGCACAGATAACAAACCCTCTCATCCACTGGGAGAAACCCCAACATACAGGCAGCAAGCTGAAGGGACACCAGGATACCCACCCCAGGCCGCCGCCTCTCACCAGGGGCAACTCCAGACTGAGACAGAGTCCAGCCCCTCTCCAGGAGGCTGGTTCCAGAGCCCAAGCCGTGTGTTGAGGTGAGCCTGACTATATCTAGCCGGTTCCTCTCAACCTCACGCACTAACTCAGGCTCCTTCCCCACCAGAGAGGTGACATTCAATGTCCCAATTGCCAGTCTTGGGATTTGGTTCGCTCCGGGACGGCGCCCACAATGCACCCAACACACATTAGTTGGTATCAAATGAGCACAACTGATCATTAATCCCACTCCATGGTCCTTAGGGTGGCACAGTTGCTTCACTCTCTCCTCTTATTCCATTAGAAAGCATTCTGTATGTCCCTAATATAACTGAGAACTTCAATAAAATCTCTGAATCTAACAATATAAAAATGGCACTGAGTCTGTGTCTGCATTTGTGTGACATTAATGTTCCACTTTAAGTTGGAGGTTTTGACTCCCACTTTTAACTCCTTCTCTTAATGTGGATGATCATACAGCTGGCTTCTTGAAAGGGGGGTGGGTGGGGGGCACACTACAGCCAAACTACACAACAGGACAAATGAAAAGAACAATCACAACTTCTCCTGTATCAGTGTGTTGCAGTGATTGTTTAGTTTTACTATCACTCAGTGTTTCTCATCAAAGGCAGTGCAACTGTCTGTGACACTGTGGCACTCTGTCAAGATTGTTGCACATTTGTGTCTCCTTTATAAAGTCAAACAGGATTTTGAATTGTCTGACATTTGCACGGGAATCTGGAGGAGGGAGACGGGCCTTCTTCAGTTTCCTAAGAAACTGTAGTAACTCTAACTCTACTCTAAGAGAGAGATCCACTAATGCCTCGCACCAACACAAACTGGGTTCTGGAGTCAAAGAGCTGTTAGTGTTTACAAATCGAGCGCAGCGACAGGATTGTGTGTCAGAGACAGAATCTCAAAGATTTTTGTGGCCCTGATGAAGACCCAATTCTGGACATTCAAACTGTGTTATTAATGTTTTTAACATCTACAGATCATTATCCAGATATTTAATACAAATAAGCATGTCTTATTTTTGTGTTTTATACATTTGAACTCACATCTCCTGTGTTTAGAAAACAGCAGAACTTTTGTAATTGGCCCAAAAAACGAACCATGTCCATAAGCGCTGATTTGAGCCTTTTAGCAAATCTTGCCCTAAACAGCCTGTTGCTGTTACAAAACAGAGGAAACATAGTGGAGTCTAATTGTTGCACCGTGGAGCTCAGCTGAACTCAGTTCTGGGAGTTGAAATCAACAGAAAGTGTTTTATTTGACACTGAAACAGTTTCTTTTCCATCCATGAAGGAAGCTTTTGTATTTCACTCAGCAAAATATACAGTCTGGACTGCACAACATTTCAGACTGCATGTGATCTGTGCACAAAAACATCGAGCTTCATGGACACACGCAGGTCCTGCTCCACTTCCTGCTGTTGCCATGGCTTTGCTCTCGTCTTGCATTCAGTCTAATTACAGCTTCTTATTCAAACTCTGCACGTCACTAATTCCTGGTCTCTCCTTGTTGAATACTTTTTATCTTCAGCTGTCCTTGAAATCATTGAAAATCATACAGTTATGTCTATAAGACTTTGGACAGAAACAACTTTCTCTAACTTTGGTTCTGTAAATTACAACAATGAATTTGAAATGATACAACTCAGATGTAGTTTCAGCTTTAATTCAGTGGGTTGCATTAAAATGTGAGGAACTAAAGCATTTTTTAGAATTATCCTATGGAGCTCCGCAGGATGTGCTGTATCAAGCATGCACCGGGACGAAGGAAAGACGGGTGGACTTCCTGGTGGAGCTTGCAAGAGAGCTGGCTCACTCTCATGTAGCTGGGAAGAAGGCAAGAAAAGAACAGTTGCTTCGGACACAACCCTCCACACCGAGCCCTGGAAAAAGAGCCATGTGTCAGGTCAAACACAAATGCAAGAACAATCATGCCACTGTGCGATGTGTTCACTGCTACAGATACACATGTGGTAAATGCAGACTACAGATACCATGGCAGTGCCAGGATTGTGAGTGATTGCTGAAAATGTTGAAATGTACTCACTCACTTTTTATTATTATTTGTAAATATGTGTACAAATGGTTGGTTTTTTTGTACTGTTTTTATCAATAAATCTCAGCAACAAAGGACAAACACCCATGTGTGTTGATTTCTCCCTAAGATGGCAAACTGAAACACAAGTTTCCTTGTGGCTCAGGAAACTAACCACTCCAAGTTGGTGACTTTTGGAGATTTATTTTCCTGGATGATTGAGAATGCATCAAGACGAACACAAAAGGAAGTTCACCGCTTTTAGCAGCTCCCCCCCAGACAAACAAAGAGGCAGTTGGCAGTTAGAAATCAGCAATCATTCACACACCCCCACTCCCCTCCAGAATTCTCAGGTAACAACCTAATTTACATATGAATGACTAGCCAATTTAGCTTCCACTTGGCTGAAGCTAAAGCCTAGCTAAAAGCCTACCAGCCATTTGGCAACTCAGCCCATCACACGTCCACGTCTCTCCTTGTTTCGTCTTTTATTATGAAAGGGTTGTGTTTCCATGTTCAGTGTGTTTCATTTTGCTTCCCCTGTGGTGTCAGGTTCATTTGTGTCAGCTGTGTTTCCACTTCCCTCCTTTCTCTTCTGTGTATTTAAGTCCGCTGTCTTCCTCTGGGCAGTGTTGGTGCGTTTTCCTCCGTTCACGTTATTCCGGGTTTCAGGTTATCTCCTGATTCTGTTTAGGTCCATGTTCATGTTCATGATTTTTCATCAGAGTTTCTCGCATGCACCTCCTCGGATTCATGTTCATGTTTTTCTTGTCATAGTTGTCATAGTCATACCGAGTTATTCCCAGGATAGGTTTTAGTTTTAGTTTCCGCCCCTGTTTGCTGGGCCTTGTTTTGTGTTCGTGTTTTTCAACCTAATAAATGGTTTGTTTTTTTGTTAAGATTCAGGTCCATCTCTCCCTTGTCTGCTTCCAGGTTCATATTGCAATCACATCAGCCACAGTGACAATAAACTTATTTTGATTTTTAACTTTCTTTATTTTTTCAGCAATATTATGTAAATATAAACATTTTGCATCTTACAATATAAAGCCTGGATCCTGCACATATTGCACTTTGAACTTGAACTGTGTTGTCTGTTTATTGGAGATTGTACTACTTGAATTCATTATCCTGGTGATATAACACATTAATTCTCCATTTGGAATCAATATAGTATATAATACAGTATCTGTCTATCCATCTATATAGCTATTGAATTGAACTGGAGTGAATGGAAGAGAATTAAATAATGGATTTCATGTTCATGTTTATCTATGTTGTAACAGTGACGACTTGAGACATCTGTTTGGCACTATATGAAGAGAATTAAATAAAATTTAAATAAAAATGATATTAACTGTATTTATACATTTTATATTTTTGGATGAGACACTGTCAGTGTGCTGTTATATAACTCAGGTATTTTTAAGGCCTGACTGGTGGCATTGGTGCCATTGCTTTACTGTGCTGTTGGATGTGTATGTGGGCTATTCCTTGTACCTGACATTTGATTGGGCATCACTGTGTTGCTATGGTATGATCCTGGTAGTTGTTGTTAATAAAACAATAACAAATTCAAATTCAAACATTGCTGCATTCTTCTGTCACTGAGGATTCCAAACCTGCACTCAGTCTCCTCATTACTTTGGTATTGAACAGACAAACTTTGGAGCTCCTGCAAACTTTATTCACAAACTGCAAATATTTTACACAAATCTGCGACTGACAACAAGCACAGAGACTTCAAACAATCACTGAAGTAAGGACTGAAAGATTTACTTTTAAACAATAATGATTAAGACCTTTTTCGTAAGGTTGTTTTCCCTTGATTGCCAGCTGTTACTGTTTTTATCTTCATATCTTTCATATTTGTCCACCTAAACAATGCTTTAATGATACAGTTTGAGAAGTTTGATATGAATTTATCCAACTGACTTGAAAATGAAACTGACAACTGTCCTGTAATCTTACACAGAGAAACCAAATCCTGCGTCTTTGCCTTGACAGACGCCTAAAATGGCTCGAGCTGTGGTAAGTTACCCTTCACTGTGTCTGTTTCTAAACATTCAATCGTGTGAATTTTTAAAGAAAAATCCAACAACAACAATAATAATATGTAACAGAGCAAAACGTCAGATGACTTGAATGTTCCTCTGCAACACAAAGTCAAAGTCTGCCTCCTCCACAGGCAAAGGAGAAGCTCCCACGCTCATCCAGTGCAGACCGTTGTGCTCTGGACAATGAAGTTCCCGCTTTCATGTTCCGACCTATCAGCGCACCTGCATGTGAGCTCCTAAGTCCAACACCTGCTGATGCCAGCTTTCAGTCGAAGGACACAGACAAGATCATGCATCCAGATTTGAAAAACGATCGTTCATCCCTGGATGATGAAGTGACATTTTTCATGTGTCCTAGCGATGTTCCTCTGCCTCCGAGACCTCCACCCACTGCAGAGTTAGGTCTCTGCAGAAAGCGCAGATATTCTACTGCTTTTTCTGTTAATGGTGAAGAGGAACATTTGATGCCCAAACGCATGAGGCTGATGAGTTCTGATGTACCAGTTTCTTCAGTTCCTCCACCTGCTGATGCCAGCTTTCATGCAAAGGACACTGACAAGATCATGCATCCAGATTTGAAAAACGATCGTTCATCCCTGGATGATGACGTGATGTTTTTCATGTGTCCTAGCGATGTTCCTCTGCCTCCGAGACCTCCACCCACTGCCGAGTTAGGTCTCTGCAGAAAGCGCAGATATTCTACTGCTTTTTCTGTGGAGGATGAAAAGGAACATTTGATGCCCAAACGCATGAGACTGATGAGTTCTGATGTACCAGTTTCTTCAAATCCTCCACCTGCTGATGCCAGCTTTCATGCAAAGGACACAGACAAGATCATGCATCCAGATTTGAAAAACGATCGTTCATCCCTGGATGGTGAAGTGACATTTTTCATGTGTCCTACTGATGTTCCTCTGCCTCCGAGACCTCCACCCACTGCAGAGGTAGGTCTCTGCAGAAAGCGCAGATATTCTACTGCTTTTTCTGTTAATGATGAAGAGGAACATTTGATGCCCAAACGCATGAGGCTGATGAGTTGGGATGTCTCTAAGTCTCCAGCTGCTGAGAAGGAGTATGTTTGCTTTACGTGTCCTGAAGACAAGAGGTCTGAGTTACCTCTCAGCTCCCTCCAAGGCCATCCACCATCACAGGTCAATAATAATGACACTGACCAGTGTACCATTCTGCTGCCTCCTGAAATCCCAGTGCCTCCACCCACTGCAGAGTTAGGTCTCTGCAGAAAGCGCAGATATTCTACTGCTTTTTCTGTGGAGGATGAAGAGGAACATTTGATGCCCAAACGCATGAGACTGATGAGTTCTGATGTACCAGTTTCTTCAAATCCTCCACCTGCTGATGCCAGCTTTCATGCAAAGGACACAGACAAGATCATGCATCCAGATTTGAAAAACGATCGTTCATCCCTGGATGATGACGTGACGTTTTTCATGTGTCCTAGCGATGTTCCTCTGCCTCCGAGACCTCCACCCACTGCAGAGGTAGGTCTCTGCAGAAAGCGCAGATATTCTACTGCTTTTTCTGTTAATGATGAAGAGGAACATTTGATGCCCAAACGCATGAGGCTGATGAGTTGGGATGTCTCTAAGTCTCCAGCTGCTGAGAAGGAGTATGTTTGCTTTACGTGTCCTGAAGACAAGAGGTCTGAGTTACCTCTCAGCTCCCTCCAAGGCCATCCACCATCACAGGTCAATAATAATGACACTGACCAGTGTACCATTCTGCTGCCTCCTGAAATCCCAGTACCTCCAAGTCCTGCCCCTGTTGGAGTTCTAGAAACTGTTGATTTTCCTTTTGTTGATAATTAAATACATGTTTGTGGTAATAAATACATTTTTGAGCAAATACATGTTGAGATGATTTGGTTGATTATGATGGTTATAATTATCCAAACAGTATTATTCCTAATAAGATCTTTACTTTTTATACTTATTTTCTCCATGACCTATTTTGATGTCTATTTTGAAGATCCACTCATATCATGACAGTATGCTTATTCTCAGTAGAGTGTATAGCCACATGTGAACAAATAATAAATTAAAGTCACTCATTAACAACTTACCACATACGCCGGAGCTGAATTCAAGATGTAAGCAGACGTTTCACAGATATCTTGGTTGTCTTTCCATTTCCTACACTAACAGTATCCTGAGAATTGGCTTATAGAGCTGATATAAAGGTGAAATTTGATGACTTAATCGAAGCATCATCAGCTTAAATGCAAATGAATCCACTGTACTTGAGGTAACCTAACACTGACCATGAACGCCACAATCACTGTGCGCCAGTCCAACACAGTGCTTTACTGTGAACTCACCACAGTACTGCAAACTAAAGTGTTTATCTTCCAGTCCAATCCAATCCATCTTTATTGAGAAAGCACTTTAAAAAACCCAGGACAAAACCAAAGTGCTGTACAGTAAATGAGTTAAGAACAATAGAATAAAACATAACAGTAAAAAAATAAAACACATAATACATAAAAAATGTAAACAGCCCTATATTTCAAAACAAGATAAAACAGCAAAAATAAACTAAAAAACTCAAACTAAAAACCAACATCTTACAAGGTGTCAAAGGTCAGGGTGAAGAGATGAGTTTTCAGGAGTGATTTAAGAACAGGCAGAGAAGGAGCCTGTCTAATCTCTAAAGGCAGATCGTGTCACAGTTTCAGAGATGCTGCAGCAAAAGCACGATGTCCTCTAAGTTTACGCTCAGTCCTGGGAACATTCAGGAACAGCTGATCAGCTGACCTGAGACAGCGGGTGGGTTTATAAGACTGTGGCAGCTCAGAGAGAGAAGATGCAGCTAGGTCATGGAGAGCTTTAAGAGACATTAATACCAATAAGCTGCTAACATGATGTTGTATTTTATTTACATGTCTGTTTTAGCACTTTAACATTTGCATCTGTCTAACTGGCTAACCATGCAAGACTATTGTAAGCATTGCTCTGTAATAGTGCGACATTTTGGACCCCAGGAGGTCCTTCTGTATCTGCACGATGTTTGACCTGCAGTCTTTATAGCCGCCTATGTATATTCTTTTAAACCTTTTTATTGTTTTTAAATGATAGTTACGGACCAAATGTTAAACTATATAGTTGAATATATAGTTAAAGTGTTTCTCTAGATACAGAGAAAGGTTTTACATCAAAAGGTCATCTGTCTGCATATAAAACAGAAGCTTTCATGCAGATGCACTTCCTGTTTACAGACTTTGAGGTTTAGGTAGTGACGGGGGTGATTTACTGAGCGTGTAAGTTTTCCTCCTGTCAACACACTCTACAATGCCGCCCACATGCCACTCCTGTCCAGTCTTGAAAGCAAAACATGTATGTATAGTATAAAATGGTGAAATGCTGATTTCCATGTTTCAATTGAATCACTTGATTGTAATCAATTGATTGCAGAGACTTTTGTCAAGACCCTATAGAATCAGAAGTCCCGTGAACATGCACTAATAAAAGCTGCAGTTGTAATAAGGGATAAAGTAGTGTGCACAATGTGTGTTTGGATAAGATGTCAGTAATGCATTCACATTAAAATCACAGGGTTTCTTTCTTTTTCTTATTTTTCTTACATATCATGTAAAAAAAACACTCCTGCAGCATTTTTTCTCTGCCACAGATTTAGGAGAGGAAGAGTCCAGCATTTCAACACCTGTGCAAATGTTAGTTTATTTGATAGGTGCATCAGTAGTAATTATTTAAATTAGAGTTTTCAGCAGTGTTGTTGTATTTACAGCAAAGTGCCTGCAAAGTGTAAAAACTAATTAACTGATGATACTAGACCCTTAAAAGAGATAAACACCACTAGTCAAGTCATAATGGCTACTTACAAATACATAAGCACTCAACACAACCCACACAGTGATCTAATGCACAAAAACAAAGGAGACTTAAACTGGCTGAATCAATTACTGTAAAGAAAACATGGAGGAAGGCTTCCTGTGGCGTCTGGCTGCAGTATAGGTCATAAACCTGCCTCCTGCATTACAGCAGACAGGTCAGGGGTCAAATGAAAAGCAAAATGTTTACCTCAGATTAGGGATGCACCGATACCACTTTTTTGGAAACGAGTACGAGTACGAGTACTTGCATTTCAGTACTCGCCGATACCGAGTACTTAATAAAAACACGATTTAAATTTACAGGTAACAGCTTTAGTCCTATAATTTAACAACAAAAAAACAAGGGACTGGTTTGGAATTAAGAACATTTATTTAAAATAAAAGCATGTTGTATGCAACATATTACAGAATAAATAATTATAAAAAAAATTTAAACAGTGACAGTGCAACTCAAGTATTTTTCAGTTTATTTTAAACTCTGCCGCTTTGGACAACACAAGGGGCATTAATAAACATCTTTGCCATTTAGTGCACAATATGTGAATAAACTAACAACATCCACCGACATAGAACTGTGGCAGTCAGTGCAACTGAGGTAGGTATTAACATCAAGTCTAAGATGACTCACTAAATGGAGAGAAACAGTGAGTGGCAGGGTTTTTTTAAGAAAAGTAGCTTTTCTGCATCATCAGCAGTCAGACTGTTTCTGTTTTCATCTATAATGTGTGACACTGAGCTAAAAAGCCTTTCACTGTCCACACTGCTACATGGGGCTGAGAGCTATTTACAGGCTATTTTAGCCAAAGTGGGGAACCTGATTTTGTTGACACCCCAGTACTTCAGAGGACTGTCTTCACGAGGGCTTGGGGCCTCTCCGAGGTATGTGTCGAGCTCAATGGCAGCACCTGCTGCCAGCGGCAGCCTGGGCCTTGAGGAACAGTTTAGCAGGAGGTTCTGCAGCTTCTGCCCGACTCCCCTCTGCCTCACCTCTAGAAGCTCCTGCTTCAGGTGCAGCTTGGCCTCTGGAGCAGTGTTGTTGGAGAAGAAGCGATCTTTATACCTGCACAAAATTCATAAATGTATTAATATGTGGAAAAATAGGACTGATGTCATGTAATACGTGCTCTTCCAGCGTGTCTGTATGTCCTGCTGCAGTCTCTTTATTGGCTGGTTGAGCTGTCCCTGAATGTCCTCGAGGCGGGAGTAGGCTAAGGCGGAATGTTTAAAATGCCCAACTATTTTCCGTCCCACTGCTTTAGCATCAGCTATGCTCCTCTGTGCTAATAAGCGTGGGTAAATAAGCGTGGGCAAACTCTTTGTACTCGTTGTCATGTTGGGATTTTAGGTGCTTGATTAAATTACTTGTGTTAAATGCGCTACCTTTTGAGCCTCCTCTGGACAATTTCGATGAGCACAATTTGCAGTCCGCCTTTGTTTTCGTGTCTTCGTTCACTTTGAAATAGTTCCACACGGCTGACTTGTCTCGCCTCGCCTTCTCCCCGCTCTGAGACGCAGCCGGGGCCTGTGGGGCGGGCACTCGGTGCCTGTGATTAACCCCTTACATGCCGCTCAAACATAGACAGGTCTCAGACCGTGGTATCAGTCCTCGGTATCGGGGAACTTTTCACGAGTACTTTAGAAAATGCGGTATCGAGGCCGATACCAGATACCGGTATCGGTGCATCCCTACCTCAGATTAAATATTTCCCAAAGTAAATTGGACTGAACTGGCCAGTTAAATACACGAGGGGATACGAATAGAAAAAAAATATCTAAAAACAAAGAATGAAAACCAACTATTAATTTAATACTTAAGTCTGTGAAGGTTCTCAGTCATCCAGGTCATCGTAGTCTAAGGAGCTTGGAAAGAAAAGCGTCTGGACTTCTTGAGTTGCTTGAAGACGTTTCACCTCTCATCCAAGAAGCTTCTTCAGTTCTAAGGGTCAATGGTGGGGAGTCCCAGACTTAAAACCAGTGGGAGTTTCCCCCCAAAGAGGGACAAAGGACCCCTGATGATCCTCTACCTAATCACACGAGCCAAGATGTGAAAGCGGATGTGGGTCCTAATCAGCCAGGGTTTCGGGTGAGCTCATTGTGAAACCTGGCCCCACCTTATCATGTGATTTCCTGAGGTCAGATGGCCCAGGATGTAAATGGTCTGAGATCCCTTCCCAGACGCCTTAACGTCCAGTGAAAACAACACATCATTTTCTCTCCAGTTACCCTCAGCAGTCCAACAGACCTCCAGCACCAGTAAAACATTAACCAGAAATTGTTTATGGGACATGTGTCGTTATTTATGTTTGTGGAAATGTGCATTAAAATTAAAATAAAGATGCTGGTGTCTGACGTTACTGACTTCCCAATTGTGTGGCTTCTGGTGTGGCCTTCACAATTCAATTTTCAATTCAATTTTATTTTCTCAGCGACAAATCACAACAATATTATAAGGCAGACCCTACAATAATACATACAGAGAAAAAGCCCAACAATCATATGACTCCCTATGAGTGAGCAGTCTGGAGACAGTGGGAAGGAAAATCCCCCTTTTAACAGGAAGAAACCTCCAGCAGAACCAGGCTCAGGGAGGGGCGGGGCCATCTGCTGCGACTGGTTGGGATGAGAGAAGGAAGACAGGATAAAGACACGCTGTGGAAGAGAGACAGAGGTTAATAACAGGTATGATTCAATGCAGAGAGCTGCATTAACACACAGTGAGTAGGAAAGGTGACTGAAGGAGAAATACGCATTGCATCATGGGAATCCCTCAGCCACATACACCTGTTGCACTACACAACAAATGCAAGCATGTCAGTTTTATTCATTTTATGCTCATCTTCGTACAAATTTTAAAGGTAATGCAGTCAAAACTTTGTAAGTATCTGAGTGATTGGATGAAGCGGTTTGATGACGTAACACGTATTAGATTATAATATTATTTTATGCCATGTTAGACCCCTAATTAAAGATGGTGAATTATTATGTAGTTTTAGTTTGCATTATTCTCCTGAATTAGAAGAAGCTGATAACTATTGCATTAGTTAAACTGATTTGCATTACATTAAACTGCTGACTTGTTGTGAATGAATGATATTGTTTTATGATGCATTATACTGCTGAGTTATAAGAAATACTGTTCGCAGAAAGTTATTGTCTTATTTGTCTGATTAGAAGAGAACAGAATATACTGGAGTTTTCTGCCCCATCTCAGCAGGAGCAGATAGAGCCAAGGTCGTAGCTTAGGCGCTGTGTGAGAGAAAGCATGTGAATGTTTAGGCTTTTTATGATAAGGTGGAGGCACCAGAGGCTATAAGAGTTTGAGCAATGCTCCACCATTTTGAGATTTTGAGGCTGTCTGCATCAGTGTCCATCTCCCACGCGTGTGATCATTAAAATCATCGTTTGACTCAACCCGACCGGACCAGTGTTGTTATTGTGGTTTTTCCTCTTGTCTCCATCCCCAATATTTTGAACCATAACATTTTGGGGGCTCGTCCTGTGGTATTGGGGTGGAATTTAAAAGTTTGGACGGTCCGAGGTTGTCGAACGGACAGGCACGAGCAAGTGGTCTTATGTGAGTGGGCATAAGCCGGCTTATCTAAAGGTAAGGCACTACCTGTTGAATTATTTCCAAAGTGTGCCAAATTGGATATGACTAAATTAAAGTCTACTCACTGAAATTACTGGTAGAGGGTCTGTTTTGATTTTGATGAGGATCCGTGTGTGTTATGCAGTTAAAGTCGGCTAAGAGTCTTTAATGAAGTTGAAAAAGGAATTGAAAGAAATGCTGGGTTCGAGTCCCAAGGAATTGAGTTAGAGTCTCAAGTAGTTTGATAGGGAATTGGTCATTTTGTTGGTTAGAGTCCAAATTGGTTATAGAGTGGACCTGAGTGGTCAGTTTGTGGGTTCGAGTCCCCATTGACCTCTAGGTGGCACTTGCCTTAGTCATACTCTTGTTTTAGGGCGTTGACTGGTGTTTCAAATTGTTATAAATTATTATAGAACGGCGGTTAGAGTCCGCTAAGAAGCGCATAGCCCGGAGGTTACGCTCCCTCCTCGCTGTGGACGCGCGGTCTTGACCTGTCGGCGAACAGGGTTAGTTCAGTTTGGCTTATCTGTGGGGTACAGGGCATCCTGAAATAAGCTAGGAGTTAGAGTCTCCTCACCGTTTGGAACGGTGTGATGTGCTTTTTTGAATACTGTTAAATTGAGTTAGGGACCTTAGGGATTAGGCCAGATAAAGTTAGAGTCTGATACTGGTTAATTGATTACAAAAAAGTTGGACTTTCTTCGGTTGGACCCGTTATGGTTAAATTTGTCGAAATTGTGTAGGTGCTCTTTAGAAATTAGGTCAGAAACTGTTCCAGAAGTAACAGATACTGTTTGATTGATTACAAAAAAGTTGGACTTTCTTCGGTTGGACCCGTTAACTTAAATTTGTCGAAATTGTTAGGTGCTGAATCTGTCAGGCCTGGCAGTGATTGTAAATATAAGACGTCTTTGTAATATAAAATAAAAGAGTTTTGCCTGAGCTTTGTGTGACCCTGTGTGTGACGACAGCGCACTGCAGCGCTGCGAGCTATTTTTAGACTGTGTGTGAACATGCAAATGAGCTGTGGAGCGCACAGAGGACTTTTGTTGCTGTTTAGCGTGTTTTTGAGTTTTATAATTATGATTTGCAAATAATGATACATGCCTGTAATTAAAACGCTGATTTTGCTGATTATAATACTACAGATAAGGTTTTGAATGACTACGCTGAATGTTTGATGTTCGGCTGGGTTTTGATATAGAAGAGACAAATCGAGCATGATTAAGACCGGCACGTCAGCCGGCAGAGTAAGATTGTGAGGAAAATGATATTAAATAAATCTCTCAGTGTGTTGATACAGGTGGCTACGGGCCTGGACCAACTGCCCCCACAAGCACAGCGGCCGAAGCAAATTATAGTAATGGAAACCACACTCAGCAAGAATCAGCAGCTGTGGAAAAGACAGCAGCTAGCAGAGAATTAAAGGAGAAATTAAGAGAAGCTTTAACACATAAAATTGGGGCCAACAGACTTGTGGAGGTTGGGAAGGCTTCCGGAGCATCACAACAAAAGGTGAAACATGTTAGAGAAATGCCTTGTTTGAGGAAAAAACGTTAAATTAGCCCACCTACAAACGCACATACACGCAATGAAGAAACAGCTTACACTCATGAACACGTGAAGATTTTCCAGCAAGTTTAAAGCAGTGAAACTTAACATACACCCGCCGTTAAATAATAAAGTTTATCCACTACTAACAAATAAACTCTCTGGGTTGCAGGACAACAACTTAACTTCAAAAAAAAAAAAAGGCACTGGTCTGACCAACCAGTGATAACACGACAAATTTAGTGGTTAGAAAAGTCAAATTGTGACATGTTTTCTGCTGATTGATTAATACAAGTGATTACCAGATGAAAGAAAATTCCAATTTTTGTGCTTTTAAACATGATCTTAAGAATTTTAACATGTACCTGTGATGTCCTGTCAGCTTGGTGGGTCATGAGTGGATTATATGGTGAGAAAAAACAAAAAAAGGGGGAGAGAAGGCTGACACAGGGCCTGGTCCCGTTGTTTCTCCCCTCTCTGAATAACGCAGCCAAAATAACATCATTTTCCTGTTCATCTGTTTTTGTTTTGTTTTTGTTTTGTTTTTTCTCTTTATGCTTGATTACAGGCTGCTTTGTCGGCCCTGAAAGCCGAAGCTGACCCTGGACTCCTGCTCTCCCCTCTACCATCTTTGCTCTCTCCTCTACCATCTTTGATGTGACCCTGACCAAATGCTAAAGCAGCTGGACCCACAACAACAACTTGAAAATGTCAACAGTGCTGCAGGAAAACGATCTCATGCAGCGGAGACGGAGAGCGTTAAATCCAAGGCCCGTTTCACTACACGGGGAGATTTCCGTCAGCGTCTCTTCTTTCTGAGAAGACTGAGAAAGGCCCGGCTCCCACCACCGATTCTGACCACCTTATATAGAGGAATTATTGAGAGCATCCTGAGCAGCTGTATCACTGTCTGGTTCGGGAACAGCACCATGCCGGACAGACAAGCTCTACAGAGGGTTGTGCAATCAGCTGAGCGCACCATCCGCTCTGAGCACCCTGACCTGCACTCAATCTACAGCAGGCGGTGCTGGACCAAGACCAGGAAGATCGTGAAGGACCTCAGCCATCCCAACAACAGACTGTTCTCTCTGTTGCTGTGTACGTGACAAATAAACATCTGGATTTGGAAAACGAGGCATTCGCAAAGCCAACAGCATTGTGCCTGATCGGACACACCCCTCTCACACACTCTTCACACTCTTGCCATATGGAAAAAGACAGCTTCAGCTGACAGAGCTGTGATGAGACGCCCATTAAGCCCAGATGAAAAGTGAGGCCGAGCAAAACAATGCTGACCTTAACCACTCTGCATTAAAACTGTGCAGGACAGTGACGGACCAACAATGATCGTCGGGCAGCAAAAAGGGCGTGCCAGAGACAGGAGGAGTAACTGAGGTCAGGAGGCACCTCAGAATGGACAAAACACCAGGAGAAAATAAGCTGAAGGCACAGGTGTCGGGGCTCGGCCAGGAGCTGACCTCTGAGAAGAGCCGAACAGCAGAGCCGCAAAAGGCCGTGGAGCAAAGCAAGGAAAACATCGATGGACTTCAATCTGAAGTGGACGGAAAAGATTCTGAGGTTTCTGCCCTCAGTAAGAGCTCAAGGCATCAGAGCAGAAACTGACCATGGCTCAGGAGGAGCTGGCTGATAATCGAACCCATCAGGCTTGGAGTCCCAGACACAGGACTTGGAATCAGGCCGGAGCTTGCTGGAGCAGGAGGTCGCCAAACCTGACGAAGAAGCTCCAACAGCAGGAGCAAGCCCTGAAGGAGCTACAGAAGAAAAAGGGTCAAGTTAAGGAGGAGTGGAACAGGGAGAAGTTGCAGGACACTGGAGAAAAGCACTGCCTCAATTGGGGCCAGAACCAGTATGGACAGAACTTTGAGCAGCAGCACCAACAGATGCAAACAGACTGAAAAGGAGGAGGGCAGGACCCCAGGGCACGCTTCAGGCCGTGGTTTACCCAGAACACCAGAACAGGAAAGTGATGAACACAAACACCCACACAAACACACACATCTACATGCATTGACTCAGAATGAAGAGAAACACACATATGAACATATGCACTCGTTGATTGAGTGAGAAATGACACACACACGTGCAAAAAAAAAAAAATCGAAATGCTGATTCAACTCACTGAGGAGTGATCCACACACACACATTTACAAGCTTGTGCAATAAAGAGTGATACACACACGCTGTTGCAATGAAGAATGCTTTACTAACAAATGCTGCACACAAACATCCAAATATGGAGTCGGTTACAACAACAAGAAGCCATTGATTGTTTATTGGTTAAATGCATTTCATGCCACACAGAGGGCATCTGTGTAGATTTAGGGGACAAGGTCTAAAGTAGTTTGGTTGTGAAAACAATGTCTGTGCGTGATGTCTGTTTATGGCTCAAGGCCTCCACTGAATTGTTTACTGTGCTTCACACAGCCTGATAAGGAGCAGTGGTACAGAGTGAAAATGATGAATTAACGGTGTGAGTTTTATTTCGGAGAGAATATGAAAAGGTTGTGTTGATTTGACTCAGTTGTTTAAGTTTCTGCCAAAGCAAAACATTTGTGTGCAACCAGTGTCCACTATTGAATTAAGTCAATCCAACATGTATTTGTCAGTGCAAAAAGGAGTTACGGTACCTGTATGCCTACACAATATAGTGTGTGAAGTTTTGGTTGATTTTTGGGTTTTGTTTGACACTAGGTTGATTCTATCAGTGAGGTTTGGATTGTTCTCTTTCTCTAACATAGAGAAAGAGGGTTTGATCTTTGGACATGTTTGTAATGGGCCCCAGTATTTGTTATTATATGAGTGTTTTATTGGTTACGTTTGTTTTTGCTTTTGTTACAGTGCACTGAGATAAGAACATCAGAGAGGTGTGATCCACCGGTGGTGATATTTTGGTATCTTGTGAGTTCCTGATTTAACAAATCAGCTCTTTAATCCAGGCCTGAGAGATTGAACTTTAAAGCGCTATAAAATATTCTTACTGAAAACAGTCGCAAAGTATTTTTCTCCATGATTATAATGGGCTTGGGAGAAATTCACTTATATGGGACATTGATCACATGAGAAGTCCTGAGCCTAAAAGGATTGCAGCGAGTCGATCCAGTCCAAAAAAGAAAAACAAACAAACAAGGAGCTGTTTCCTTTAAAATGATGACGTCATCTTGCTGGTGATGGAGGCTCGAATAGGTTGCGCGTGAGACTCCATTATCAGCAATATCTGGTATGAATGTGTGTGGATGTATGCATGTGACTGGACTGTGACGGACTGACGACTAAAAGTTTTAACTGACTTGATATTGAGACAAAAACGGTACCGACTTTAGGATTATTGAATGTCCACAGACAATTCACCCAGCCTGTAAAAGAAGGGTGGATGTTTTGTTTTTGCAAGAACAGAAGGATGACAGAGACTAAAGAGCTGTAGCTTCACAGGAGTGTGAACTGCAGGCTGAACCCTTTGGTTGCTAATTTTGAGTTACTGATGTTTGCATTAAGAAAATTGTGTTTTAGTAGCTGTGTTTCGATTAATGTATCATATTATATGGTGGGGAATGTTAAATGCTAAAGTGAAGAAAAGGTTTGATTCCACTCATGACTGAACATGTTATTATTAACCATAGTGGGTCACTGTAAAGAGTCAATTAATTTTTATAGAGGTAAAAATAAAAAATAAAAAAATAAAAAAACCTCCACCGAGGTCTATGAATAACAGGGGAATGATAGACAGCCACACTCAAAATGGAGATATGTAATGATAAACACTGGTCCCCGTCTTTTGGGCGCTTTCTTGAAGTAGTCAACAATTTAAAAGTAAGATAAAATAACAGGGGCATGTGCTGAGGGGTGGTGCTGCACAAGAACAAGAGTAAAATAAAGAGAATATTGTTTTCAGTTTTGAGAAGTGCAAATTAAAATGTACCATTACACTAAGAGGATCAATATGAAGTTTGATATTTGTTAATTTTGAATGAAGTACATGATTGGTGACTGTTCTGTCCTGAGCTTTTGTTTTTACAGCACCCGCTTGATCACACCAACAGTTTCTCGCCACCGAAGAGGGGTACTTGCAAAAAATAGAGAATGGGGAGGAATATCATCAAAACTGGAAAAGGTAATCCCCAAAGGGGGTGATAACGCCATAACTTTCACTTATGGTCAAATTCTCAAAATTTGACCCCGAACTTGAAAAATTCTTCAAACATTTAGAGACAGAGTGGAGGTTTAGATCAACACATGTCACAAACCACATAAGGCTGGAGCATTTGAATCAAAAAGGTGAATTGATACGCAGCAAAATGTTGATCATATTGATTATGTTTATTCCAGGGTGCAGAGAAGATTATTATTATTAAAGACAACAAATGAAATAACGAAAACTAGAAGTGGAAAAATTTGCGTTAACGGTAATAAAATCAAAACAAAAAGGAAAACTAACTAAAACTGTACTGAATGTTCACAAAACTAACTAAAATTAACTAGATTTATAGCAAAATGTGTTTAGTTGCATTGATGTGTGCGTGCCCTGCAATAGTAAAGTCAAGGCAGTACGTTAGTCGAGTCGTCTGTGTTGCTGCTCCGTCCACGCGCAGAATCATGTCAGGAAAAGTCGGGAGAAAGCGCCAGAGTCCAATTTAGGATTACTTTGAATATGACTGTTTTTTAGATATAGCAAGAGTCTTGTAGTGGAGAGAGACACAATGTCCTCCTGAGACCCAGGGAAAGAAAAAAGGGAAAAGTATTTTCATTTTTTTCTTTTTCTTTTTTCTTTTTAAGATAAATCAAGTGCTGGGACGGTAAAATAAACACATTACAAAAACAAAATTGTTTTTAACTAATTTTATTTAAATTTTACAACATGTGCACTACAGTGCACAAGGGGAGTTCATTGATCACGAATGTGAAACTAACAACATTCAAGAGCTATTTAAGAAGATTACATGTTCCACTGAAATTTTTGTAAGCAGGATATTAAAACTTATTTATATAACAATATCATAAAAATGTAGATCAGGGATCAACTTAGAAGTCACTGACACTTCACTAGCTGTAAGCCATTGGTTCAGGAATAAGTGATTGCACTGGGCTTTCTATTTCACAAAAGTCAATTCATTTATGATATCTGAGGAAGTACTGTGATTTTGATTTTTATTTGGAGACACAAAGGAACATTTGGCACTTCCCACATCTCACATATGTTTTACTGTTGCACCCATTCTACAACTGAAATGCCTTGGACTGTTAACCATTTCAGGCAAGTGGAGTGAACCATATTTTGTCATGTTCTCCGTGAAACTAAATGAGCCTAATTCTTAAAGACCCCTCAAATCATTTACTAGATGTTTATTCTTTGAAAATTAATAAAAATCTGAGTTTAACAAAACATTTTAAATGTAAATATCAAGCTTACCTTTCTTTCTTCCATAAAATGTGCTTGTGGGCACGTCAGCCATTTTGAAAAGGTGGGAAAAACAATTGGCAAGGCCACACCCCCACACATGTGATATAATTTTAAAGGTACTGTTGTCCTCGCTATGAAACATCAGGACTTAGAGGAGTGGCAAGTAGAGTATGAGAGCTACAAGCAAAAACTAAATGTGTACTACAGTGCGCAAAAATGAATTACTGGGCCATCAGGGGGTTATGAGGGACATTTATGACACGAAAAATCCCACAAACCTTAAAGTGCACTTGAAAAGCTCACACAAGAAGGTTAACCTAGCTTACCTTGAAGAGCTCCCCCACTCAACCCGCATCCCCCGAAAACAGCTAACCCCAGATAAGGCAGCGTGATGTATCCCGAGATAACAGGACTGGGACATCTAAATAAATGTGTGAAACAATCGCCTTCAAAAAGGTTATCAATTCACTTCAACCAAAATTAGGAACACTCGGTGCGGCAAGAGTTAATAGTTATTAGTCTCAACACCCAAGGATAACCAGAAGAGCATGATTGATAGGATGGAACTGAGATTTTGTTACACTTAATTTTTGCAAAACACAACTAAAACTAAACTGAAACTAAGGATTTTCAGGAAAATAAAAACTAGACTAAACTAGCAAAGAATTGGTAAAAACTGATTCCAACTGGTAAAAAAAAATTGAAAATCTGGAGGCAAAACTAGAAAAAACATAGAAACTAATGAAAATTGCAAAATAGTTAAAACCCTGGGGCGGAGATTGGCAGATCTGACCAGGAAATGTTATAAGATGGATTGTCAGGACAGTCAGCGTTAAAGCCACTTTCAGTCCATACTAGGATGGCATTGGACATCTTCGGGGCGGAAGAGAGTTGGTGTGACCAAGGTGTGGTTTGGCTTGTTTTATGTATATTTGAGATCATATGGCTCTGGATGGACCAGTTACCAGGGCATGGAAGGAGGACAGACTCATTGACTGAGGAGAAGGAATTTCCTGGGATTGGAGATCCTCTGGGTGAGTGGTTGATTAAAAGCATGCATAAAATAGAAGTTATCTGTTGTTATTGATTGGTAATAGATTGATAATTGGCCACATTTACAGCTGTATTGACTTGTTGTGGACGTAGTCGACTTCAGGTTTAAGCACTCTAATTAACAGGTTGAAAATAGTGACATTAAAGGAAGAATATGCAGCACCACCCTGTCAGACGCCAGTGACGGTGGAGCTCACTGATGAATCAGGTGAGCTGGATTCATGGCTGATTCAAAACTAAGATCCCCCTGCTGTGGTCAGGAAGGGGAGAACAGGGGGAAATAACATTTAAAAGAGGCATTTATAAACGTTTATGTGTCAAGCGAAACGGGATAAAAGGGGGTGTTTTACTGTTATTTTAATATCAGCATTATTATTGTATGAGAATCATGCAACAAGTATTGCATCGATGATCATATATTGAAGCTTTTGACCTTATACTAACATCTGTGTTCCTGTGATGGTTATAACCTCTGATGAATCTTCTATTTATAGGTGTTAGGATAATGATATAATTTTTCATTGCAGGTGTAACCATGATCATTTTTATACATATTGCAACTTGTTGCTCATTGTAGAGTTGTGCTCAAGTTAATAAGGGTTAAAAGCTACAGTCAGCGCGAATGTCTGACTGATCTATTGAGGGAAAAGGCTTCGAGCACAGAAGGCCGCACGCGCTTACAAAACACTGATATCATGTTATTTTTTGTGATCTTTTCTTCAATTATGTCTTTAAGTTTAGTTTAAATAGTGGCAGTTAATTAAACGACATTTATTAAAATATTAAATACCTGAGTCAGAACATTACACGCAGATCACCTTAACGATCTGGGAAACCTTGTAGCTGCCTAACCTTTTCTTTTAATGTTCTAGCTCCGTTGATTTGACACATGGGGATGTGTCAAAAAAGGGGGGGGAAGTTGAGCTTTAACATCAAACAAGGATTATTTGAACATTTTATAACTTCATTTGTGTCTTTAATACCTTAGGAATGGTAAAACTTAAGCTAATAGCGGCCCGAGAAGTTTCCGGTCTTTTGTAGAGAATCAGTAAGAAGCATAGATCATTATTTCCATGTGTAAGCATCAATCATTGAAATGAACTGAATAGCGTTTAGAAGATTTGTTAATTTCTTTGTCTTTTGTTAAAAAGAGTGGTTTCAATAATTTTCAGACACACCTTGCAAATGTGCTTATAACGAGTTGGCACTTGGTCTTTTGAAGGTCATAAGCTTCGTTCGGCGTGATGGTCCGGACTGATATATTGCAGGTATTGACTTTGAGTGCAGAGGGCTAAATGCAAACACGCTTACACACACATAGGATATGATTAGAATAAGTCCCTGGAACATTCTGAATGTTTTTAAACCAATTCTGAATCACTAGAAGGTCAGTAGATAACAACATTAGATTATTAGGGTTAGGAAGAGAGGTGTTTTGGTTTTCTGTCTCTTACAGAGAAAGGAACAGACACCAGACGAGGTCACAGATATACGAGGATCCTCCGCAGCAGAGACAGACACAGTGACTGCCAAGACACCAACTGGGTCCAAGGGTCATGGCGTTTGGGCTCCAGCTAGTCACCACAAAAGGATGGATCCCATAAACACAGCAATAACCATGAAGGGGTTGGCGGAAATCCGGGAACACCAGACCAACGAAGTTCGAGAGGCTCTTGGGCAAAAAGGGGGACACGTTCCTGTTCCTTTTTCTGGAGGATACACAGATCGTTGTTTGAAATCGGGGCAGAATAATCCCCTGATCTGTGCCACGACTGAAGGGTTGTCTAACCCCTGAGGTTGAAGAATGAAGAGCAGAGGATCACCCAACTGGACGACACTGGTAGCTGCAGCAATAACATAAAAGGCTAAAAGCTCCTTGGACAGAGGTTCTAGTCTGAGTACGTCTGGAGGGTATAAGGTAGCACCAAATAAAGCTGTGGGAGACCTGGGGAGTGTCATCTGTACCTGCTATTGTTGGAATAATAGTTTGTCTTGCATCTGAACTGCGCAAACACAGAGGTCATCCCACATATGGTTCGCCCCTCAGGGGGACAAAGGACCTCAGGAGTGAGAAGAGATGAACCCAGCCACACTGGATTATGGGGTGTTGGTGAGCTCATTATTCTAATGAGCTCATCAGGGGGAATTATTAGATTATAATATTATTTTATGCCATGTTAGACCCCTAATTAAAGATGGTGAATTATTATGTAGTTTTAGTTGGCATTATTCTCCTGAATTAGAAGAAGCTGATAACTATTGCATTAGTTAAACTGATTTGCATTACATTAAACTGCTGACTTGTTGTGAATGAATGATATTGTTTTATGATGCATTATATTGCTGAGTTATAAGAAATACTGTTCGCAGAAAGTTATTGTCTTATTTGTCTGATTAGAAGAGAATAGAATATACTGGAGTTTTCTGCCCCATCTCAGCAGGAGCAGATAGACGGGGAGCCAAGGTCGTAGCTTAGGCGCTGTGTGAGAGAAAGCATGTGAATGTTTAGGCTTTTTATGATAAGGTGGAGGCACCAGAGGCTATAAGAGTTTGAGCAATGCTCCACCATTTTGAGATCTGAGGCTGTCTGCATCAGTGCCCATCTCCCACGCGTGTGATCATTAAAATCATCGTTTGACTCAACCCGACCGGACCAGTGTTGTTATTGTGGTTTTTCCTCTTGTCTCCATCCCCAATATTTTGAACCATAACACACGCTATTTTAGTTTAAAATGCTTATAATGTTATGATAAATGGTAGTTTTGTTGTTACTTTTACAATATTATCCATCCTTCAGTTTCAGCGAACATGACAGTTAGCAGTGTAATAATTCCTCTGTGATAAAGAAAAATTAGCTTGTTTTCTTTTTGTGTGGGAGCTCGCACAGTGTTTCAACTTTACAGCCTTTTAATATGAAAGTCCTGTCAGTACACTTCCTTTTTACATCATTTCACACTTGCCCCGTGAAGGGCAACAGTCTGACGTCTGCTTAGCCAGGAAAGCTTCAGCTTGTTTCTTTCCGCACATCTTCCTCTTCACTGTCGGTGGCTCACAGACATGTTAACAAGCATGGACGTATCAAAACTTTGCTTGATTTTGCTGTTACCACTAGCTGTGTCCCATGATGCTGAAGGTAATACAAGGAAACTATTTTCATTATGCATTATTAATATTTTTAAATTTATAACCTCCTTGCTTTTAGTTTAAACTAAACACATTATTATGGGATTAAAAAGATGGTTTAACATTCACAAAATATAGAAACTAAAGTCCTCTCTGACACAGGCTGAATCTTGTATTTACCGTATTTTGCTGCCCCTGTTTACAGAGACTGTTGTGAAGACAGTCAGGAGAGAACACGATGTCACTCGGATTTGCAACAAGGAAAGTCAGACTACTATTGTTTTGATTATCTGTAAGATCAAAAGACAGAGGGACACAGGAGGAGAGTGTCATCTGCTGTATCGACACGGAGAGAACGTTACTCAGGAATGTGACCCCAGGTTCTCAATAACAAAAGAAAATCAGACTGCCTTTCTGGAGCTGACCAGTTTAACACCAGCTGATAGTGGGAACTTCACCTGTGAGTGTACAAACACTGGAGGGACATATATTGTCCATATCAGTGTCACTGTGGAAGGTAAATGCATTTTGGTTTCTTTATCTGACACAGTTATTCAGCACTGTGTTAGCATTGTATTGACCTGCTTATGTGTTTTTTATTCTTGTAATTTGTTCATTTCTTTTCTTCTTATTTTCACTTACAGCAGTTTAAATACTCTCACTGACTCATTTATCAGGTACATCTTTGAACCGAGTTGGACCACCTTCAGCCATCAAACATGTCTTCATTTTTTGTGGCACAACAAGGCGCTAAAAACATTCCTCAAAGATTCTCAAGACATATTGAAATTACATCATCACACAGTTGCTGCAGATTCGTCAGCTGCTCTTACTTGAAGCAAACTTTCCGTTCCACCACATCCCAAAGGTGCTCTGCTGGATTGAGATCTGGTGACTGCGCAGGCCGTACATGATTTGAGCGCCGTGACATGGTGTGGTATCCTGCTGGAAGCAGCCATCAGACGATGGGTATTTTTTGGGCATAAAGACATGAATGTGGTCAGCAACAACCTTCAGGCAGGCTGTGGTGTTTAAATGATGCTCAGTGGTCACTACAGGGTCCAAAGTTTGCAAAGAAAATCCCCCACAGAGCATTACACCACCAGCAGTCTGAACTGTTAGAAATCAACTCATCGGGCAAGGCATCGTTTTTTTAGTCTTCTGTTGTCCAGACTTGCAAACTGTAGCCTCAGCTTGCTGTTGTTAGAGGACAGCAGTGATATCCAGTGTGGTCCGCTCTGCCTCAAGGTTTGATGTGTAAACAGCATTTTTACCCAGAGAATCACAGCTCACTGGATATTTTCTATTTTTCAGACCATTGTCTGTGAACAGAGATGATTGTGTGTGAAAATCCCAGCAGATCAGCAGTTTGTGAAGCACTGGGACCAGTAACATGTGCCATGTTGCTCTGTTTGAGCATTGATTTGCTGACATTTTATTATTTTATTAACCTTTATTTAACCAGGAAGATGAAGCTGACATGTGATTGACAAATGAAATGAACACTGAAATATTTGTGTTACACCCTGAACAAGTATACCTCATAAAGTGGCCAGTGAATGTATATAAGCAGTTGGACCAATTTCAGTTCATAGTAATATTCAGAAAAGATGCAAAAGAAGAAGAAGAAGACAAAAGAAAAGAGCACAGTGACAATATTTAAAGCTCTGTGGTTATAAAACTGGGGTTTCATTACTTCACTCAGAGTTTCAGTAGACGTAAACTGTGTTTGATTTGTGTTTTGATTTCCAGGAAATGAAAGTAAATGATTTTACTGACAAATGCATCTTTTCAATGATTTAGACACAAATGAGGCCCACACTTCAGCAGACAAATCTTTTTCCGTTTATCTGCCCGGTGTTGTGATCATCTTTATAACTGGAGTTATCGTGGGATTTATCTACTGGAGGAAAAGTAATGGGTGAGACTATTTTTGCTGCAGTAATTCAAAGATGATATAGATGTAGAGAAAGTAAAAGGAAACATCACATTTCAATAAATGAGAATTCGCTGTATGTTAAACATCATGTCTAGAATGAACACTTTTTATCCTTCCAAAAATAATTATCATTATTAAGAGAGAAGATAATATAAATGTAGATGTTCTGACTTGATTTTTCTCTGTTTGAATGTGTATAGTGTTACACTAATGCTGACATCCTTTCTTATCAACGTGGCTGCTTAAGGTCAGGAACATCTGGAGTGTCTGTACCTGAAAATCCCAACGGTTTGGTGAGCAATTTATTGCTACGATCTACAGCAGCTAGTTAAAAGTTTGCCAGTAAACATAAAACATGTACATTTATGTTTTAGGATGTTAACTACTTACATAGATAATTACAGATTAGTGTTATAATACTATTAGTGCCAACTTCAGTGTCCTTTATTTTGTGAAGAAGCTCTTACAGAAATGAGCAGAAACATTAAATAATCCAGGCAACAGATGGAGAGATTTAAAGATCAATAGAGTGTGTGGGTAGACCGGGTTGAACTTGATTAATACCTAAAATATTTCACTTTTCTAAAGGATGACGATGAGCCAGATCAGCCCTACAAACCTTCAGCAGCCATCGAGTGATTCCTACCAGACTATCATCTCAGTGAACCATCAACACGACAACAAGACACGCTCAGCAAGAAGCACAGGAACTGTGGGAGTGGATAATAAAGCTCTATGAAACATTTTAAAGTATATAAAACTTTAGGTGACATACTAATATAATAATATTCATATATTATAATAAACGTCCATCTTTTCACACTGGATAGTTGTTTCCCAGTAATGGAGACCATTCAGTCATAATACTCCAACTCAGGCTCTCAGATTTAATACAATACAAACACAATAAACTGTGGCAAACATGACTCTTTGTATCAGACTAGTTTTGTTTTTTAACAAACATCTCATCATAATTTGAACACAATGTCCATCCAGATAAACAGAGAGATCAGTCTGGCTTAAACAATGTTGGTGGTTTACCTTCTACTGTCCTTCCACTTTTATGCACTTCTATTTTAGACATAGTAAAAGTTTCAGTGTAGACACAAGAGGTGAAATAAGGAGGGTGCAAGTCTTCCTGCTTTCACTATAGTCTACCTCACACTGTCCAATCACAACTTTGGTGTTATTTCATCAGTGAAATGTTTGAATGATGCAATTGTAACTCTAATGTAATGAAAAGATAAACATGTTTTCCACTTTAATATAACAGGTTAATGCAAATTTCGTGACTTTTCATGTTTTCAAAATGAAGTTGTTTTGTGTGTGTGGCAACATTCAACAGACGATGGAGATTCTTCTGGCATGAAGTTCATGGCTACAGTTCCCATCATTTCTGCTGCTGCTTCACTCATCAGTGTGGCTGTGATAACCTGTGGTTACAGCCTGAGGAGAAATCCTCGCAGGTGAAAACTTTTACTGACGCACTTAAACTCATGAAATGACCCTTTGAAATCACTTGAGCACATTACTGCATACAGCAGCCACTGTGGTGTTCAAAGTATCTCATAGGTTCTTTTAAAACACCACACATTAGTTGTAGACATAGCTAGTCTTGTTTTTGAGGTATTTTTCACCCCATGACCTCTGATGTTTTTATCCTAACAGAGAAAACAGATCAGGTCTAACTAACTTAACAGGATCTGAAACTCGCCAGATGTTTGTCAGTTTTCCATAGTTCTGTTTTACACTTAATTGTGCCGAGGCTGCAGTGCATTATGTCTGTGTTTTAAGCTGCACTTTAATTAAATGTAAATGACAGTGTAAATTGTTGTTTAGGACAAAGAGGACCGCTACATGAGCCTTCATCGGCAAAACATCGATGTCTACCAAACTATCTCCTCCGGTCGCCTTCATCATGATGCTGAGGCCGCTGCATGTCACAGTCATGTACAATAATAATCAGAGATGGAGTTTTTACCCTGACTACGTGATCTATAAAACTATGATGCTAGACATGCTATCTATAAAAGACACTGACATTTTAACTTGCCAGCATCATGTGTACTGTTAGTTTGTTTTGCACTGAAAAAAGAGAAAAATATTAACGTCCAGTAAAACTTGTAATTATGTTGTGAATGAATTGCCTTAATTCATGGCTTTTAACACCATTTAATTTCTGTTTTTTATCTGGTTTGAACGTTGAAAATCCTGCCACTTGGCTCTGTGGCCTCTGCCACCATTATGGTTTTTGCTATACTGGTCCACTTGATAGTCATATTTGATGATGATTTTACTTTATTTTGAGTCATTAGAATCAGAACGGGGGTCAGGAAAGAAGAAAAAAGATAAGCTGGGGAGAAAGTTAACAGAAGAAGAGGGAAAAATAGAGAAGAAGAGAAATAGATGGAGAGGAAGAGAGAAAAAATACTGAAAATCTATTTCATCATCTGCTGAAAAACACAAGGAAAAACCAACACAGTGGGGAACCCACAGCAACAACCAATAATATGCAGTAAGTAGGCTAGTAAGTAGTAGTAAATAATAGATATTAAATGTTACTGAGCAGTAAATGGGCCCAGAGGGCCGAGACCTGAGGGCACCCCACCCGCAGCACAGGCCCAACAGAGCCAGGGGGCCGGGCCCCACCGAGCAGCCGCCCAGAGTGAGCCACTAAACACAGAGAACCACTAATGCACTGTGGGTGGGGGCACCAGCTACTGGCAGGAAGTGTGGTGGGGGGAAATAATACGTGACTATTTTTATGTGGAGTGGAATTAAACTGCCATAGAATATGCTTGTGGTGGATTTGACTCAACACAAGCGTATTGTCAAAGTGTTCTTTGGCATGCATCGAGACAGTTTCTCAGATACTGAAGTGACTTGAGCAGAGCCAGTTAAAGCCTACTGTGCTTGAGTGGGCAGCTCAAGTTTCCACGTGGAAGGTTTAGTGAGACAAAGACAGGAAGTTAAAGCTGCTGACTAATAATCTGCAGGTTCCTGATTTGAGTCTCTGTTAAGAGGATGGTGTCTCTGAGATAATTGCTTTTGTGCATCGATAAATAAACAGGGAAATAAATGAATAGAAAAAAGCATCCGAGCGGATGTGCACCGATGGTGTGCCCACTGGTCTTAAAGTGCCTTTGCGCCCCTTACCATTTATGGAGGTCCCATTTGGGCACATTGGCTTGGACCTATAGTGTACATGGATATTGCTTTGTATTAGTTCTGGTATATTATACAACACAATAACATGATGCAGTGCTGCTGTGCACCATTTCTGCAAAGAGTGTGGTGCAAGCAAGGAAGATAAGATAACTCTTGCACAGTCATACCTAGTGCAATAATACAACAAAATTGGAAACTGTCCCACCATAACACAATCATTTAGATACAATATTGGACTTTGTTTACATGTAACTGCACAAATAGAATTTAGAAATGTAATTATTGACAAGAGTGAACAACCACTTATAATGTAATCTACAGCTGTGACCAAACAGCTAGATAGAGAATCAGAAGTGTTGTGTTTTCTACAAAGTTTGCTGTTTCAGTGAGAGTCATATGTCATATCATTTCAAACAGTGGCGATCCAGAAATGTTGTACAAACGAGTAAGACTAACTATAGACTTTAGCCAAAGTTGTTAAGTTAGCTAAAGAGTTGGGATTGTGTGTAAGGCATAAATAAACCTAAAATGCAATGTTTTGGACGTTCTTTGGCACATTTCCCTGCTGTAGGGGTCTCTGCAAGCATACGGGGCTCTGAGAGGGAACAAGATGACAACGAGGAATTCTACTGGAAATAGGGTTGCCAACTTCCTGAAAAATAAATAAGGGACACCTCGTGGCCAGGGCCAGGCGACCCAGTTGTCTTCACCCTTCCCAGTGTGGTGAATTTTCTAGCTCTTTTTTTTAACCATTTGACTTGAAGTTGATTTAAGTAGATATGTTCTACTTAAATCCTATTCTATTCTTTGTGATATGAACACATGTGAAACAAATCATCATTTAGCCATTTATTTTTAGCTCAAAATGACAACATTAACACAGTAAAACAGGTCTCTTTCTTAAACAGAAGCCTGTCATGCTTAACTTTTGAGAATATAAGTAAATCTTTCTTTAAAAGAACTCTGTCCTGCTTAACTTAAAATAATAGAAAACAATAGAAAGAAAAATATTCTTGTAACAGTGCACATTTAGTGCATTTAGTACAATTGGCTTCAGTTGAGGTATTATTTCAGCTTTTCTAATGCTAATCAGCTGCTCCTGTTTGTAAACCCGCTTGTTCCCATGATTACGCATCTTAACTCATCATCATTATTCATCTATGTATTACTTTTATGTATTAGTCATCTATTTGTTGTAATCATCTATCCTTGCAGTTGTTTATTACACAAAATAAGTTATATTATCACACTTCTGGCCACATAGCGCTGATATTGACTGCACATGCCCATATTAACGTTTTCCAGCCAGGTGTTTTCCTTTTCCCATTCTTCCCTTTCTCTGAGGGGAACAAACATTGCTGCTCTAATGCTGGGCTCACACTGTGCGGTTTTAGGCCCATTTTGAGCCGATTTTTGAGTCGTGCGACCGTTTTGGTGATCGGACCGTTTTTTGGCCTTCGTCGTGCGTCGTGTAGTATACGTGGGGTAACGAGAAGCGATTAACACCTCGAGCAGCTCCCGATCATCAATCGCTCGTGAGGGTGTCACCACAGCCGCTCACACTGCTCACGCGCAAACACGTAAACGTCGGTGAAAAAGACGGAGCAGCGTGGCTGTGCAGCGTGTGATCTGGACACAAGCGATGGAGGCACAACTTGTAGAACTTTGGAAAGCTCATCCGAGCCTTTTCGATGTGGCCTCACAAAATTATCACGACCACAACAACCGTGAAAATAGTTGGATCTACATTGTTGCTCAATCACAGCTGATCAATGTTTTTCATTAGCAATTTAGCAAAGTTGATGGTGGTGGTGTGTCTGTGTGAGTGAAAGACAGAGAGAGCGAGCGACAGATTTTCTGCTATAACCTTCATTTTATGGAGGCACAGTGTGAGCACTCAGGTCGCATCAGAGCATCGGGCCGTATAGTGTGAGACCTGCATCGTGACCTACCAACTTCTAACCCCTGCGAGTCAATCGTGCAGTTTGAGCAGGAGCTGAATAACGTGACAGAAAAAAAAAATCGCACACTGTTTGCCCAGCTTTATGCTGGGCAAACAGTGTGCGATAAGTGTGCTGTCAGCTCATTGGTCACAAAGCAGGAGAGGGGCTGGGAATTATGTTTTCAAACAAAGTGTTAATTCCATTAAAAGTTATAGACTACTTTTGAGTCTCACTGTATTACGGGACAAAGTGCGTCCCTTATTAGCTCAATACGGGACGTGTACTTTTGTTTCGAAATACGGGACGATTCCGTATTTTAAGGGACGGTTGGCAACCCTAACTGGAAACAGTCGATCATGTCTGTTAAAGCTGAATTCAGGGCAAACTAAGCTAAATTAGTGTTTTTAGCTAACAGCTACAATAAGCATAAAAGTTACTGTTGGGCTGTTATTTGTTAACAGGGGCGATTTTAGCCCATTTTGGGCTGCAGCAGCATAAAATCCTCAGCAGGCTGGGTAAGCTTGCGTGAGCTCTCTGTGGAGGCTGTTGCAGCTGAGATGGCTCACCCGAGCGGTGCAAACTTAGTTACCTTCAAGGCTCCAGAGTCAGCTGAGGTCAGCAGCTCAGCCTCTGGGGAGGCTACAATCCCTGGAACAGCCAGGTCTCTACAACCAGAAACAGTCTTTGCATGTGCAGCTTCAGAACCAGACTTGAAGTTCCAGTTAGTGTCCGATGTCCCAGAAACACTCAGGTGCTCACTGAGCAATCTCTTGAGGCCAACACTCAGAAAATCAAACAGTCTTTGAGCCTTTGTGGGAACATTTATCGTCTGTGCTGGAAAGGTGGAAACATCTGGGAGATGCAGCCTTAACACACTGGGCTTCACAAGTCCTTGGAGGCAGCTCACTAAACTCAGGGATGCAGACAAAATCAGCACTTGCAGGAACACAATGTGCCCTCTCACAATGAGCTTGGAAGCATAAACTGAGTTTTCCTCACTGACTGTTTCAGACAGGATTGTGGGAGCAACACAAAAAGCAGCTTCAGCTGGAAACACACAGTTTAGTGTCTTTGCTGCTCGCTTTAAGTCACAATAAACAGGAAACTCATTGTGTCTCATGTCAGAATCCCTCATATACAGGACAGGAAGAGGCGGAGCTTATTTTCTGCAGGGAGCGGTTAGCAGTCTGTGTCTTTCTCATTTCTGACTCCTAAAGAGCTGAAAAACACAGGCTGTTATTGGCTGGCTGACACTGGGATTAATGTCCTTGAAGCCAGCAGTCTTTAATGTCCAGGTTCAGAACGGGCAGGTGAAAAACAGTCCTTTATGTCCTCTGATGTTCAATAAACTGTCCTGATTACTGAGGGAGCAGAGAAAGTGTCTCCATCACTCACCACAGCTGGATGCTCTGAAATCCTGGAATCCAGCTGTGGAGAGGAGCGCCGGCGGCGTGGACGCAGTTTAGTAATCAGGGAACGGGAGACAGGAGGGAAACACAGCTGGGACCAATTACACACACGAGACAGGAAACAGTAACACAGGACTGTCAAAGTAAAACAGGAAATATAACACAGAGTCCAAAGTAAGGAGACGTGGGACACAGTGAAGACACAGAAACAGAAACCAGAACTATAATCACAAAACAAACTCAGAAACATAAAGAGTGAATCAGCTGATTCAGTGTTTGTGACAAAAACATGGATCCTGGTTAATAACTTTTATTTGTTTGTTTCTGTATTATTTTGTGTATCGTTCTTATGAGCTGTTGTTTTGTCAGTGAAATATTATTTCATTGTTTTAAGCTTTTTGTTGACTTTGAAGTGCTTAAGTTGATATTTTTGAACATTTAATTTGTTCGATTATTGTCGAGTCGATAAAACTGTCAAACGCACAGCTGCTTCCAGCACGGCCGGAGGAGAGGTGGCCGAGCAGACGCACAACACACACAGCTCACAGGTTTGCATTTCTAGATATTGCAGATGTTGCAGAAATTGAGAGTAAAGAACTCAGAGATCCAGCGCTGTCTCCTGCCCCTTATTTATACACCACAACACAACGACAGGCGTAACTCACACAAACGGGTAACATGAGGCTCAGATGCTTTGGACGTGTTCACATATACTGGACACAGAATGATGAAGATGGAGCTGCAGGAAGGAGGAAAAGAGGAAAAACACAGAAAAGATTCACAGATGTGGTGAAAAAGGACACGACAGCTTCTGTTTGTTAGTTTGGTTTTTCTTTATTTGGTAAAGATTCAGAAATAAAGAGAAGATCACATGTTTGAATATTATATTAACGTTCTGTAATTACAACAAGTTGTAAAATCTTTCCAGAGTGAGACAGAGACTGTGCAGAGACTGTAGAAGGACAGAGCAGCAGCAGAGCAGTCCAGATACACTGATGATCCTCTGTCAGATCCAGAGGGACACACAGGGCTGATGCTGGACTCTACATTGTGTCTGACAGTGGAGCTGTTCTCAGAGCAGTTCACTCTGCAGCACTGACAGTCATCTGCACTTCATTCCTCTGTCAGTCACTGCTGGATGAAGCTCTCCTCTCCACCTCCCAGTAACATGGCCCAGTCAGAGCGTCTCTACACACAAGCTGCTGCTGCTTCAACCTCTCTGGATCATCAGGACACAGCTGCTCCTCTCTCAGCACACACACCGTCCTGTTTACCATCATCACCTCCACCTGCAGAGAGAAGGAGGAAGAGCAGAGGAGATAAACGAGTGTTTCCAGAGACTCTTCATCAGCTGTCAGTCAGTGATGCAGCACATCCAGTATAAAGAGCAGCAGGGACGTCAGTGCTGGGACTGTACTAGGACTCATTGTTGCTTCACTTTTTCTAATCTTTGGATTTTTATTGAAGTTGCTGAAAATGTTTTTCCCTCCTAGTTTGAGTTTGGACTTTCATTCATTAGAAGAACCTTGGTGTGTCCACTCTGAGCTCTGTAGGAACCCCAACAACAAGCCCAACAATCCAGATGGACGGTTCCAGCTGTTAACTGGAGGAATTCCATCCAAACATCTGCTCTCACTAAATTCTTCCTCACTTACAGACTGTGTTCTTCACTGCTTTAAACTTGGAAATCAATGCAGTCATTGGTCTGCGTGCTGCTTTGTTCAGAGAGCTGATTGGCTGTTGACAGTGTTTGATCAGAGCGTGTCAGCCGTTACTATGGTGACCATAAAGGTGAGAAACAGGAAGTGTTTGTGTCCAATCCTGAAGCCTGTCACCGTTCTCCTCTCACAGCTTCACTGAGAAGCTGCAGCTTTACAGGAAACACTGGATCTTTGTTTCATACTGACTGTGTTTAGTACAATACTGCTGACAGCACCACCCACTCACTCCATCACTCTACTGACCTCAGAGTCTCCAGTCTGTAGTCTGGACTCTTCTGAAGATCAGACAGCTGCTTCACATCTGGATCCTTCAGGTTGTTAAGTTGTAGGTTCAGCTCTCTCAGATGGGAGGGGTTGGACTTCAGTGCTGCTGCCAGATAATCACAGCTGATCTCTGACAAACCACAGTTCACCAATCTGTATAAAGAATGAAAGATGTAAGTTTATTAGACAAAGTGCTTGAAATCATTCAGTGTTTCATCATCTGTTCAGAGCTGAAGAAGGTTCAGAATGTAGAAGTTTAGAAAATGGAAACTCCAAACAGCTGAAGCCAACAGGAAGCAGCTTCAAACAGGAAACTGTGCAGAGTTTCAGACTATATGTCCTGATGCAGCCAGTTGGATTTTGGAGATTTGAATCTCTGTTCTGTGACTAAGTCCTTGAATCATTTCTTCCAGTTGGTCCAACAAGACAGACTAAGTATTGGACATGTGTTGTGGCTCCATCAGGGGAGCTTCTAAATGTGATGTGATGGCCCCTCTGGGTCTGTCAGGTCACAGCACTGAAGAGAGCTCAAACTGGGCACACAGCTGTTCCAGTCTGGACCAAAGACTCTATACTGGGACTGAGGGACTGCTTTGACTGCACCCACTGGGACTTTTTAAAGGCTCATGTTCTCACTTAGATCATCGATTTCTACTGACATTTCTTTCTGGGAAAAATGGGGATTACTTTGGAAACAGGAAGTATTTTCCCCAATAAGCAGCCCTGGATTAGTAAATCACTCCAACATGTTCTCAGGCAGAAGAAGCTGTCTTGTTATGAGGGAGAGAAGAAAAAGATTGAGGCACAGAAACCTGTTGAAAGAGAGATAAAGCAGCTAAAATCAGGTGTAAAAGTAAAGCAGAGGATGAGCTGAATAAAGGACACTCAAGGCTGGCTTGGAAAGGAATGAAGTCCATGGTGGGGATGCAGAACAAGGAGCAAAGATGAATGTGATGCTGAATCAGCAGAAGACTTGGACTCATTTGATTCCAGCTTTGATATCATTGATTTCAATGAAGAGCTTTGTGATTGTAGCAAAGGGCTGGTAGCTCTGAGAGTCCCACTGATGAGGTGTTTGTGTGGAAATCTCTTAGTGGGACCAAAGAGAGAAAAAGCCCTGGTCCTGATGCTGTGGGAGGGAAATGATTGAAGTGTGCTGTGAGGAACTGACTGGGAGATTTTCACACATTTTCCAGTCCTCCTGGGAACAACAGGAAGTTCCCAGCATATGGAAACAAAGGTTAAGTGTCCTATGGCACTCAGTGATGATGGTGCTGTGGCCCCACCACCTCCACCTCTTTGTAAAGGAACTAACTGTAATCTGAAGCTTCAAATGGAACTAAGACTTCCTCCACTAGGTGGCAGTGTCTGATGAGAAAGTGTTAGTGGAGCTGGCCTGGAGTCAGAAACAGGAAGATGCAGGATTTGGGCTGAAATGGGCAAAAGTGGTTAGCACTAGTGCCTTAGAGCAAGAAGGTTGTAGGTTGAAGCTTGTTGGTCAGCTGGGCCTTTCTGTGGAGGTTGGATGTTCTCCCACAGTCCAATGAAATGCTGCTTAGGTTCATTGGTGCTTCTACATTGGCTGTAGGTGTGGATGTGAGGGAGTGCTTCTCTGTTGCTCTCTGTTGGCCCTGTGATGGACTGCTCACCTGTGCAGGTGGACCACGCCTCTTGCCCTATGACAGCTAGGGCACAGGCTGCAGCCCTGTGAGCCTAAGCTGAATAAACAGTTAGCAAAAATGATCCATAGATGGCCTGAAATCCCCCAGTTAGCAGTTTGGTAGATAGCTATGACATGCTAATCCCATCCAGCAGCTGTATTCTACCTGTAAGCTGATCCCTGCTGAGCCAAAGCACTTTTTCATATACAAATTACAACCTTTAATAGAAACCTATTGGTCAGCATCTTATTAGCCTGCTGTTAGCTTCATTCCACAGAAAACTGAGAGAAACTAACAGAGTTGATAAAGAATAAAGAGAAATGTGCTGATTTAAAGCCTTTGAAGTGCTTCAGATGATCTCTGTCCACTTCTGTCCACTCATTCATTCATGTAAGCTTTCTAATGCAGCTTTGATCTTCACAGTCTGCTTGATGAAACTCATTCTAACCCTGAATGTCAGAGTGTTCCTCCTTCTCTTTCCCATCATTCATGCTGGCAGTGGAGGAGATTTGGATGTTGGACTGTGTTTTGGATGATGTGTGTATGTTTGTGTTGGACTGCTGTCTGTAAAGCAAACGCACATTTTGCTTTGGATTTCAGTGTCAGACAGACTTTAAGGTGCAATGAAGAGTTTGAGAGTTTCACAGTGAATTTTCCAGTGGAGGATTTTTCTTCTTCTTTGAAGGTTTGAAATGTGAACATTGTTCTGCTGCAGTCAATGGACTAAACCAGAGAAGAAGAAAACAGACTTTACCATGAAGATCCTCAGTGTGGATCAGTATAATATCAGCCTGATATCTGCAGTTTAGTGTCAGCACAACTTTCACATCATATTCATCTCAGCACAACTAAAACATGCTGACTGACCTCAGAGTTTCAAGTTTACATCCTGGACTCTCCAGGAAACCACACAGATGCTTCACTCCTGGATCCTGCAGCTTGTTGTTGAAGCTCAGGTCCAGCTCTCTCAGATGGGAGGGGTTGGACTTCAGTGCTGCTGCCAGATAATCACAGCTGATCTCTGACAAACCACAGCTCCACAATCTGTATAAAGAATGAAAGATGTAAGTTTATTAGACAAAGTGCTTGAAATCATTCAGTGTTTCATCATCTGTTCAGAGCTGAAGAAGGTTCAGAATGTAGAAGTTTAGAAAATGGAAACTCCAAACAGCTGAAGCCAACAGGAAGCAGCTTCAAACAAACACAACAAGAGAAAAAACTCTGAATGTTTCACATTAAAGTCGTACATTTCTCATAAAAACAGGACAAAGACTTGAAAAAGTCGTGTTTTTCCTTCCAGGAACCACATGGCTTCACTTTTAAAGGTGAAGTGTGACAGAAATGGACATATTTGAAGTCCAACACCTTTTTCCAGTCACATTATTAAAGCAGACAAACTACAAGCTCATTTTCATTCCAACAAGTCATCTTCTGACCTGGACTAACAACACTGGTCTCTATGTGCAGCTGGCTGTGAGACCAGTGCTCAGGGAGCGTCTACAAAGTGCAACACTGAAAGAACATCACACACTCATTTGCTTTCAGCACTTTCACACAAACATCTACTGTCATTATTGTCACCAAACTCTGTGGATCCTTTATTGCAAATTCAAATGGGATCAAATGGTCAGACAAAAGAGGGTTATGAGGAAATATGATGAAATGTTGTGTATTAGCAGCAACTTATTGAATCATTTTCCTCAGAAACCAAACAAAATGATTGACAAACATGTTTTTACAAACTCAGTGTTGGACTTGGATCAGCAGGATAAGCTGATGTTTAAAGGCATTTGAGTCTCGCTGTATGAGAGTCCAGTTCTTACTCAATATTTATGGATGATGTTCTTTCAGTGTTGCACTTTGTAGACGCTCCCTGAGCCTCACAGCCAGCTGCACATGGACCAGCTGACATTACCCAGCATTAGAGGCGGCTGTAAAAAATTCATGTTCCCATTTAAATGGTTTTAATTTGAATAAAACGATGTTGATTCATTCAATCCTGAATCGATGTTTCATATAAATGTATTTTGCCAGAATCTCAGGTTAAAGCTCACAAACTATTTCAACAAGCAGCAAACAGATAAAACAGTAAATGAGAGCAGCTAAACACACAAAGATGGAAACACAGAGCGTGGATCGTTCACTCGACGGCACGTACACGGACACGCCGTCGGGGCTGAAAGTGGACAGCTCACAGATCCTGAAGCTGCAGGTTTCATCTGTCTCCAACCAAAACTGAGTGAAGCAGCAGCAAAAGAAGATCCAAACTCTGCTTCACGTTTGATCAATATGCTCATGAATTCTCTCTGACTTTGGCTGTTCCTGCCTGCACAGCTCTCTCTCTCTCAGTGTACTCCAAGAACAGCTTCAAACATCTGTTTCTGCATCATTCACTGTTTATTAGCCACCAGTCTGCTGTTGTGTTCAGTGCTGTCGGCCTCTGACAGTAAAGCCTCATTTCTGCTGTTCCATGGAAACTTTTTAAAATGATGACAGATTACAAACTCTCAGCTGTGTCTGTAATCAAACCTCTGTAACTTTGCTTCACTTCAGCAGCATCAGCTCATGTTCACATGTTGCTTCATGGTTTGCTTCAGTTTTTGATCGACTGCAGAATATTTTGAAGGTTATCTGCTATAAAAAGCCAGAAGAGGAAAATCTGCTTCATGTGTTTCTGTTTGATCCTCAGTGACTTTGACACAAAGGCCTCTGCTGTGATGATCACACCTCTGATCAAGTCTCACAGTGTCACAACTGATAAATGATCAGAGTTAGAATATTTCTGACTGTCTGCTGTGTGCCGTGACCTTTGACCTGCTAAAGACAGTCAGCTGTGGATTATTCATTGTTGTGTCTGATACTTAGAACTGTGAGGAAGAAGCTACACAGTTAATCAGGGTCCCCTCTCTCTGAATCAGGAAAGGTGGGCAGGCCGCGTGTGGGCCGCGGGCCATACGTTGAGTATCACTGTTTGAAATGTGAACATTGTTCTGCTGCAGTCAATGGACTAAACCAGAGAAGAAGAAAACAGACTTTACCATGAAGATCCTCAGTGTGGATCAGTATAATATCAGCCTGATGTCTGCAGTTTAGTGTCAGCACAACTTTCACATCATATTCATCTCAGCACAACTAAAACATGCTGACTGACCTCAGAGTTTCAAGTTTACATCCTGGACTCTCCAGGAAACCACACAGATGCTTCACTCCTGGATCCTGCAGGTTGTTGTTGGAGCTCAGGTCCAGCTCTCTCAGATGGGAGGGGTTGGACTTCAGTGCTGCTGCCAGATAATCACAGCTGATCTCTGACAAACCACAGTCCATCAATCTGTATAAAGAATGAAAGATGTAAGTTTATTAGACAAAGTGCTTGAAATCATTCAGTGTTTCATCATCTGTTCAGAGCTGAAGAAGGTTCAGAATGTAGAAGTTTAGAAAATGGAAACTCCAAACAGCTGAAGCCAACAGGAAGCAGCTTCAAACAAACACAACAAGAGAAAAAACTCTGAATGTTTCACATTAAAGTCGTACATTTCTCATAAAAACAGGACAAAGACTTGAAAAAGTCGTGTTTTTCCTTCCAGGAACCACATGGCTTCACTTTTAAAGGTGAAGTGTGACAGAAATGGACATATTTGAAGTCCAACACCTTTTTCCAGTCACATTATTAAAGCAGACAAACTACAAGCTCATTTTCATTCCAACAAGTCATCTTCTGACCTGGACTAACAACACTGGTCTCTATGTGCAGCTGGCTGTGAGACCAGTGCTCAGGGAGCGTCTACAAAGTGCAACACTGAAAGAACATCACACACTCATTTGCTTCCAGCACTTTCACACAAACATCTACTGTCATTATTGTCACCAAACTCTGTGGATCCTTTATTGCAAATTCAAATGGGATCAAATGGTCAGACAAAAGAGGGTTATGAGGAAATATGATGAAATGTTGTGTATTAGCAGCAACTTATTGAATCTTTTTCCTCAGAAACCAAACAAAATGATTGACAAACATCTTTTTACAAACTCAGTGTTGGACTTGGATCAGCAGGATAAGCTGATGTTTAAAGGCATTTGAGTCTCGCTGTATGAGAGTCCAGTTCTTACTCAATATTTATGGATGATGTTCTTTCAGTGTTGCACTTTGTAGACGCTCCCTGAGCCTCACAGCCAGCTGCACATGGACCAGCTGACATTACCCAGCATTAGAGGCGGCTGTAACAAATTCATGTTCCCATTTAAATGGTTTTAATTTGAATAAAACGATGTTGATTCATTCAATCCTGAATCGATGTTTAATATAAATGTATTTTGCCAGAATCTCAGGTTAAAGCTCACAAACTATTTCAACAAGCAGCAAACAGATAAAACAGTAAATGAGAGCAGCTAAACACACAAAGATGGAAACACAGAGCGTGGATCGTTCACTCGACGGCACGTACACGGACACGCCGTCGGGGCTGAAAGTGGACAGCTCACAGATCCTGAAGCTGCAGGTTTCATCTGTCTCCAACCAAAACTGAGTGAAGCAGCAGCAAAAGAAGATCCAAACTCTGCTTCACGTTTGATCAATATGCTCATGAATTCTCTCTGACTTTGGCTGTTCCTGCCTGCACAGCTCTCTCTCTCTCAGTGTACTCCAAGAACAGCTTCAAACATCTGTTTCTGCATCATTCACTGTTTATTAGCCACCAGTCTGCTGTTGTGTTCAGTGCTGTCGGCCTCTGACAGTAAAGCCTCATTTCTGCTGTTCCATGGAAACTTTTTAAAATGATGACAGATTACAAACTCTCAGCTGTGTCTGTAATCAAACCTCTGTAACTTTGCTTCACTTCAGCAGCATCAGCTCATGTTCACATGTTGCTTCATGGTTTGCTTCAGTTTTTGATCGACTGCAGAATATTTTGAAGGTTATCTGCTATAAAAAGCCAGAAGAGGAAAATCTGCTTCATGTGTTTCTGTTTGATCCTCAGTGACTTTGACACAAAGGCCTCTGCTGTGATGATCACACCTCTGATCAAGTCTCACAGTGTCACAACTGATAAATGATCAGAGTTAGAATATTTCTGACTGTCTGCTGTGTGCCGTGACCTTTGACCTGCTAAAGACAGTCAGCTGTGGATTATTCATTGTTGTGTCTGATACTTAGAACTGTGAGGAAGAAGCTACACAGTTAATCAGGGTCCCCTCTCTCGGAATCAGGAAAGGTGGGCAGGCCGCGTGTGGGCCGCGGGCCATACGTTGAGTATCACTGTTTGAAATGTGAACATTGTTCTGCTGCAGTCAATGGACTAAACCAGAGAAGAAGAAAACAGACTTTACCATGAAGATCCTCAGTGTGGATCAGTATAATATCAGCCTGATGTCTGCAGTTTAGTGTCAGCACAACTTTCACATCATATTCATCTCAGCACAACTAAAACATGCTGACTGACCTCAGAGTTTCAAGTTTACATCCTGGACTCTCCAGGAAACCACACAGATGCTTCACTCCTGGATCCTGCAGCTTGTTGTTGTTGGTCGAAAACCAGGAGTAGTCATTACTCAGGTCCAGCACTCTCAGATGGGAGGGGTTGGACTTCAGTGCTGCTGCCAGATAATCACAGCTGATCTCTGACAAACCACAGCTCCACAATCTGTATAAAGAATGAAAGATGTAAGTTTATTAGACAAAGTGCTTGAAATCATTCAGTGTTTCATCATCTGTTCTGAGCTGAAGAAGGTTCAGAATGTAGAAGTTTAGAAAATGGAAACTCCAAACAGCTGAAGCCAACAGGAAGCAGCTTCAAACAAACACAACAAGAGAAAAAACTCTGAATGTTTCACATTAAAGTCGTACATTTCTAACAAGAGTGTTTTAAAGACAGAGTCACTGATGATCATCTTCTGCCCAGTAAAACTTTGGTTTTCCCCATGTGAGTGTTAATGATGCACAAAGACTGTGATTGCAAAGAGGGAGCGAGGAGGATGACAGAGAGATGGTACAGGAGCATCAAGAACCCGGCGACGAAATGAGCAGAAGGACTTTGGAGCCTGTTGGATTGAAGCTTTCACAGAGACGTGTTTGACTGGACACCACCAGGACAGACTTTTAATCCCAGGATTTGGATGAGCTTTCTGTCTTTATGGTCACAAATGATGCTGTAACTCTGTGACTGCCCTGGAACTGTCAGCAGTGTGGTTACGTCCTTTTGACCTGAGTTTCCACAGCTCTTATAACAGCAGTGTACATTCAGACTGAGACACGCTTCAGTCTGTATGGACCTGTTTCTGTAGCTGCCACCATCATTCTATATGTTTGTACATCAGCTTATCAAATCCTGTCTGCTGTCTTCATTTATTACTCTTCACCTGCTTCACTGTCACTGTGTGGGCGGAGCTGCCTGAGCCCCACCCACACAGACACAGTTCCTCTCTGGAGCTAAACTTCTGCTTCATCTCCGCCTCTTTTCTTCATCCTCCACCTCTCTTTTCTCTTCTTCGGTGTTCTGCAGCCACGGAGCCTCACAGCCGTTAGCACGCCCATACCTGAGCAGCTAGCATTACCCAGCATGCCGTGCAGCAGTGTCAGTTTGTAAATGTGCAAGAATTCCTGCTCCAAACTGTTTCACAGAGTGCTGTGTGCCGTGACCTTTGACCTGCTAAAGACAGTCAGCTGTGGATTATTCATTGTTGTGTCTGATACTTAGAACTGTGAGGAAGAAGCTACACAGTTAATCAGGGTCCCCTCTCTCTGAATCAGGAAAGGTGGGCAGGCCGCGTGTGGGCTGTGGGCCATACGTTGAGTATCACTGTTTGAAATGTGAACATTGTTCTGCTGCAGTCAATGGACTAAACCAGAGAAGAAGAAAACAGACTTTACCATGAAGATCCTCAGTGTGGATCAGTATAATATCAGCCTGATGTCTGCAGTTTAGTGTCAGCACAACTTTCACATCATATTCATCTCAGCACAACTAAAACATGCTGACTGACCCCAGAGTTTCAAATCGACATCGTGGACTCTCCAGGAAACCACACAGATGCTTCACTCCTGAACCCTTCAGGTTGCTGTAGGTTCCACTCAGGTCCACCTCTGTGGGATACGAGGGGTTGGACTTCAGTGCTGCTGCCAGATAATCAAGGCCAATATCTGACAAACCACAGACACTGTATAAAGAATGAAAGATGTAAGTTTATTAGACAAAGTGCTTGAAATCATTCAGTGTTTCATCATCTGTTCAGAGCTGAAGAAGGTTCAGAATGTAGAAGTTTAGAAAATGGAAACTCCAAACAGCTGAAGCCAACAGGAAGCAGCTTCAAACAAACACAACAAGAGAAAAAACTCTGAATGTTTCACATTAAAGTCGAACATTTCTAACAAGAGTATTTTAAAGACAGAGTCACTGATGATCATCTTCTGCCCAGTAAAACTTTGGTTTTCCTCATGTGAGTGTTAATGATGCACAAAGACTGTGAGTGCAAAGAGGGAGCGAGGAGGATGACAGAGAGATGGTACAGGAGCATCAAGAACATTAAAGTCTGGCGATTAAATGCCTCACTCCTAAATGACTGGCAGTTTTGTGAGTTCATACACACTGAACTAAATACTTACTTGGAGTTGAACACAACTCCGAAAATATCGCCTTTAACTCTCTGGGATTGCACCAAGGCATACATTAGAGGTCGCATAATATAATTTGCAAGTGCCAGGAAGAAAAGAAAAGAGGCTAGGCGGTGTGAATTGGAGGCCAAAATAAAACACCTAGAGCAACAACACAAAAAAGCACAGACAGCCAATTTGCTTTCCGATCTTAAAATGTTACGTAGTGAGCTTAATAGTTTAATGAACGAGAAAATTGAGGGCAATTTAAGATTCACTAAACAAAAGTACTATGAACAGGGTAGTAGGGCAAGTAGATTGCTGGCAATAAGACTCAGGAAACAGCAAACTTGTAATATGGTCCAAAAGTTGAAGTCAGATCAAACCCTAATTACTAAACCAAATCAAATTGCAAGTTGCTTTGCCAATTTTTTCGAGTCATTATATAAAAATTCAGATACATGTAAAGATAACAATACACTATCTGATTTCTTAGAAAAGATCAATTTAAAAACACTGCCAGAGTCTGTAGCAAAGGAGTTAGATGAACCAATTCGACAACAAGAAATTTTACAGGTGATTTCAAACCTTAAAACTAAAAACAGTCCTGGCCCTGATGGTTTTATTAACAAATTCTATAAAAAAACTTAAGGACAAAGTCGCACCCTTATTACTGAAAGCTTACCACTGCGCTCTGGAGACTGGGACTATGGTGCCGTCCTGGAACGATGCTACAATTGTCGTAATCCATAAAGAGGGCAAGGACCCCACAAACTGTCAATCATACAGGCCAATCTCATTACTTAATACTGATTTGCGCATTCTCACCACGATTTTAGCCAAAAGAGTTAGTAAAATTATTACACAGGTTATAAATCCAGATCAAACGGGGTTCATTGCAGGAAGGCACCATGGGGACAATGTTCGTAGATTGTTGAACTTAATGTCCTTGTACAAGACCAAACAAGAAGAAACAATGATTCTGTCTCTTGATGCGCAAAAAGCATTCGACAGGGTTTCCTGGCAGTACTTGGGCCAAACACTTGAAAGATTCAAATTTGGGCCAAACTTAATTAAGAGGATACAGATTCTTTATTCCAACCCAATGGCGGCTGTACGGGTAAATGGAACAATATCAGCCAGATTTCCACTGGAACGTGGGTGTAGACAAGGATGCTCACTGTCGCCCCTGCTGTTCGATATAAGTATTGAGCCTCTGGCGCAGTTGATTAAAGCCCATCAAAGCCCTCCTCAACAACAAGAAGAGGGCTTTCAGAGGGGGCAATAAAGAGGAGGTGAGGAAGGTCCAGGTGTTACTAAAGGACAAGATCAGAGAGGCTAAGGACAATTACAGAAGGAAGCTGGAGTGGAAACTCCAGCAGAACAGCATGAGAGAGGTGTGGAGGGGCATGAAGACCATCACTGGATTCAGGCCAACCAACAGCAGGGGAGCTGAGGGAGGTGAGAATAGAGCCAACGAGTTGAATCTGTTTTTCTGTTTTTTTGGGGGGGGGTTTTGCCTGTCCCGTTTGGCTCTTTTGCCATCAGAATTGTTGTCTAAAGGCAAAGAAAGATGCCCAACGGATTTACTTTACCAAATTGACCATCCCAGCCTTGCCGTAATGGTCCATTTGATTCACCTTTTATTGTTTATTTTATTTTCACTTACTGAATACGGGACAGACTTGACTGGGGGAAAGAAGGGGAGAAAGAAAGAGGGAAAGAGAAACAGCTGAGAAGAGGGACGGGGGAGAAGGGCAAAAAACAAAAACCAACAGAATGGGCAGAAAAAAAAATGCATATATCAATCACCTGGATCACCTGTTGAGAAAGAAAAAAGAGAACAAGCAGAAGAAAACAAGAGTAATAGAATAAACAACATCACAATGATATATGGGAATATGACAGTAAATACTAAATATTAAACATTATTGTGCAGCACATAAGATCAACAGAACACAGTGTGCTTTGAGGTAGGAGCCAAAAAGGGTGTAGTTTGTGGGTGTGATCACCCGTGTGTACACCTGTGAGCATGGACGCGCTTGTTTTTAAAAGGTTCCTTCATGTAATGATCTGCTAGAGGGTGTGGGGGGGGCCACAGCCCCATCCTCCAGGGCATGAAGCAGGTATGGAGGAGATCAAAACTCCAGACATCCAGAGGCCCCCAGAACACAAGAGACCAAGGAAGACCAACAGAGGGGCAGCCGCGCCACTGTCCCAGAAAGAGCTGAGGAGAGTCCCAGATGAGGGCTCACCCAGCAGCCGCGGAGCAGAAGCCAGGGGGGGTTGCAGTGACGCGCCCGTGAGCTCCGCCGGCAGCCAGCTGTGCCTGAGTGACCGAGCCCCAGGCCGAGAGGTCGGGGGCACCCCACCTCCGAAGTGGCCCGAGCGAGCCCCAAGCTCCAGGCCCCGATAAGCGGCCGCCAAAGAGTGAGCCGGTGTGTACCTTGACGCCCACCCCCGGACACAAAGAACCACCAACGCGAATCTGTTTTTCAATAGATTCGACACCACAGTGTCTGCTCACACCCCCACAACCTCACCTGTAGTCAGTCTGGAATCCAGAGCCACACCACTGCGCCAGCCTCTCTCTTCACATGGCGCTGTTGCCTCCTGTGAGATTCCTGACACCCCTCCCCCACCCATCACCTTCACTCAATACCAGGTTGAGATGCAAATGAGGAGACTTCACTCAGGCAAGTCTGCTGGACCAGACGGAGTGAGTCCCCTTGTCCTCAAGACCTGTGCCCCCCAGCTGTGTGGAGTCTTTCATAAACTGTTTATGCTGAGTCTGAGTTTGCAGAGGGTCCCAGTGATGTGGAAGACATCATGCCTCGTCCCTGTACCAAAGACGCCACGTCCCAGTGGCCCCCAGGATTACAGGCCCGTGGCACTGACCTCCCACATCATGAAGACCCTGGAAAGGCTCATCCTGGACCAGCTGCGACCCATAGTAAGACCACATCTGGATCCCCTTCAGTTCGCTTATCAGCCTCGTCTCGGAACTGAGGACGCCATCATCTACCTGCTCAATCGTATCTACACCCATCTGGACCAGCCGGCGAACACTGTGAGGGTCATGTTTTTTGACTTTTCTAGTGCTTTCAACACCATCAGGCCGACCCTCCTGGGCGATAAGTTAGCAGCAATGCAGGTGGATGCTTCTCTGGTGTCCTGGATTGTTGATTACCTGACAGGAAGACCACAATATGTACGTCTCCCACAGTGTGTGTCTGACAAGGTAATCAGCAACACAGGGGCACCACAGGGGACTGTCCTCTCCCCCTTCCTCTTCACCCTCTACACCACAGACTTCAGCCACTGCACAGAGACCTGCCATCTTCAGAAGTTTTCTGATGACTCTGCGGTGGTTGGATGTATCAGCAGGGATGATGAGACAGAGTACCGGGCTGTGGTCGACTCCTTTGTCACGTGGTGTGAGCAGAATCATCTGCAGCTCAACGTGGCAAAGACCAAGGAACTGATCGTGGACTTCAGGAAGACCAGGAAACACTTGACCCCTGTTTCAATCCAGGGGGACAGTGCTGACATTGTGGAGGACTATAAATACCTTGGAGTACACATTGACAATAAACTGGACTGGGCTAAAAACACCACAGCACTTTACAGGAAGGGCCAGAGTCGTCTCTATTTTTTGAGGCGACTGAGGTCCTTCAACATCTGCCAGAAAATGCTGAGGATTTTCTATGAGTCTGTTGTGGCCAGTGCGATCCTCTATGCTGTTGCATGCTGGGGGAGCAGGCTGAGGGTAGCAGATGCCAACAGACTTAATAAACTAATCCGTAAGGCCAGTAATGCTGTGGGGATGGAGCTGGACTCCCTCAAGGTGGTGTCGGAGAGGCGGATGCTGTCCAAGATAAAGACAATGTTGGATAACACCTCCCACCCACTCCATGACATGCTGGTCAGTCACAGGAGCACGTTCAGTGAGAGACTGAGATTACCGAAAAGCACCACTGAACGACACAGGAAATCTTTCCTGCCTGTGGCTCCCTGTACAACGTATCCACTTAACACACTGTTTACTGCTACAACTACACGTTTCTTTTCCAGCTATTTATTAATGAGTGACTTATATATATATATATATATATATATATATATATATATATATATATATATATATATATATATATATATATATGTATTAGGGGTGCAACGATATTCGTATCGATATTGAACCGTTCGATACAGTGCTTTCGGTTCGGTACACATATGTATCGAACAATACAAAATTTGTAATTTATTTTATCAACTTTCTTTCTGACGATGCTGTCTGCGTTGAGCGCTCAGTGAATCTGCGTTTGACTACTCCGCCTAGGCTGCACTTGTCGAGCGCAGATCCACTGAGCGCTCAACACAGACAGCATCGTCAGAAGGAAGAGCGCAGGGCAAGCTAGCGAGACAGAAGTTAAGCTCTCCTTGCAACATGGCAAATTGAACCTCCCCCACCCTCATTCAGATCTGGCGTTTGGAATTATTTTGGTTTTCATGTGACGTATGACCCTGAAGGTAAGTGCGTCATGGAGCTAGTGTGTTAGCGCAGTTAGCTCGTTAACGTGTTGGCCGTCTAGCCCGATGCACGGGGCGATCAGGGGTAGCTCGTTAAAGGAGATTTGCCGTGTTGTGGCGTTAAGGTCATTTCAACGAGATTAACCTGAAAGCACTAGTGGGAACACAACGAATATGACTGCACATTTACTCCGACATCATCCTAGTGCAAAGACAAGTGGAAGCAGACAAAAACAACAAGCACGCATGCTACAAACTTTACCAGAGTCATTTAGACAGCCGTTAGCACATGATTCTCCTTATGGGGACCTGATATGTTTAATATGCTGCTGAGAATATAGCCCAGAAGAAGCGTATAGTATAGCTTTTATTTTGGAAAGAGACATTTCTCTGTAATAAACTCTCTTTTCCAAAGATGAGTGATTCCTCAGTCAGATACAGGGCTCGCAATATCGCTAGCCCGACGTCCTGAGGCTAGCAATTTTTCCAGTCGGGCTACCAAAATCTATCTCTTCCCTGCCCGTCGGGCTATTGTAGGAAGGAAAAATATATGTCAATGCTTTTGCATTCTTTCGGAAATGTAGCTGGGTAATTATGTCATTGGCATTGTTTTTTGCTTTCACTTTGCAATCGCGCGAACTGTGTGTAGAGAGCGACAGCACTGATTGGTGAGTGGTGATAATTTGTGCACCAATTCCTCTGACATCGTCTTATTAATCGTTAGCTTACTATGCAAACATGACAAGTGAAATCTCCCGCAGCTTAAACATGTGAGAGGTTGATCGCGCAGAGAATCGCTGAGTGTTATGTGAGTGCGTGTGTAAAAGCAGCAGGATATATATTTTAGTTCTGCTGAGCCAAATAAGACAGGTCAGGGTGAAGAAGTGACAGCCAAAGAAAAGCTTACCACAAAACGGAGAAGTTATGACAAATCAGACTATAAGGCAAAAAGAAAGTGCAGCTTTATGGTTTCATGGACAAAATAATTTCTGTGGCTGCAATATGATGAGCTATATACAGTGGGGCAAAAAAGTATTTAGTCAGCCACCGATTGTGCAAGTTCCCCCACTTAAAATGATGACAGAGGTCAGTAATTTGCACCAGAGGTACACTTCAACTGTGAGAGACAGAATGTGAAAAAAAAATCCATGAATCCACATGATAGGATTTGTAAAGAATTTATTCGTAAATCAGGGTGGAAAATAAGTATTTGGTCAATAACAAAAATATAACTCAATACTTTGTAACATAACCTTTGTTGGCAATAACAGAGGTCAAACGTTTACTATAGGTCTTTACCAGGTTTGCACACACAGTAGCTGGTATTTTGGCCCATTCCTCCATGCAGATCTTCTCGAGAGCAGTGATGTTTTGGGGCTGTCGCCGAGCAACACGGACTTTCAACTCCCGCCACAGATTTTCTATGGGGTTGAGGTCTGGAGACTGGCTAGGCCACTCCAGGACTTTCAAATGCTTCTTACGGAGCCACTCCTTTGTTGCCCAGGCGGTGTGTTTTGGATCATTGTCATGTTGGAAGACCCAGCCTCGTTTCATCTTCAAAGTTTTCACTGATGGAAGGAGGTTTTGGCTCAAAATCTCACGATACATGGCCCCATTCATTCTGTCCTTAACACGGATCAGTCGTCCTGTCCCCTTGGCAGAAAAACAGCCCCATAGCATGATGTTTCCACCCCCATGCTTCACAGTAGGTATGGTGTTCTTGGGATGCAACTCAGTATTCTTCTTCCTCCAAACACGACGAGTTGAGTTTATACCAAAAAGTTCTACTTTGGTTTCATCTGACCACATGACATTCTCCCAATCCTCTGCTGTATCATCCATGTGCTCTCTGGCAAACTTCAGACGGGCCTGGACATGCACTGGCTTCAGCAGCGGAACACGTCTGGCACTGCGGGATTTGATTCCCTGCCGTTGTAGTGTGTTACTGATGGTGACCTTTGTTACTTTGGTCCCAGCTCTCTGCAGGTCATTCACCAGGTCCCCCCGTGTGGTTCTGGGATCTTTGCTCACCGTTCTCATGATCATTTTGACCCCACGGGATGAGATCTTGCGTGGAGCCCCAGATCGAGGGAGATTATCAGTGGTCTTGTATGTCTTCCATTTTCTGATGATTGCTCCCACAGTTGATTTTTTCACACCAAGCTGCTTGCCTATTGTAGATTCACTCTTCCCAGTCTGGTGCAGGTCTACAATACTTTTCCTGGTGTCCTTCGAAAGCTCTTTGGTCTTGGCCATGGCGGAGTTTGGAGTCTGACTGTTTGAGGCTGTGGACAGGTGTCTTTTATACAGATGATGAGTTCAAACAGGTGCCATTCATACAGGTAACGAGTGGGGGACAGAAAAGCTTCTTACAGAAGACGTTACAGGTCTGTGAGAGCCAGAGATTTTCCTTGTTTGAGGTGACCAAATACTTATTTTCCACCCTAATTTACGAATAAATTCTTTACAAATCCTACCATGTGAATTCATGGATTTTTTTTTCACATTCTGTCTCTCACAGTTGAAGTGTACCTCTGGTGCAAATTACTGACCTCTGTCATCATTTTAAGTGGGGGAACTTGCACAATCGGTGGCTGACTAAATACTTTTTTGCCCCACTGTAACCAGGGCTGCACATAAGTGGTCCCCTGGTGCGCATTCGCTGTCAAAATAAAAAACACGCACAAGGGTTAGGGTTAAATTTAAAAACTGTACTTTTGAGTTAAAATATATATTTATAATTTTAATAAATGACAAATTAAAAAGGCATGAACATTTCTTTTTGTATCGAAAAAATATCGAACCGTGACACCAAAGTATCGAACCGAACCGAACCGTGAATTTTGTGTATCGTTGCACCCCTAATATGTATATATTGTACTATTCTTAGTTAGCATATTGTCTGTCTTGTCTTAATGTTGGTTTATGTTGGTTTATAATGGAGCACTGTAACAAAAAAATAATTTCCCCCAGGGATCAATAAAGTATTCTGATTCTGATTAGGGATGAATCAGAATCAGAATCAGAAAGGGTTTTATTGCCAAATGTTGAGCAGGTTTACAACATTAGGAAATTGCTGCGGTGCTTCAGTGCAAACATACTGTCATAAATTACGCTAAAATAGACATTAAAATAAAAATAAGAATAAGAATTAAAAGTGCTAAGTAGATAGATATATACATGAGTGCAGGTGGTGATCAGAACATGAAATTCAGGGCCTTTCAATTAATGGAGAACAGCATAAATTGTCCATCTATGCAGACGATGTACTTTTATACATTTCAAATCCTGCAGTCAGTTTACCTCATTTAAAAGAAATTATTAGTACATACGTTTACCTCTCTGGTTACACAGTTAATATTGACAAAACATTGGCAATGGATATAGGAGGAAACATTTCACTAACATTCAAGGAGCGATGTGGCTTTAAATGGCCAAACGAATGTATCAAGTATTTAGGAATTCAAATTCCTCACTCATTATCAGACTTGTTTAAAGTAAATTATGAAGTTATAGTTGCAAAAATAAAAAAAGATTTAGAGAGATGGACAGTCCTGCCTCTGTCTTTCTTGGGTCGGATCGAGAGTATACGTATGAATGTATTGCCAAGACTTCTAGACCTTTTTCAAATGCTGCCTATTAACATTCCCAACTCTACATTTGATAATTTAGATAAACTTTTTTCCAAATTTATATGGCAAGGCAAACGCCCAAGGATCAAGTTCCAAACATTAAAACTGTCAAAGCTGCAGGGGGGATTGGCTGTTCCAAACCTGAAATATTATTTCTGGGCAGCTCAGATGAGACCCCTGACTGTATGGGTGCGGGATTTGTCTGAAACTCAGTGGCTAAACATTGAGAAGACAATGTGCGAAAGATCATTGGAATCCCTGCTTTGTTCTAACATTTCAATTAAAAATGTGCATATGGGGGAACGGACGAGGGTCACACTAAAGATTTGGCGTAGAATCAAACAATCATTTGGTCTTCCAAAAGAAATTTCAATGTTATCAAGCCTCTCCTCCCTGCAGGGTTTTTCTCCTATTGTGGAAGACTCTGGCTTCAGAGCATGGTCACATAGCGGGCTTCATAAACTTTGTCATGTTGTGAGGAATGGGCACCTGAGCTCATTTGAACAGTTGAGGTCAGTTTCGGCTTCCTTCTTCTGACTTTTTTAGATTTCTGCAGCTAAGAAGCTTTTTGACAAAACATAAAGAATGGAGGCAAGTTTTGGAGCCCTCACCCATTGAGGAAATATTTCTAAAAGCATTTCAAAGTAATTCCTCCCCAAAATTAATCAGTCATTTTTATAACGCATTTATGAGTTTCAATACAAATGCAACTTTGGATATTAAGGCAAGGTGGGAAGCTGAGACTGGCACTCAAATCTCAGAGGACACCTGGGAAGAGGTGTTCGGTGAAGCCCATCTGGTGACTAATTCTGGGCTGTGGAGAGAATTTAAATGGAAGGTGGTCATGAGATATTTTAGAACCCCAGAGATAATTGCCAAAATGAAGCCTACAAATCCTGACACCTGCTGGCGAAATTGTGGTACTTCTTTAGGAACCCACTCACATATATTCTGGTCATGCCCAAAAATCTGCTCACTTTGGAATGACATATTTAAAGTTCTCAGTACAGTTTTCCAACAACCATTAACAAAAGACCAACAGTTAGTCATTTTAGGAGTCTTACCAAATGGTTTTGCGGGAAACAATAAAACGTATCTCTTAAGAATCTTACAGCAGCACTAAAGTGTATCACTATTAAATGGCTGAATCTTGACCCATCTTCATATAATATGTGGATTGATAAAGCAAGATAAATTTACCAGATGGAGGAAATAACATCTGCTCTGCGGATTCAGAGAGAATTGTTTACTGAGCGTTGGCGACCCATACATGCTTTACTGTTTCAATAATTTAGCATAGGTCTGTTTCGTTTTGTCCATTTACGGCTAAGTTTGTCACATGTTATTTAATATTACATAAAGTTTTTGTTTTGTTTTCTTTTTGTTTCTGTTGTTGTCTGTTTGCTTGCTTGGGTTTTGTTTTGCTTCCCAGTTTTGTTTTGTGCTTCCTAATTGCAGTTCTTATTTTAATCTACATTTCTGCATTGCAGTTCCTGTAACTGTCCTACTTGTGAACATTGACAAGTACAAGTTGCAATGTTGTAAATTATAATAAAAATTGAGTTAAAAAAAAAAAGAACATTAAAGTCGTACATGTCTCATAAAAACAGGACAAAGACTTGAAAAAGTCGTGTTTTTCCTTCCAGGAACCACATGGCTTCACTTTTAAAGGTGAAGTGTGACAGAAATGGACATATTTGAAGTCCAACACCTTTTTCCAGTCACATTATTAAAGCAGACAAACTACAAGCTCATTTTCATTCCAACAAGTCATCTTCTGACCTGGACTAACAACACTGGTCTCTATGTGCAGCTGGCTGTGAGACCAGTGCTCAGGGAGCATCTACAAAGTGCAACACTGAAAGAACATCACACACTCATTTGCTTGCAGCACTTTCACACAAACATCTACTGTCATTATTGTCACCAAACTCTGTGGATCCTTTATTGCAAATTCAAATGGGATCAAATGGTCAGACAAAAGAGGGTTATGAGGAAATATGATGAAATGTTGTGTATTAGCAGCAAGTTATTGAATCATTTTCCTCAGAAACCAAACAAAATGATTGACAAACATGTTTTTACAAACTCAGTGTTGGACTTGGATCAGCAGGATAAGCTGATGTTTAAAGGCATTTGAGTCTCGCTGTATGAGAGTCCAGTTCTTACTCAATATTAATCAAACCTCTGTAACTTTGCTTCACTTCAGCAGCATCAGCTCATGTTCACATGTTGATTCATGGTTTTCATGGTTGATTCACCTCATTTTTTAAAAAATGACCTCTGACAGGAAAGTCTCATTTCTGCTGCTCAACACTGAAGAAATGTAAACTTTCAAAACGATGACAAATTGGAAAACACAGAGCTGTGTCTCTTTTTTTTTGTGTGTCCCGTTTGGATCTTTAGCCATCAGAATTGTTGTCTTAACGCCAAGAAAGATGCCAAGCGGATTTATTTTACCAAGTGGATCATCATGGCCTTTCCATATTGGTCCATTTGATTGACCTTTATTATAATTATGAATTTATTTTATTTTCGGTTGCTACAAACGGGACAGACATGACTGGGGGACAGGACAGGGAGAGAGAATGAAAGAAAGAGAGGGAGAGAAAGAAAACCAAAGGGGAGAAGAGACGGTGAGAAAGGGGGGAAGAAAAAAAGAAAAACAAACAAAACACCTGGATCACCTGTATGGAGAAAAAAAAACAGAAGAGAAAGCAAACAACATAATAAAAACAGCACCATCACAATAAACTAGCTAGTAGTAGATAACAGTAGATACTAAATAATAAACGATATTGTGCAGCACGCAAGATAGACGGCGCACAATGTGCTTAGAGGCAGCAGCCATAAAGGTGTAGTCCGTGTCTGTGAACACCCGTGTGTACACCTGTGTGCACACCTGTGTGGATCAGCATGCTTGTATTCCAAAGGTTTCTCCATGTAACGATCTGCTAGGGAGTGTGGGGAGCCATAGCCCCGTCCCCCAGGGTATGAAGCAGGTATGGAGGAGATCCAGGCCCCAGATATCCAGAGGCCCCAGAGTACAAGGACCCGAGGAGGACCACCAAAAGGGGGGGAATCGCCAATCGGCCACCAGGAGTGAGCCGGTACATACATGAGCGCCCAGCCCCAGACGACAAGGACCACCAACACACCAACGTCTGAGGGCATCAGCCACCGGCAGGGAGTGTGGTGAGGGGAGATAGGCCTCCGTACTTTGGAGGGCCTGAGATGTACCCAGAGAGGTTGAGTCTAAGACCCAACCTGACACATAGACACAGACGAACAGGCGCACGCGGACACAAACGTGCATTCCCACCCCATATGCACAACCAAATACTCGGCACTCACCCAACGTGTAGACAGACACAAATAGAAACTGCACAGACCGTCGCACTCCCCAAACATACTCTATATCCCAAGTCCAGGTACCCCCGCCCTCAGAGGGGCAAGCCGCACCTAAACCCAGGAGATGTAACCCTTCTCTCTGGGGCGGAGGCAAGCGGACCACCTCTTTGATTAGAGCTGTGTCTCTAGTCAAAGCAGAGATGGAACGATGCCACTTTTTATGTCCGATATCGATATGAATCCAATATAGTCGATTTTATAATCAAACTTTTTTTAATATCTTGCTGCATTTTGTATAAGTTCATACTCAAGTTTAAAAAATCTAAACACTAAAGCTGTTCAGTTATACCTGTCTGCAAAAACACACTGCAGCCAAAACATTAGACAATACTGATCTTTGTATTTTGATGCGGACGTCAAAAACTCTTTGGTTGTGAATAAAAGAAGTGCAACATCAGCACAAAATAATGTTTCTATTGAACAACTAACACAAACAGGTTGTAGAATGGAGCCTTTTATACTCACAGCTGAACAGAAACAACATCCAGAGTGGAAAACAGTGCAAACAACTGCAAACAGGCTTCATGACACTCATGTTTGATCAGGATGGATGTCAGTGTGAGCTGTTTCTATCACATTTAACCTCACAATCAATTTGGTCTCATTTCTATACAAAACTTAACACAAGTATGAAAAAAGTGTTTTTGATTGTTTTGTTTTTTGAACCATGAAACTGTTTAACAACACAGTTTGATTCAAAGTCAAACTTGAGTCTGTCCATCGTTCGGTCAGACTGAGCAATGACAGCACACAGACGTAGACAACAGCTCTCTCAAACACCAAACTCAGGTCCTGTTGATGCTGATATACAGTGACACAGTTACATGGGTGATTCATCCTTTTAACTTTATCTTTAAACAGCTGCAGCTTTCACTGACAGCGCATGTGGTACTTTAACCTTTGGACTGTTTTCATCAGTTAATTATGGAGTTACTACAAAGAGTGAAACTATAGGATGATCTGTCTGCTGTCACTGGGTGGTGCTGAGGTCTGAATCTGAGGACGGCTCCTGTAGTCACAACAAGAACACAATCATCACAAACTGAAATATAAATATGATGGAGTAGAGCTTGAATTAGCTCCAGAATCTAAATATCTTGGGGTCCTTCTAGACCCAACATTATCCTTGAAGAGTCACATAAATAAAGTGTCCCAGGTACTTAAATTTAATAATCGAAATTTTAATCATATACGTAATAATTTAAATATGAATGTTGCAAAAACTTATTTTTACTCAATGATCATCTCTCATATGGACTATTGTTTGACGTCCTGGTCACTTGCTTGTCCAACAACACTTAAAACTATTGAAAACATTTATAAAAGACGTTTAAAACTACTTGACAAAAAACCAACTTCCCACCACCACTGTCATGTGTTAAAAAAACATAAATTACTGAACTTCAATAACTAGGTGAAACTTAAAAGAGTGAGTTTAATATATAAAGTCTTACACTCCCTTGCTCCACCACCATTAAAGCAGTTCATTAGGCATAAAGAAAGCTCAGACAGGACCACTCGAGCTACAATCCGAGGAGACTTGTTTATACCCCACAGACGGACAGCATTTGGGCAGAACGTCCTCTCTGTCCAGGGAGGCCATCTGTGGAACAGTCTTCCTCAACCCATTAGAGAATGCTCTACACTCAGTTTGTTTAAGGCAAAGGTGAAAAACTGGTTATGGACAAATCAAGTGTGCGATCATGTATGAATTGTACAGTTTTAATGTTTTATTTGGGAACAGAATGGTGTGTGTGTGTGTAAGTTTGGTGACGGAGTTTTTATTATGAATGAATGATGAATTTTTATGAATTATTATGTCTATTTTTTATGCTTAAGGACAACAGATGGAAATTAGTCCTTGGCTATAATCTGGTATGTTTACATTCATGTAATTTTTTTTTTACATTTATGTTCATTAACATGCACTGTCCTAAATAAATAAATAAATAAATAAATAAAGTTTATCTCTCAAATCTGAAACAAAGTTGATCCTTCTGTCCTCACACACTCGGGAGTGTTCTTCTCTTCTCTTACATTTTTTCAGTCCTACAGTTCTGCTGACAGCTGACATATGAGCTGTTTATTTAAAAAAAGCCTTATATACCAACAGATGTTCCTATATCATGTTCACCTTTGAGTTGTTGGAGCTTTATAAATGGACATCTGCAAAGATGTGATGATGGAGCAGGTTTCAGTGCTGCTGCATCCTGGTCACAACATACGGAGGTGGTATCAGCACTGGTATCAGCACTGGTATCAGCACTGGTATTGAAGAAGAAATATTAATGCTTCAAACTATTTGTCTTAAAGGATGGAAGCTGTACAGAGTTCTGCACATGTGTCTTTGTGAACATACCTCATTAACAATATTTCAGACAGTTTTTAACCTGAATATTTGCAACAAACTCAGTATAAAAAATACAGTCAGTGCTAAAAAATTAATCAGTCGAAAAATTAAAATTTTAACTTAAGCTGCCAAGAGGAAGTCGTTGGTTTCAGTAAATATCAGGCTTTGCTATTTGATCGGTTTTTACAGATTAATGAGGAGTTACTGAAGTGCCAGGTTTTTAAAGTAGGTGTTACTGTCTCTACACATGTGGAGACTGAAAACATGGTGCTGTTTAATAAGATATTTAATATTCAGCTCTGCACAGGAGCTGCAGCGGGGTGCAGCCTGTTGCCTTTACAGTATAATACTTGTAATAAAAGTACAGTAACGGTAATTAGTGACTGAGCAGCCCGGGGCGTTTCTCTTGATTTCTTTAGTCAGGGTAAATTCATTCACCTGCACGGGTTAGCTAAACAAACCCTGACGGCCGAGTGCTCATCTTAGCTAGCTAGGTCTCAGGACCGAGCTAAGGACGGTAGTTACGGAGTAGCTTACAAACACGCTTAACTTACCGAAAAAGTGCAGCGGGGCCTCGGGTCCTTCTGTCGGGTAGTCCAGTTTACTGAAGAACACCTCAGGCTGTCAGGTTAAAACACTCGGTCGTGTCTTCGTAGCGTAAACGCTGACCGTCCTCTCAGAGCCTAAGCTCTATCTGCTATTCCCGAACAGAGATACGCAAGTTTCTCCGTGACTGCAGCTGCCAGTCAATTCAATTCAATTCAATTTTATTTATATAGCGCCAAATCACAACAAAAGTCGTCTCAAGGCGCTTCATAGATACAGAGAAAAACCCAACAATCATATGACCCCCTATGAGCAAGCACTTTGGCGACAGTGGGAAGGAAAAACTCCCTTTTAACAGGATGAAACCTCCGGCAGAACCAGGCTCAGGGAGGGGCGGCCATCTGCTGGTTGGGGTGAGAGAACGAAGACAGGATAAAAGACATGCTGTGGAAGAGAGACAGAGGTTAATAACAGATATGATTCAATGCAGAGAGGTCTGTTAACACATAGTGAGTGAGAAAGGTGACTGGAAAGGAAAAACTCAATGCATCATGGGAATCCCCCGGCAGCCTACGTCTATTGCAGCATAACTAAGGGAGGATTCAGGGTCACCTGGTCCAGCCCTAACTATATGCTTTAGCAAAAAGGAAAGTTTGAAGCCTAATCTTAAAAGTAGAGATAGTGCACTAGTGGGAACACAACGAATATGACTGCACATTTACACCGACATTATCCTAGTGCAAAGACAAAGATGAGTGATTCCTCAATCAGATACAGGGCTCGCAATATCGCTAGCCCGACGTCCCGGGGCTAGCGATTTTTTCAGTCGGGGTACCAAAATCTATCTCTGCCCTGCCCGTCGGGCTATTGTAGGAAGGAAAAATATATGTCAATGCTTTTGCATTCTTTCGGAAATGTAGCTGGGTAATTATGTCATTGGCATCGGTGAGCCACTGTCAATATGTGACATATTGAAATCGCGTTTGAATTTGCGCTTGTTTTTTTGCTTTCACTTTGCAATCGTGCGAACTGTGTATAGAGAGCGACAGCACTGATTGGTGAGTGATGATAATTTGTGCACCAATTCCTCTGACATTGTCTTATTAATCGTTAGCTTACTATGCAAACATGACAAGTGAAATCTCCCGCAGCAAGCTTAAACATGTGAGAGGTTGATCGCGCAGAGAATCGCTGAGCTTATGTGAGTGCGCGTGTAAAAGCAGCAGAATATATATTTTAGTTCTGCTGAGCCAAATAAGACAGGTCAGGGTGAAGAAGTGACAGCCAAAGAAAAGCTTACCACAAAACGGAGAAGTTATGACAAATCAGACTATAAGGTAAAAAGAAAGTGCAGCTTTATGGTTTCATGGACAAAAGAATTTCTGTGGCTGCAATATGACGAGCTAAATAACCAGGGGTGCACATAAGTGGTGCGCATTCTCTGTCAAAATAAAAAACACGCACAAGGGTTAGGGTTAAATTTAAAAACTGTACTTTTGAGTTAAAATATATATTTATAATTTTAATAAATGACAAATTAAAAAGGCATGAACATTTTTTTTGTATTGAAAAAATATCGAACCGTGACACCAAAGTATCGAACCGAACCGAACCGTGAATTTTGTGTATCGTTGCACCCCTACTAATCACTGTCCTTGCCTCAATGTTACAAAAGCACAACCACTGTCCACACCTCACCTCACAGTATATGATCATTTCCATTTTAGGCATTTCCAAATAATCATTTTCCATACTGCCAGCATAAATATACACAGTATACTGCCATCACTACAATATAGATGTTTTACACACTCCTTTTGTTGTTGACATTTACAGGCTGTGTGCAAAATGCCACACTCTTCAAATTCATGCCAACTAATATTTTTACGTCCAGTAGGTGTCCTGCTAGAGCAAATGAAGCTTCAAGAAGCTTCGCGTTGGGGTGAACCAATTGGATGAAAAGCTTCAGTGCTTCATGAGGCTTCATCTGCCCATCACTATTGAACAGTGCTCCGTGGGATGTTCAAGGCTTGGGAAATCTTTTTGTAGCCTAAGCCTGCTTTAAATTTCTCAATAACTTTATCCCTGACCTGTCTGCTGTGTTCTTTGGACTTCATGGTGTTGTTGCTCTCAATATTCTCTTAGACAACCTCTGAGGCCGTCGCAGAGCAGCTGTATTTGTACTGACATTAGATTACACACAGGTGCACTCTATTTAGTCATTAGCACTCATCAGGCAACGTCTATGGGCAACTGACTGCACTCAGACCAAAGGGGGCTGAATAATTACACACACCCCACTTTGCAGTTATTTATTTGTAAAAAATGTTTGGAGTCATGTATGATTTTCATTCCACTTCTCATGTGTACACCAGTTTGTGTTGGTCTTTCACGTGGAATTCCAATAAAATTGATTCATGTTTGTGGCTGTAACGTGACAAAATGTGGGAAAGTTCAAGGGGACTGAATACTTTTGCCACTGTAAAGGTTTATTTTGTCTAATCTAATCTAATAACTTTAATCTCAGCCAAACTGATTTACTCAGGAACAAATAAAACACTGAAAAAAGTCAAACAATAACATTTTTAGGTTGTCTAAGTCACTTATATATTACGTTTAACCTGAGTAGCGAAAGACCGCGGTGATCTGAACATGATGTGCCGGGAGTTTGCTGTTCTCGGTGGCTCTAGTGACCCTCGAGCTCTCGGCTAGCTATCGAGCTGGTGGGTAACAGACGTCTCAGAAACGTCGGAGCACTTTTGCAAATATGCGATATCTTGATAAACTGAGCAGATATTTAAAGTTTACACAGCTACATTCTCACCTGAAAATATGTTAAAAGTTTATTTTGTGACCCAGAAAGAGTAATAAGAGTAATATTGAAAACTTAGTAGCGACCGCCATTGCCGGAAAGTGGAATTGGCTGGGCCACGCTATGAATTCTGGGATATGGTGGGCCACGAAGGACACACCCGACCCATCCTTTAATTTTGGGGAAAAAGAGGACGCATTGGTCGGCTGCATTCAGAGGAGTCTATGAATTTGGACAGCCTTCATCGTGTCGCTGTGACGTAATCGGTCTACAAATGCGTCCTCAGGAGGATGCAGCCCATGAATTTTGACACCCCCTATGTTTACTACTGCATAGACACATTGAATTTCCAACACAAGGAAACGACTTTTTGGATAATGTTTTCACCACCAAGGGAGGAGATTACAAAGCCCCCCACCCACTTTGGTGCCTCTGATCACATCACTGTTATGCTAATGCCAGCATACAGGCCCCTGGTCAAAGTCACTAAACCAGTTCGTAAGCAGGTACGTGTGTGGCCAGAAGGACCTGCAATACTGCTTTTCCACCACAGACTGGGAGATCCTTAAACAGGCCGCCACACATGACAACACCACAGACCTGCAGGAATATACAGAAACTGTCATTGGCTACATCTCAAAAGGCATCGATGAGGTCATAGAGACCACTGTCCAGGCCAATCAGAAACCATGGCTCACAGGTGAGGTCTACAGGCTCCTGAGGGTGAGAAATGCAGCCTTGAAATATTATCCAATATTATATTACATTATATTATATTATATTACATTATATCCCCTTTCACATTAGAGCCACAACAGGACCCACTAGAACATGGGAACAGGTAAAAGTGAAATATAAGAATATTCTACAGAATGGTAATATTTATCACTTATATTGCTTTTAGTCTCTTGGAAAGAGACCCTGGAATAATCTGTTTGTTCATAACAGCAACCAAGAAAAGGGCAGAGCAAAAAAGACAGGTGGTGGTCCTGCACCCCCTCGTCAACAAGTTGGTTAAGTAAATAATATCCTCACGGGAATATCGATATCTCTCTATGAGCACACTGTCGCGCTGAGCTAAAGGATCCTGTCTGTCCCGCAATATACGCTGGATTCTGAGGACTCTCCTTATCAATCTTGCACCTTCCGCAATGGGTGGCTCGCGTAAACGGACAGGACATGGCTGCGACAGGCTTCCCAAATCCACCTTCGCTTTTATAGCCGTGGTCTCTCATCTTGATTACACAAAGTAATTTGCAATTACTACTCTGAAATATGAATTACATCTGTAATAATCACATACATGTAATAGAATGTTAATAGTACATTTCCCTTTTTTAGGAAATGACCTGTATGTATCTGTGTGAAATCAATAAACAAACAAAGGGTTGCCGATCAATGTTTCTACTATCGATGCGTAGCCCCTGTTAAGCCACCCAGTGATCTCACATTACTTCATCCAGCTATATTAATCGTCAACAACAGGTGTGTTCGGAGTACCGGAATAGCAAGCTCAAAGTTGGCGCGATGATTTGATCTTGGATGTAGTAAGCGAGGTACGAAGAACGGACCCCAGGTAAGAACATTGTTGAGGTTTAAATTTATAATCTTAAATACTTATATGCTGATTATATTGCTTTATAAGAAAGGCCCAAATCTGAGTACACTCTGTGCCGACAGGACTGACAGGAAATTACATGCTTTTGCAGGCGAAAAGTGAAACTAAGCAGAGTGTTTGGTCGAAACTTAAAGTGTGTGTGATGTCTATATAAATGACTAGACTTGCTGTTTTGTGCTTCAGACCTGGGGTTGTGTGTTCAGGTCTCCATATCCGGATATGTAAAATAAAGATAATCTTTTAAAGTAAAAAGACCACTTTTGAGCCGTGTCTTTTTGGCCATAACGAATACCAAAAGAACCGGAATTTAATAACATTAAAACCAAACAATAAATGAGCAAAGTAGTGCATGATAAATATAGATGACAAATACAAAGTGCAATATAGAAACACTGGGTAAAAAGAAATGAACAATTAAAAAGGAGGATAAAAGATGTGAGCAGTAGTTAAACAGTAGAAATAAATATATAATAAACAAATAAAAATAGATAATAAATGAAAGCCAGGTCTGAAAGGTGAGTTTGGCTTTAAAAGCATGAAAACACACTGCTGTCTTCAGGAAGGCTGCTCCAGTAACTTTCTATGCTCGCTTTGAGGCTGCAGCTAAGGACTCCAACAATGCTAGTGCTAGCGGCGCTAACGGCTGTAGACAGGAAGATACTGCCAGCACCGGAAACGTGCTCGTCATCTCCGAGCATGAAGTAAGGAGAGCCTTCAAGAGAGTGAACACCAGGAAAGCAGCAGGACCAGACGGCATCCCAGGTCGTATCCTAAGAGACTGCGCATACCAGCTAGCTCCTGTGTTCACTGAGATATTCAACATCTCTTTATCTCAGTCGGTGATCCCCACATGCTTCAAAGAGTCCATCATTGTTCCTGTCCCGAAGAAACCCCACCCTGCTTCTCTCAATGACTATCGCCCTGTAGCCCTCACCTCAGTAGTGATGAAGTGTTTTGAACGCCTGGTCAGAGACTTCATCATTTCTTCACCACCAGACACACTGGACCCACTACAGTTCGCTTACCGTCCAAATCGTTCCACAGACGATGCCATCTCTCATCTCCTCCACACATCACTTACTCACTTGGACACTAGAAGGGGGAATTATGTTAAAATGCTCTTCATAGGGGGCAGGGATAGCTCAGTAGGTAAAGTGGGCACCCCATGATCGGAAGGTCGGCGGTTCGAATCCACTTAACGGCTACCCTGAGGTACCCCTGAGCAAGGTACCGTCCCTACACACTGCTCCCCGGGCGCCTGCTTAGTGGGCTGCCCACTGCTTCACTGAGTGAATGGGTCAAATGCAGAGAAAAACAAGTAATTTCCCCATGGGGATCAATAAAGTATCCATTATTATTATTATTATTATAGACTACAGCTCTGCATTTAACACCATAATTCCCTCCACACTCACCACCAAGCTGGAGCATCTGGGACTCAGCTCATCTATGTGTCAGTGGATCTCCAACTTCCTAACTGGCAGACCACAGGCAGTAAGGATGGGCCGACATGTCTCAGCCTCCACCACTCTCAGCACTGGAGCCCCCCAGGGGTGTGTTCTGAGCCCCCTGCTGTACGCTCTGTACACATATGACTGTGTGGCCACTACCAGCTCCACCACCATCATCAAGTTTGCTGACGACACCGTCGTGGTGGGCCTGATCTCTGATAACAACGAGACGGCCTACCTGAAGGAGATTAGGAATCTGGAGAACTGGTGCCAGAGGAACAACCTCCTTCTAAACATCAGTAAGACAAAGGAGCTGATAGTGGACTTCAGCACTAAGCAGGAGAGGAACTACCAGACCCCCGTCATCAACGAGTGCCCAGTGGAGAGAGTGGACAACTTCAAATACCTCGGAGTTCACATCACGCAGGACCTGTCATGGTCCTGTCACATCAACACCGTGGTGAAAAAGGCCCAACAGCGTATCTACCACCTCAGACGCTCGAGAGACTTCCTTTTTTTTTTTTTTGTCCCGTTTGGATCTTTAGCCATCAGAATTGTTGTCTTAAGGCCAAGAAAGATGCCAAGCGGATTTATTTTACCAAGTGGATCATCATGGCCTTGCCATATTGGTCCATTTGATTGACCTTTATTATAATTATGAATTTATTTTATTTTCAGTTGCTACAAACGGGACAGACATGACTGTGGGATAGGACAGGGGGAAAGAATGAAAGAAAGAGAGGGAGAGAAAAAAAGAAAACCAAAGGGGAGAAGAGACGGTGAGAAGGGGGGGAAGAGAGAAAAAAACAAACAAACAAAAAAAACAAAACTCCTGGGTCACCTGTATGGAGAAAAAAAAACAGAGGAGAAAGCAAACAACAAAGAGCAACATAATAAGAAAAAAAAAGCACCATCACAATAAACTAGCTAGCAGTAGATATCGATAGTTACTAAATAATAAATGATATTGTGCAGCACGCAAGATAGACAGCACACAGTGTGCTTTGAGGCAGCAGCCAAGAAAGCTGTAGTCCGCGTCTATGAATACCCATGTGTACACCTGTGTGCATACCTGTGTGGATCAGCATGCTTGCATTCCAAAGGTTTCTCCATGTAATGATCTGCTAGGGAGTGTGGGGAGCCACAGCCCTGTCCTCTATGGTATCAAGCAGGTATGGAGGAGATCAAAACTCCAGACATCCAGAGGCCCCCAGAACACAAGAGACCAAGGAACACCCACAGAGGGGCAGCCGCGCCACTGTCCCAGTAAGAGCTAAGGAGAGTCCCAGATGAGGGCTCATTCAGCAGCCGCGGAGCAGAAGCCAGGGGGAGTTGCAGTGACGCGCCCGTGAGCTCCGCCGGCAGCCAGCTGTGCCTGAGTGACCGAGCCCCAGGCCGAGAGGCCGGGGGCACCCCACCTCCGAAGTGGCCCGAGCGAGCCGCCAAGGAGTGAGCCGATGTGTACCCGGACGCCGCTTGAGAGACTTCCAACTGCCCTCCAAGGTGCTCAGGAACTTTTACTCGTGCACCATAGAGAGCATCCTGACGGGAAACATCTTAACCTGGTTCGGGAACAGCACCATGCAGGACAGACGAGCTCTACAGAGGGTTGTGCGGTCAGCTGAGCGCACCATCCGCTCCGAGCTCCCTGACCTGCACTCAATCTACAGCAGGCGGTGCTGGACCAAGGCCAGGAAGATCGTGAAGGACCTCAGCCATCCCAACAACAGACTGTTCTCTCTGTTGAGGTCAGGAAAGCGATTCCGCTCCCTGAAGACCAACACAGAGAGACTGAGGAGGAGCTTCTTCCTGCAGGCGATACGGTCTCTCAATCACACCACCACACAGTACTGACCCACACATACAGTTCTTACACACACACTGGACATTCTGGACATTGTTTTCACTTCATCACTTAAATCACTTTAAGCATATTTGCACTGCACAAGACATAATGTGGATTGCACAACACTGGACATTGTATTCTTCATTTCAAGCTAATACTTGTACATCTGCTGTTATTGTGTATATATTTATTTATATTTCTTCATACATTCTTATATAGTTCTATATTGTGTATTTTGTTGTACAGTTATTTTATTTTCAACTTTAATTTATGTATTTTATCTTATTCTTTCCCAGTTAAATTTACCCTTCATTCTAATTTGTGTTGTACAGTTATTTCATTTTTAACCTTAATTTATATTTTATTCCTTCCTAGTTAAATTTACCCTTTTTAATTTTTCATATTTATTTCCTATCTTATTCATAGCCTTTTCCTTTTTTGTTCTCTTTAGGTCACGAGCAGTTGTCCAAGCATTTCACTACATATCGTACTGTGTATGACTGTGTACGTGACAAATAAAATTTGAATTTGAATTTGAATTTGAAAGTCATCTACATGTGGGTTTAGTTCTGACTTTAGGGACAAGTAAAAAAATAAAATAAAATAAAAACATCTGTCCAGACAACCTGACAGTCAAAAATATAAACTCAGGAACTTAAAAGGAAAATTGTGCTGACTTTGAACGTCCGCATCAAGATAAACTTACAGATTTAAGAGTCAAAAAGTGTCAAAACGTCTGTATCCTTACCTGAGAGTTTCAAGTTTACAGTCAGGACTCTTTAGTCCAACACACAGCAAATCCAATTCTGAATCCTGCAGCTTGTTCGAGCTCAGGTCCAGCTCTCTCAGATGATTGGATGGGGAGCTGAGAATTTCAGACAAAGCTTCAAAGCTTCTTTTTGAGAGTTTACAATCTCTCAGCCTGAGGAAGAATAACAATGGAGACATATTATTTTATTCATCTTGCATTATTAAACATATTTGTTCATAGATTCACTTACAGCACTTTCTTGGATGCTTTGACCACTGGCAGCAGCTTCAAAAATGCCTTCTCTGAACGGGAGTATTTCTCCAGGTCGAACTCATCCAGATCTGATGACAGTAAGATGAAGACCAGAGCCGACCACTGAGCAGGAGACAGTTGATCTGTAGAGAGACGTCCTGATCTCAGGGACTGTTGGATCTCCTCCACTAGAGAACGATCATCCAGTTCATTCAGACAGTGGAACAGGTTGATGCTTTTCTCTGCAGACAGTTTCCCACTGAGCTTCTTCTTGATGTACTGGACTGTTTCCTGATTGGTCTGTGAGCTACTTCCTGTCTCTGTCAGCATGCATAGAAGATCCTGATTGGTCTGCAGTGAAAGACCCAGGAGGAAGCGGAGGAACAAGTCCAGGTGTCCATTTGGACTCTCTAAGGCTTTGTCCACAGCACTCTGGTAGAAGTCTTTTACAGTAAGTGTTTTCTGGAAGATTTTAAAGCGAGGAGATTGTTTCTTAAGCAGGTTGACTCCAGAGTTGATGAAGGTCAGATAAACATGAAGAGCAGCAAAGAACTCCTGAATGCTCAGATGGACGAAACAGTAAACGACACCGGTGAACATGTGACACTCATCAGCTTTAAAGATCTGTGTGAACACTCCTGAGTACACTGAGGCTGCTCTGATATCGATGCCACACTCTGTCAGGTCTGATTTATAGAAGATCAGGTTTCCTTTCTGCAGCTGATCAAAGGCCAGTTTTCCCAGAGACTCAATGATCTTCCTGCATGAATCTGTCTCAGCTCCTCCATCATACTTGATGTCCTTCGTTTTTAGGTGAAATAGCACAAGGCGTAGGTAGAGCTCTGTGAGAGTCTTAGGCAGATCTTTGCTCTCTTTGTTCTTCATGACAAACTCCAGAACTGTAGCAGTGATCCAGCAGAAGACTGGGATGTGGCACATGATGTGGAGGCTTCGTGATGTCTTGATGTGGGAGATGATGCTGCTGGCCTGCTCCGAATCTCCGAATCTCTTCCTGAAGTACTCCTCCTTCTGTGGGTCAGTGAACCCTCTGACTTCTGTCACCATGTCAACAATGTCACAAAGGATCTTATTGGCTGCTGCAGGTCGTGTGGTTATCCAGAGGCGAGCAGAGGGAAGCAGTTTCCCCCTGATGAGGTTTATCAGCAGCACATCCACTGAGGTGGACTTTCTAGGGTCAGTCAGGATTGTAGTTTTGTGGAAGTCCAGAGGAGGTCGACACTCATCCAGACCATCAAAGATGAACACAACCTGGAAGTCTTCAAAGATGTAGATTCCTGCTTTTTTGGTTTCAGTGAAGAAGTGATGAACAAGTTCCACCAAGCTGAACTTTTCCTCTTTCAGCAGATTCAGCTCTCTGAAAGTGAATGGAAACATGAACTGGATGTCCTGGTTGGCTTTGTCTTCAGCCCAGTCCAGAGTGAACTTCTGTGTTAGGACTGTTTTCCCAATGCCAGCCACTCCCATTGTCAGCACTGTTCTGATTGGTTTATCTCTTCCAGGTGGGAGTTTAAAGATGTCTTCTTGTCTGATGGTTGTTTCTGGTCTGTCTGGTTTCCTGGATGCTGTTTCAATCTGTCTGACCTCATGTTCATCATTGACCTCTGCAGTCCCTCCCCCTGTGATATAGAGCTCTGTGTAGATCTGACTCAGGAGGGTCGGGTTTTCTGTTGTAGAAATCCCCTCGAGCACACACTGGAACTTCTGCTTCAGGTCTGACTTGAGTTTGAGCTGACACTCAGTGAGAATCTCTGCATGAATAAACAGCAAATGACACAAATGAGAAAACTGCATTCTGGTTACTGTGGTTATGTGTTCAGTTCACTGGACTCTTGGTGTCATGATCCGAGTGAGTCTGAGTAACTTTCCACAGCATCAGCTCTCCTCCCCTGGGTGGAGCCCTCCTCACTCCTCCGTGCTCCTCACCTGTTGCCAATTACTCCGGCAGTATTTATGAGCAGCACTCACAATGAACCTTCTCCAGATTGTCTGCTTAGCACAGTCAGTTCTCTGCCTCACATTTTGTCTTGTGCTCCTCAGCTTGTTTCGCGTAACCCTCTTTTCCTGTTCCCTAGTCGGCACCTGGATACATCTTCCAACTCTCGCCATAAGTCACGCCTCAGGATTCTGGCCTGCCACTGCTGGGAAAACTCACTCTTGCAAACTGCCATCCTCACCTGCCTGCCTCCCTGTGCACCCACATCTCACTCTGTACCCAGATTTAATTCATCTCCTCCTCCAGCTGATCTCCACCTGCAGCCACGTAACACCTCTTAGTTTTTAAATCTTGGACTCATTCACTACACTGTGGACCACTCTGATTATTATCTCCTTTGTTCCAGTGATCCTGGATAGTTTCTATTCGCCCGATTCTGCCCCTGTTGTTCCTTTGACCTGCCTCAGCTTATGTTCTGGCCTCAGCTCTGCACTTCTCATAATACCTCGCTTGCTGTTGAATTTAGCCGTGATTCAGCTTTCTCCGTCAAGAAATCTAGTAAAATACATTTCTGTTAAAAGTCACTCAGCCTCCGTTTTTTGGTTCTGTGCTTGACTCCATTCCTTTTCATGAGCCATTGAGCCCTGACACTTGGGTTATAACTGAGGGCAGGTTTTATAGAGACACATTTGATTTAATTGTGTTTATTTATACAGCACCAAATCAATACTAGCAACATTTCACATATTACATAAACAACACTATGGAGCCAGTGATGAATAAATATGTAGAATAAATGAAAGAATTTCAAGTATAAAAGTTTTTTTTATTAATTCCTCCAAATAACAACAACAGTCACCCCAATGTGCTTTATATTGTAAGATAAAGAACCTACAATAATACAACAGAAAAAACCCCAACTATCTTTTTGGGTCCTGAAAACTGAAGGCTCTGCCTCCCATTCTACTTTTAAATACTCTGTGAACAACAAGTAGGCCTGCAGAGCGAGAGCGAAGTGCTCTAATAGGGGGATATGGTACTACAAGGTCATTAAGATAAGATGGGGCCTGATTATTTAAGACCTTGTATGTGAGGAGCAGGATTTTGAATTCAATTCTGGATTTAACAGGAAGTCGATACAGGAGAAATCTGCTCTCTCTTTCTAGTCCCTGTCAGGACTCTTGCTGCAGCATTTTGGATTAACTGAAGCCTTTTCAGCGAGTTTTTAGGACTTGCTGATAATAATGAATTACAGTCGTCCAGCCTTGACGTAATAAATGCATAAACTTGTCACGGCTGGGGCAGCAGTCGTGCGGTGGAGTCAAATGAGGACCCAAGTTGCAGACTGTGGTGGAGATGCGAGTGAGGTTTTATTTACAGTGAACAAACCAAGGTGAGGGCAGAACTAAACATAAACCTAAACTGGAAAAACTACAGTGGCTTGCAAAAGTATTCGGCCCCCTTGAACTTTTCCACATTTTGTCACATTACAGCCACAAACATGAATCAATGTTAGTGGAATTCCAGGTGAAAGACCAACACAAAGTGGTGCACACGTGAGAAATGGAACGAAAATCATACATCATTCCAAACATTTTGTACAAATAAATAACTGCAAAGTGGGGTGTGCGTAATTATTCAGCCCCCTGAGTCAATACTTTGTAGAACCAGCTTTTGCTGCAGTTCCAGCTGCCAGTCTTTTAGGGTCCGTCTCTACCAGCTTTGCACATCTACAGACTGAAATCTTTGCCCATTCTTCTTTGCAAAACAGCTCCAGCTCAGGCAGATTAGAGGGGCAGCGTTTGTGAACAGCAGTTTTCAGATCTTGCCACAGATTCTGGATTGGATTTAGATCTGGACTTTGACTGGGCCGTTCTAACACATGGACATGTTTTGTTTTAAACCATTCCATTGTTGCCCTGGCTTTATGTTCAGGGTCGTTGTCCTGCTGGAAGGGGAACCTCCGCCCCAGTCTCAAGACTTTTGCAGACTCCAAGAGGTTTTCTTCCAAGATTGCCCTGTATTTGGCTCCATCCATCTTCCCATCAACTCTGACCAGCTTCCCTGTCCCTGCTGAAGAGAAGCACCCCCAGAGCATGATGCTGCCACCACCATATTTGACAGTGGGGATGGTGTGTTCAGAGTCATGTGCACTGTTAGTTTTCCACCACACATAGCGTTTTGCATTTTGAACAATAAGTTCCATTTTGGTCTCATCTGACCTGAGCACCTTCTTCCACATGTTTGCTGTGTCCCCCACATGGCTTGTGGCAAACTGCAAACGGGACTTCTTATGGTTTTCTGTTAACAATGGCTTTCTTCTTGCCACTCTTCCATAAAGGCCAACTTTGTGCAGTGCACGACTAATAATTCCCCCACCTGAGCTGTAGATCTCTGCAGCTCGTCCAGAGTCACCATGGGCCTCTTGGCTGCATTTCGGATCAGCACTCTCCTTGTTCGGCCTTGTTCGATTACACACAGGTGCACTCTATTTAGTCATTAGCACTCATCAGGCAACGTCTATGTGCAACTGACTGCACTCAAACCAAAGGGGGCTGAATAATTACGCACACCCCACTTTGCAGTTATTTATTTGTAAAAAATGTTTGGAGTCATGTATGATTCTCGTTCCACTTCTCACGTGTGCACCGCTTTGTGTTGGTCTTTCACCTGGAATTCAAATAAAACTGATTCATGTTTGTGGCTGTAATGTGACAAAATGTGGAAAAGTTCAAGGGGGCCGAATACTTTTGCAAGCCACTGTAACAGACAAACCTGAAAACATAAGGACAGCGGGGAATACACAGAGATGACACAAAGAAGGCTGGATAGAGAGACGAGTAGTAACACTGATTAACACAGTAATGCAGACGACACAACGAGGAACACAGGCAGACACATACTATAAATACACACAAGGTAATGAGGGAATGACACACAGGAGGGGAGCACAGCTGATCCTAATTCACAAGACGAGACACAAACCTTCAAAGTAAAACAGGAAACAGACTGTTTTACAACACAAACTCGGGGACACGAACAGAACACAGAGGAAAGACACAGGTAGAGATCAACCTAAGAACTAATACAAAATCAGAATTAACACAAAGTACACAAGGTGATACCAAAAATGAAACAAAACGCTGAACGACCCAGGACCATGACAGAACTAGTTTTTCAGCGTCACTCTGAGACAGGATATTTCTAACTTTAGAGATGTTGCACAAATGGAAGAAAGCAGTCTTGCATATTTGTTTAATATGTGCGTTGAAGGACATGTCCTGGTCAAAAATGACTCCAAGGTTCCTCACAGCGTTACTGGAGGCCAAGGTAATGCCATCCAGAGTAAGAATCTGCTTAGATACCATATTTCTAAGATTTTCAGGGCCGAGTACAATAACCTCAGTTTGATCTGAATTAAGAAGCAGAAAGTTAGCGGCCATCCAGGTCTTTATGTCTTTAAGACGTTCCTGCAGTTTAACTAATTGGTGTGTGTTATCTGACTTCATGGACAGATGGAGCTGGGTATCATCTGCATAGCAGTGTAAATGTATGCTATGTCTTCTAATGATGCTGCCTAAGGGAAGCTTGGTAACGGGAGCGTTGCCAGCAGAAGGCTGAAGTGGAATCTCCCAGAAAGCTGCAGAAGAAAAAACATGAGCTGAAATGGTGGATTTCAGTCAAATAAGGAGAACTGTGGCTTTCCTCCAACCTTTGACCAATCACCTTAGTGTCCTGTTTATCAACCATAATAAAAAGCATTTACTGTGTGGGCATTTTTTTGTTTGGGTCTCCAAACAGCAGAAAGAAATGGCAGCCATTTTTTTTAACTTTACCTTCAACTGGTAAATAGATTTAAGAAATAGCACTTTGATCATATTTGTGACGTGTCCCAAACTGTTGTTGTCGCCTCATTTATGTTGATAAAACAGCTCTAAAACCAATCTGACAATATAAATCTGTAAAATGGGCAGAAAACCTGCTGCTGGTCCCATTTTAATCAAACCAACCCAAAGAGCAGATATTCATGTGTACACAGGAGGTTATTTGTGCAGATGCATAAAACACAAACTGTTGGCTTTCTGCAGTCTCTCACTCCTGAAAGTGTTGGCAAGTGTTTTGGATTTATTATTTATATAGATTTTAATGGCACCTGTGTAATGTTAACTAAGGTTTTTATTGTTTATGTATTTTTTGTTTAGTCATTCCCTGACTTACCTGTGGGTTCTGGGATGGTTTTATTTAAATTCTCCAACAGATCATTCTTGTTTATCCTCCCCAAAAGATTTTTAGCAACTTCAAAAGTGTTGATAGAGTAGGTATCAAACATCAGATCCACTATGTTCGTCCTCTCTGCATTCTCCAGTTTACTCACTGGGATTGCTGGTAAACCTTCTACAGACCCGTTCTTCAGATGCCACTTAAATTTTTCAAAGTCATCACGTTCCAAATCCTCCAAAGTCCCCAGAAGGATTTCTTTAGGTGTCGTCATCTTTTACCCTGTAAGGACCCGATAAACAAAGACTGTAACAACAGCTGGAGAGGTAATTGTCTGATTTATCAGAATTTAACTTGATTCTAACAGCAGTTCATCACAATAAATTTCTAAGGCTCAGAATGCAACAAAATTGCACATGAAGAAGCACATAGAGAAGTATCCAAGTAACACTTTGCTACAATATAAAACAAACTATTATAAATAAAGAAAATGTATAAACTAAATATATACACTACCCGTCAAACGTTTTAGAACAGCCCAATTTTTCCAGTGTTTTCGTCACGGTTTGCGAGCCGTGTGTAAATTATTAAAGGACCCTTTATGCAGGCAGCTCAGATGCAAGTGAGTTTATTCATCACATGGTGATACAAACAGAAATGGCAAAGGTGAGCATGGAAACTAAGCAAAAACCTAAACTGGGAAAACTAACAGTACACGAATATGAAGAATTACACGAAGGGAAGACGAAAACACAGAAAGCACCACAACACATCACTATAGGGCTTCGGAGCGTGATGTCACGGGGGTGGGCGTGGAAAGGATTTTGGCCCGATTCACCATTTTGGGGGTCTAAGCTAGGAGCGATAGCATAGCCATGGTTCGTACTTGCTGTGTGCTCGGCTGCAATGTTCGATCTTACGACCGGCACGGGAATAAGGTTGGATTGTCTTTTTATGCTTTCCCAACCTGGAAGCGACATGAGGCAGCTCGTGTATCGATGTTACCAAACGAAGGCGTCTAGCCTGGATAGCAGCTGTGAGATGAGCTGACGTGCAGCTCTCTTCCATCTCCAAATATCTGTTGGTGCTCCAGACATTTTCATTCCGGTAAGTTCTAAATATGTTCATATCTCTCTTTATAGCCTATTAGTTTCATTTTCGATGCGCTCTGAGCTCATAGCAAATTAGAACAAACATCCTACTGAGTGATTTTGCAGAACTACCGTCTATTTATAGAGTTGCTAATTATTTGGCATTATTGCAGCAAACCAGCCGATGAAATGGATGAAACATCATGACTGGTTTCCAGCGCTACACGAGGGACCTGCTTCAAACAAACCACCATGCCAATCAGATTACTTCTTCCATGTGAGGGTGAAGAGGTGACCCTTCTGGATAAGATGGTGAAGGTTTGCTGCGTTTGGTGAACAGTGTGATAATAAAACCAGAGAAGAATGAAACCTGCTCCTGTTAAATGTTCTTAAGTCTTGTGCTGTTATTTTTTCAAAAAGATACAGTAAATAAAGTAATGTTAGTAGTGGGTGATATCATGTAAACACTCATGATTTGGTGTAAACATTTTGTCATTTGTAAACTGTAAATGACATGGATTCTACACTGTTACTGATGTGATGTTCTATAAAGTGGTTTTAATAAAATAAAAAAAAAAGGCAAAATAATTTAGTTTCTTTATTCAACTTTTGAACAGTGGGACTCAGTCAGTACATATTCAGTAAATGCAAATTATTTACACAGCAGTGCACTACAGGCATACATCTAGACCCCTAGATAAAACATGATGGCATTATAGCAGTGACAACTCCTCCACAGTAGCAGGTGGGGTTTTTCTTTTTTGAGGACGGCTCCTTTTACCTGTCACTACAGATGGTCTGTGTATGTTTTGATCAAGAGCCTTTTTTTGGGCAGCTGAAGAGAAGTCGTCTATCTTATGGCCAACCTCTGGGTGTATCTTGGTATTATTACCAGGCAAAACCCAGTATGCAGGTTCATCTGTAACAGTCCTTGTGCCACGGATCAACACTGTTCCGTCTACTTTAGACAGAAGAGCAGCGACGTGGGTGCAGGTCTCTGCGACTCCGGCCATACAGGTGCAGCGGGCGGCTTCAACCTTCCCTGTGATGCTCACAGTGACCCATGGCTGCAATGCTGGTTCATTCAGTCTTAGAGTGCAGCACCTGAAACACACACAGACAAAGTTCATTTAAAGACAAGAACTATGAGCCAAGGCCGACACAAATGTGTTTAATCTACTTTATCATAAATGTAACAAAGTGTCAAGAAAGTTAGCACATACATGTGATTTTTCATTTCTTTATGTGTCCATCTATAGAACGCTGCATGTTATAGTGTAAATCTGCCTGTTCTGTCAGAAACCTGCCTGCAGAAAATGAACCTAAAGTATGTAATGCAAGGATGTCATCACTTTAGGCTACGTTCACACTGCAGGCGAAAGCGCATCAAATCCGATTTTTTTGACCCTATGCGACCCATATCCGATCATGCTATGACAGTGTGAACGGCGCAAATCCGATATTTTCAAATCCGATCTGGGTCACTTTCGTATGTGGTACTGAATCCGATACATATCCGATGCTTTAGAAAGCGACTGCTGTTTGAACGGTCAAGTCGCATTAAATCCGCCTTTTACGTCACCGACACAAGACTGAAGCCAATTATCAGCGCCCGAGAAGACATCGCGAACGCTTCCTAGCCATCCAGTGTAGATGTCAGTGAAACTGTTGGGAAGACAACGTAAACATTTTATTTGTACTGTATAATCTGCAGATTCTGACAGAAATCTGCAGCTATCCTTTGAAGCACCGCTCCTCTCTTAAACAGCAATAAGGATCATTATTAGGTTATTTACATTATTATGTAAATAACAAAATAACTTAAAGCAAAAATTGGGAAACGTAAAGTCCGAAGTCTTTATATTAACGGCCATCAGTCAAACAATACTGTTTGTTCTTGGTCTAAACAGAGCGCGTTGTGTGTGACATCTTCTTTTGCGCATGCGGGCCGCTTTGAGCGTTCACACTAGAGCGCGTTTGCTGTCGCATTTTATTTGTAGTGTGAACGAGGAGACAAAAAAATCGGATTTGATCAAAAAATCGGAATTGAGCATTAAGACCTGCAGTGTGAACGTAGCCATAGAGATGGAGAAAGCATAAAGTGACAATTATGAATCACTTAATATGTTAAGGAGATTCTGCAGGTCATTAATCAAAGTATAAAACTAAAATAAAATGTATTTTTAGTGACACAAGATACAAATATGGAAGCAAGATGTATAATTAGAATTATTTATAATAAACATTAATAAATCATTGCAATTTCTTTAACCATAGAGAATAACTAAATCCTTCAGGACAGTGTCTCATCAATGCACTGAACTCACTATGTTATCCACCTAACAGTCTCCACATGTTCTCACTGTAATTTCCCCTCATGAATGAATTTATGCTGCAGTAATCTGAATGTTTGCAGGGAAATCAAACGCATTTCACTCGCTGTACTCGAGCTGACTTACCTTTGATTGAATGACGACTTGTACGCGCTGACTCCACAGATAAGGTATGAAATATATCAGGCTACGTCAATAGCGGTTGGTCTTCAGGGTTTCTACTCCACGGCCGTATTTCATACGGGTCCACATTTCCAATGCACGCTATTTTCTGCAAGTACCGCCGCTTCGCCTCTGGACGCAATCGGTCTCTATACAGTCCATTCTCTTTTAAGCTGCTTTTAAGCATCTTGTAATCGTCGTTCCAACACAGTGTGTTTGATTTGATTCGTAGACCCCGAAAATGCCGCCGCGCTCCCACAATGCATTGCGGCGTGACGTCAACTCCGAAATAGTAGTGATGGGTCCAGCAACACTGATGCACCGACGCTTGTATCAAGCTCACAGAGCGAAACCTGTATCGGTGCGTGTGTCGCTTTAAGAAAAAGTCACGTGATCGATACAGCTGCTGTATCGCTCATTACCAACGCGCTAAACTGTGTTTAAAAGGTACCGCATCTGCATCTGTCAATGGGATGAGTCGCCACCAAAACCCCCCCCCCAAAAAACCAAAATTACTCTCGCAAAGATAAAAAAAAACAAAAAAAAAAAAACATCTCTCCATAACAAAATTGAGCTTGAAAGAAAAAAAAATGTTTCTGCTGTGTGGGATCATTTTGATCTTTTAACTGCAAATAAGGGAATAGTTTGTCTGTCTTTGTTTCAGTGTAATCTATCAGAATAGGAAAAACAGCAATGTGACTTGCAGTGTAAATTATTTATTTTCTATTCTGCTGAGCTTTGTTACACAATCAAAAGCACCTCCTCAGTGTTCAGGCATTACAGAACCAAACATGAAAATGAGGAGACAAACACACCGAGAATGAACACAGGTCGGCCTATATTGACACTGAACTGCTTTATCATCATTTTTTAATTAACATGCGTTTTATTATTTTGAAATCAAGCACCTAGGAAGTCTGTTCTGGACCATGCAGTCCTGAGTTTTATTATAACGGACTGCCAACCCCTTAGTATTGTGGAGAGTGTCGGAGAGAAACATTCCAAGATCAGAGGATCCTTTAACGTACTGGGGGAACAGGAAGACATCTTATCTGAACCTTTTCCACCTGGCTTTACAGTTTTTGTGTACCCCAGCTTCATCTGTGCCTCTGAATTTTCCAAAGCTGGGGAAATGCACCTTAGAACACACATGCATCAACACTACAATGAGCGGGCGGAGGGAGGTTTTGGAGTCTTCTCACACCCCCGTTCTCTGCGACAGGCACGTGCAGAGGGGGGGGGGGGGGGGGGGGGGCTAGAGGGGCTTGAGTACCCGCCCCTTTCCTGATGGGTGCCCAAGGTGCCCTTTTGTTGAGGCAACTTTTTAAAAAAAAAAAGTATTATTTTTTTTTAATGTGTGCGTGCGTGCGGAGTCCTGTCTGTGCCCTTCAACAATAATATTTAACTATTAATCACAGTTTTGCTAAATAAAAGGATCTGGCTTGCATCAGTCACATGATCACATTTAACCAATGATCGCCCTCGACGGCAGAACGCGCTGGTTACGAGCCGGGAACGAGCTCACAAAGAGCACGCGCATTTGTTGCGGTCCGGAGCTGTAGGAGAAACACAAGTTAACTCAGAGAGACAGACTGATGCGACAAACCCAGTAAGTAGGTGTACAGCGTACACTGTAGTGTATAGCACACAGGAGTATTAGCTTATTACGTACACGTTGGTAAGTTGTCTTGTGGCAATTTGACGAACTGAAACAAATGAGCGTGCTGTGTGTGCAACAGCGTGACAAACATTACCTGTCCTTTTATTAACTGCACATGTAGTGCTGGTCATAGCTGCTGGCTACCTGTGTAAGGCTGTCATGGGTCTGTAGCTCTGTCACCGTTTTAGGGAACATATTTAGTTTTAAAGTAAGTTACAGAGCATTTCCTGCCCTTCTGGGGGGATTATATTTCACTAAAAAACGATCTAATATACATGTCCACATAATTATGCATTATTATAATTATAATATATTAAAAACACACTGTATTTTAAAGAACATACATTAAGATGCAGATTATATTAGATTTATATTTTAAATAAGACAAAATTTGGATTTTACAGCAGTAAAATGATTGTATCTCTATACATGTAATAAGCTTTGCCCTGCACAGAGTGGATAGTGAAACAAATGGAATCATCATAAATACATTATTTCATATTTATTACTTCCCCCTCCTCATTGCTTTATTATTGTAGCTCTAGTAATAAATAATAATGTAAGGATTCTGGATCAGCACCATGATGCCCATAGTATATACAGTATTCTGAAGAAGGTCTAAAATGTCAGTGTGTTGCACCAAAATATTTAAGTAATTATCAGTTTTAGTTCTTAGAGTGTACCTCAAAGCACACTGTGTTCTGTTGATCTTATGTGCTGCACAATAATGTTTAATATTTAGTATTTACTGTTATATTACTATATATCATTGTGATGTTGTTTATTGTATTGCTCTCGTTTTCTTCTGCTTGTTTTCTTTTTTTCTTTCTCAACAGGTGATCCAGGTGATTGATGTATGTGTGTGTGTGTGTATATATATATATATATATATATATATATATATATATTTTTTTTTTTTTTTTGTCTGCTTATTTAGTTGGTTTTTGTTTTTTTGCCCTTTATCCCTGTCCCAGGACACAGCTGGGAGTGATTGACAAGATGAGACAGAGGAAACGCAAACTAAACACACTGACATGAGACACGGACCTTCACCACAAAGCAGTAAATACATAGACTGAGGCTACGTCCACACGTACACGGGTATTTTTGAGAACGGAGATTTTCCGTTTTTGTTTTCAAAAATAATCCCGTCCACACGTAAAGGCAGAAATGAAGGAAAACACTGCTAGGAACATGCCAAAGCAACAGGTGGAGATATATTCCTAACCGTGCAGAAATGCTGGCCAAGCAGAAGTCTAGAAGCCTCGGTGGGAAAAAGTAAACAAAGCTGGGGCATAGAAGGAGAACCAAGTCGTATGTGTGGAGGGACAGTAACTGTGTGTATATGTAATCATTTAAACACTGCAGAAAGTACAATTAACACTAATAGTATAATAATAGTACCTGAATTGTACGGAGCCCCTCTGATGACATGGTCCAAAAATAAATAAATTGTGGCCACAAAATACCCTCGAAATACTATTTTCGAGAGCACGAAATGGGTATAACGTGGCAACGAATTACGCATTTGTGGCAACATCATATTGATACAATTCCTGGACAGCTGCGTAGAGACACAAGCATGAGAGTAGGCTAAACCTATACACCGTGGACAGAGACGGTATGAGTGAGTTTTATTTTAGGCTGGGAATGAGCTACAATGCATTTTGAAAAGCCTGCAATGCAAGGAACCATTATTACGGAGAGACATTTAAACAGGATACTGAGAGCCCAGTTGCTTTACAGGACCTGGACGCCGGGATAGATTTTATTGTCAACCAACTGCAAGGGCCTGGGAAGGATCACGGTTATTGGTCAAGTGTTTCGTGCCCACAAATTAGCATTTCGTGCGCACGAAGTAGTATTTTGTGGCCACAATTGATTTATTTTTTGGACCATGTCATCAGAGGGGCTCCGAAGAATTGGGATACAGCCTCTGAGATAGAAAGTGTGCGACCGTGAACTCGACTCTCTTTATGACACATACACACACAGACACACACACAGACACTTGTTTTCAGATTTTAGTGAGGACACCAAAAAGCCTCAAAAATATCCTCAAACTCGTGAGGACGGCCATTTTGTGGGACTCTATTAGCCCACATAGTAGCATACCAACTCTTTGTCCTCACAAACATGTCTAAACAGGTACACACACACACACAGACACACACACAAACAGGTTTGTCAGGTTCCTCGGCTCGTTCTCTGCGTTCAGTCCATTGAAGGTGATTATTGAGCCAATCACAGCTACAGAGCTCACTGTGACTCTTCTTCTCTCTACAGTCACACAAACAAACACACTCAGAGACTCTGACAGCAAAACTACAACAATGTGGTGTTAACACTCACCCTGCCTCAGCTCCACCGTCCTCCTGCTGCTCTGACGGAGGCTCAGCTGTTTCTCTTCCTGTTCCCACCTGCTCGGGTGGCTCCTCCCCTCTGCAGTTACAGGAAATCAGGTGTGTGTGTCTCTTGTTGAGACTGGTTCTTCCTGCTCTCTATCATCACATTGGGTGTTTCCAAATTCAGGGAGAGGATGCTTCGAATGCCACATTTGTAGGAAATTGTATCACATGGACGCGACGAAGGCTGTTCAAATTTGAAGTCTTCCAAATGCGTCCTTCATTTCCCTGAATTTGAAGGATGGGTCAGGTGTGTCCTTTGTGGCCCAACATATCCCAGGATTCATTGCGGGCCATACAGGAGATATTTTTCTGATAATGATAGTGATCGAAGTGGGAGTTAATGCAGGAGACGAACACTTTCAAATGTAAGTATATGAAAATCTGGTGGTGCAAAAGTTTTTATAGCGGGTGTGTTGTTAGGCTCTGGGCATCTGCATAGACATGTTCTTTTTTTGAGAATGTGAGGACAAACTTGAAAGAGAGACACTGTGAGAGTGGACACATCCACACTGCTGCTGCATCTGTGCTCACCACGATGGCCTCCTTCAGAGAGATGGAGGACTCACTCTGTCTTCTGGCTGATGTAAGTGTTCAGCTTTGAACAGCTGTCGTTCCAGCTGCTTTTAACTTTGTAGTTTCACATTTGTACAGACTTTATATTTTTTATAGACGTGTCATAAACCAGTCCTTAAATCATTTTCATTATCACAGATACAGTCTACACTCTGCATCATGAGCTGGTCAATATCGCAAAAGTTGTAATTCGTTTCATGTTTCATGTAAACTGCTCTGAGGTCACAGTGACACCAGCAGATATAGTTACAGCCTCTCTGTCCCCACCATCCCGGCCCACGTAGACCGCAAAGGCCGGGTCCTCCGAAAGATGCAGCCGACGAATTGGAACACAGCTCATGTCTGACAGCAGTTTGAAGAGGAAATGGATTCTGTTCTGTTCTTCACTCATCACCTACCTGACAGCTGACACCTCACACCTGTTTCTCAGCTGCAGGTCAGACAGAAGGACACACAGAGGATGGAGGGAAGGAGGATGGATCTGCTAGTCTGAAAGTTGGTATGTCAGTTTCTGGTCAAGTTTTTGTTCAACAGGAAACATAAACAGAAGCATGATTCATACCAGCCTCCACTTGAACAGCAGCCTGCTTAAACTGTCTGCGTGTCTCTAGCTGATCTCTGTCTCCTGCTGATGTCACAACGTCTCCGTTTTATTTGAACACTGGAGGTGAAGATGGCAGATTGTTGGCTAAAATGGATGTCTGTGGCATCCTGCATTTAATGTTCAGCATCTTTGTGAAAAACCCTTTAAAAGTTGTTTAACATGTCCAAAAATCCAAAACTGTTACAGATTACAAAGATGTTGTTTCTATGAGCTCAGGCTGTACTTGCTAGTTCACATTTCGGTAGTAATGTTGATGATGAGGATCATTATTTGTCATTGCTTTAGTTTTTATTCCACTGTTTCAAGGACATGCACTTAGTAGGGACAGCGGACTGGACAGGTCTTCAGTCTGTCTCGCTCTAAGACAGCTGGGTTAGGCTCCAGCGCCCCCGCGACCCTGAAAAGGATCAGCAGAAGTGGATGGATGGAGGGTCAGTTTGTCAACATTAGAAAAACAAACATACTACCTGCCTTAAATGTGAAATGGACGGGCTTTATGTTTGCTCGTTGTTTGCTAAAGAGACTTCTTTGTAGCACCTTTCACTGTCACACATTTGATCTTTACAGCAGGGCTGTGCCATATCATATACCATACTATAGAATTTTGACATAGTAGCTATATAATGTTACTCCTACTTTATAGATCTCCATCACCCGATCCTCCGAAAACCTCTTGGAGTTGGCAGCACTCGACTGAGCCATTTTGTGCAGAAGAAGATTAAAATGATGCTTTAAACTCCAGATGTTATCTGAGCTCAGATCCTAAAGCCAGACCTCTGCATCTTCATTCTTGTGGAAAAGCAGAGCAGATGTTGTTTTCAGGAGGATGCTGCTATAATGGCTTTAGTTCCTTGCAGGTAATTATGACGACAGCGGAAGCAGCAGGAACAACAAACAGCCCAAACTAACAGACAAAATATTAATGAAAGTCCAACCCAATCTCCTCCATCCCCGTATCCTCCACTATTTGCATCTTCATCTGTGAAACCTGCAGAGCAGAAACAGTGTGTGGACAAAGTTAGCCGGTATGCAGACATGTTTGCTTTTGTTACAGGAGTTTGAAACACATCTGCAGCTCATTCAGAGGCTTTGGGGCCGTACACACTTCATTTTAAATCAGTACAGCCGATCTCACAGCTGCTGGATGTTTCTTTGAATCATAAGAACATTAAGACAAACAAGATGATCATGAAAATCATATTAATGATTGATTTGGCCTACGTTTGATGCTGAACTGCAGTAGCTCCTGACATTGTGCTTTTATTTCGTCTGGATTAGTTTGCAGCACTGCTGCACAGTTTACATTAAAGTGCACTTTTGCAGAGCAGACGACCCCCTGCACGACTGATGGGGTGAACCAAGGCCCTGCATCAGACAAAGAAGCATTATTTCAACTGTGAGTCATGCAAAGCAGCTCTAGTAGAGTCCTGTAAATGAACAGACTGGATCCCTGTAACGTACCACCTCAGTGACCAGTGGAAACATTCAAATGTTCAGGTAGTCATCCTAACTGACTTGGGGTTTCTGCCAGTGTGTTACAAGTGAAGCAGCTTGCCTGGTCTACACACTGGGACTCGTTTCTTTAAATCACCATTAATACAGTTTCAGCTGCTGACACATTCACTAGTGGGTAGTAATTAAAGCATGCTGCACCACTCATGAGTGCTATCATTCAGCACTCTCATTCATTTGTCTTAAAGCTGGTAATTAAACTCCCTGATGCCTCACTCTGTCTCACTCTTTTCTGTGTGTGAGAGAAAGAAGATGCAGCTGTGTTTCTAACAGCTGCTCTGGAGGAAGCCCTGCAACTCTAGAATCTCACCTGAGTCTGTGACTGTGAGCTTGATGGAGTGCCTGAACTCCTTGATGACTCTCTCACCACAGATGCTGTGGTTGGTTGGTTCACTCACTATGTATTAACAGACCTCTCTGCATTGAATCATATCTGTTATTAATCTCTGTCTCGCTTCCACAGCATGTCTTCATCCTGTCTTCCTTCTCTCACCCCAACCGGTCAGCAGATGGCCCCGCCCCTCCCTGAGCCTGGTTCTGCTGGAGGTTTACGTTGAAACCAAGCACACCATTGTTTTTCTTGTGACATTACCAATAAGTTTGATGTGTCACATGGCCCTCAACAAAAGTTGTATCCAAGATGGCCGACTTCTAAATGGCCACCATGGTCACCACCCATCTTGAGGAGTTTGCCCCTCACATATACTAATGTGCCACAAACAGGACTTTAATATCACCAACCATTCCCATGTTATTACGGTGTATCCATATAAATGGCCCACCCTGTACTTACATTATAACCAATCCGCTCCTTTATCCCCACTTAAAATATTTTTACTGAACTATTGTAATATTTGCTGCCATTGCTGCTGTCCTCTTGGCCAACTTACTCTTACAAAAGACATGTTTAATGTTAATGAGATTTTTTTTTAACTAAATAAATAAAGGTTATATAAAAGTCGCTGCCAAAAACTGATCGCGGCTTCTACCTTGTTACACGAATGTTGTTTGTGGCTCAAGATGACTTTATGTCATCCATGAGGGAAGCATTTGACATATGTTTCACATATTATAGCCCAACAAGTTACTTATAGCAGTTTAAATACGAGCAATCACTTTTTGGCAAATACCAGAAATCAGTTTTTGGCAGACAATCACTTTTTGGCACAACACCGGTGTCTAGCAGGTTTTATATTTTAGAAAGTTTAAAGCTCAGCTTAATAGAAGTAGTGTGGTCGTGAGTTTTGCATAAACAAATTTGTGCAAACCTCAATGAAGTGAAGCAACATTATAAAGAAGAGTGAGCCTAAATGACTCCCCAATGATGTGAGAGACTGATAGTCATACAGAAAACAATGACTTTGAGCTGTTGCTGCTAAACGTGCTTCTACAAGCAACTGAATCTTGGAGTGCACTTTGGTTTGTCTGCTCATAAATTGGTGGTTCATGATGATAAATGAACTTCTGAACTGGTTTAACATCAGTGCAGTGGCTGGTCCATTCCTTGATGTATATGTCAACGTTCAAAATGAGCCATTTAAATCAGCTGTGTTGGATCAAGGACACATCTAAACCCTGCAGGACAGCGGCCCCGAGGCCTGGAGTTCCCACCCTCAGTGCAGTGGAAATAGTCTCGTGCCAGTCTTGGTGCTGCCTTTGAGTCTATATTGCCGAACACTGTGCGCACACATTTTTTTCCTTCCTAAACAAACACACATTTGTAAAGGAAAATTTAAATTGAACTCACAGTTGGCGGTTAATCGTTATATAGTTTAGATGTACACCGAGAGACGCATTTAGTGGGACTTTTACACCGCCACAGATTTTCTTCTTCTTTTTTGTTACATTATTGACATATACTAGATATTTTAACCTAAGCAGCAACAATCATGTCTCTGGTACAGGCACTTTCCACCATGCAGGTTAAGCTAAAATGTGACTTGAAACAAATTCTGGGTTTCCGTTCCATAAAGGTTCATTTCATCTGGTAAGTTAGCCCCTGAGGTAACAGTCTATGTGAACATAACATACTCACTGACTCACACTCAACTTGATTGATAGTGATTTCCTGAATTAGGCAAAGCGCACAGAGGAAATTCATTTGCATATGTTTGTTTTCACAATCACTGAAATCCAAGTTAGGCATGTTTCCCTTTGTTGTTGTTGTTCTTGACACGAGTGCTTCAGTTATTTTCTCATCAGTATGTTAGGACAGAAAGGATTCTGTTGTGGATTTATGATCATCTCACGTGTGTCCATCTTTCAAACTCTTAGATTGTGTAGACATTAATGCAGCTGTCAGACTGTAGGCCAGTTTCTTTGCACTGTAAGCATTGATTGGATGCTACTGTAGCAATCAGTGCTTACACAAAACGTCCCTGCGTAAACCCTCAGACACACAACAAACAGATCAATAGTATCTGAAATTCAGAGTACGGATCTTTTTACACATTTCTCACAGAAAATCACCTAAATCGCTTTCGTGTGAGATGCACATCATGTTTGCCTCATAAAGACTTGCCCTGTATGTATTCATTTCTTTTGACTTTCACGTGGAATTGTCACCTAATATAACAGGTCCATCAGTAAATGGTGTCTATCTTCAGTTTCTGTCTCCTAGACTTTGTCCCTGTCAGGTTACAGCTGAATAGATAGTCATATCATGCAGAGACTGCATCGTACTATAATGCTCGTATGATCGCGTTTGTCATAAGTGGACTGGTCTTGTTGAAACTTTGCATAAACCTTGCCCAGTAAACTGTGAGTGCTAACATTTCTATGGCATATGCAAATACTTTAGACAAATCCCACAGTTGTCTATATTTGTATATTTGACAGTTTAATGAAGCATTTAGAAATCAAAGGTCAGATTAAAATGCTGTATCACAATAGAATGTGATATCACACAATACAATATTTTTAATATCACACACAGCATGAAAGTTTGCTAGTGTATATTATAAAAATATTACAGTATGTTGGTATAACTTTATCCCCTCCTAGTTTTTAAGATACAAATTTTGGCCCACACTGATTTGTGATCATATTCCTCTGTCCACTAAATGAAGATGGAGGCTCTGCTCTTTATTTCTGTGTTTCTCTGGAGAATCCTGGTAACATGATGGCTTTCTGTCTCTAAACACACACGAGCTTAACTCCGAACACACGGGGGAGGGGCCTAACTAATAACCAAGATGACTACAGGCTTGGAGGTGCTAAAAGTCAGATATACCAGGAGCAGTTTGGGCTTTAGAACAAATTTTGTGTAATTATAACAATATGTAATTTAGGACCTGGTTACATATGATGCTGCTGATTTTTTAAATCTAATTTTTACGTTGCATTAATTTCTTTTTGTCAGACAGGGAATCAAACAAGTTCTGTTTTCTCGAATGAATCCCACTGTTATTTCTTTGTCCTACCAACAGGGATGTTTACATGGTATTCATGACTGCTGCACCTGATGACTTTCACAGCTTGAGGACTGCAAACATTTCCCAACAAGACATGAGTGGTGGGGTGATCGTTGGTATTCCTGATCAGGTGAGGATCTGTTCCCATCAAACCACCAAAACCAGTTGTTCAGGATGTTTACAGGATGAAGAATCCCCAGTTATTCTTTGTGGTTGGAATGTGCCTACATGTGGCTGTGTGTGATTCTGGCTTACTTTAGGGTCAGAGCAGTTGGTATGTGGAGCAAATACTGACACAGTCAGAGTGGGCAAACCAGCAATAGGCTTGTTGTCATACCTGGAAGTCTGAAAGCTCCCGATGCTGGATGGTCTTTCTAGTTTTTAATGACAGGTCGTCTAACAAAGCTTCCATGAGGTGCTATAATGGAGACTGTCCTTTTCAACGAGTTTCTCATGTCTTATCCTACTTTTTTCTTTTTTTAATTAACAGGAGTGAGAATTTGAAATCCTCTATATTGACATGATTACATTTCTTCTATTAAATGAGAAGTACATTTTGAACACAGTATAGTGAACACAATATCCAAGAAGCTAAATCTGGTGAAATGGTTTCTTTAGCTGTCAGCTTGAAAGGCTGATTGGGGTATTTTTGTCACCTTGCATGCGGGTGGCATGGACACCCGACTTTTGTGTGCATTTATCAAAAAGCTTGGATGATTTTGAAGATCAGTGGCATTCAACTCATGATCAGCGTTCAAGTTTTCTTAAAATCTTGTAACATGATAACTAGAAAGAAGACAGCTAGGATTTTCAAACTGATCCATAGATGGATCTACTATGAAGCTGAGGGACAGCACTGCTTAAAAGATCCTTTTTAAATGACTCCAGCTGTCTGATTTAATGAGACCACGTGTGCTCAAGATTCCTGCTCTGACTCGGCCTCAGAATGTCTAGAGGCAGAAATCAAGCACACTCAAAGGAAATAAGCGTATCAGTGGGCATGTGCTCAGCACGCAGAGTGGGAGTGACTAAAGGTGCCACTGCAGAGCATCGCAGTTGTTTCGTGTGATTAAGTTATGTGTTTATGAACCTGTGAGTGTTAGTCCTTTTGGCAGGATGACTCACATGAAGCTGTTATAATTGTTTGTGCATGTTAAAGTTATGCCTCAGTTCTTTGATACCATGTTGGTAGGATTATTTGGCACTAAGTTAATAGCAGTGGCTGTAATCTCCCGCAGTCATTACATCCAGCGGTATTACAAATAAAGGACTTTTCTATTGTTTAGTTTAACTGTGGCTAGCTTGCCATGTCCGTGCCTTATGATTGGCAATTTGTATGACGTGCTATTTAGGCAATATATGAGCTATAGTGACCCCTTGTGGATATTGTGAGATATTGCTGTGTTGAGTACATTATGTTTTCAATTGTTTTTCTAGTTATTTGTGACTCTACTAATGATAAAATTGCCTGTTTCTGTTTCCAGAAAACCATTGCTCATAGTCCCACATACTATACAATGATAAGTTCAAGTATGGCTGTACCTAATTTGGATTAAGCCTGGCAAGCACTTTGATGTAAACATTTCTTCTGTGGGACTTAAAGACAGTTAACCCAACTCCTGGACTGCTGCAGTCTTCCTGACAGAAAGCTTAGGCCAGGCTTGTATGCCCAGTATATATATTCTATAACGTGTGTAACTACTTCGTTTAGTTGTTTTTGTTTGGATTTAGTTTAGTTGTTTTTCTTTTCAGTGTATTTCAGTGTCAGTAATTTGTGTAGTGCTCACTCACATTTTCAACTGGAAAAGACCTGCAATAGAAACGTATTTAGGAGCAAACAAGTGAATGAAAAGTTTGACATCATTAAGGCCAAACAGCACCTAGTTTTCAACAAAAACACATAACATAAGAGCAGCAGTGACGATGCAGCTGACACACATGAACCCATTTAAACTGGTCCCAGTGTTTTTAGCCTAACTTGAGTCTTGAACCATTGGGGCAAATGAAAAATTCCAGCAGTACTTGAAAGCAGCAACTCTGCTTTTTTTGTGATGTTAGGGACATTATGGTAACTCGAGGCAGAACACCATCCAAATCTTGGTAAATAACACATGAAAGAACAAAACAAACAAACATGGTAAAAAGAAGCCAAACGTGTGATAACATTGTTCCATCACGCTCACTCACTATTCTCTCAACCTTTGCCTTCACGGGGCTGCTGCAACAATGTACCTGGGATTACCGTAATGATGCAAATATTAATGAAAAGTGCAGAGTTGCTGCTCTCAGGAATCATTGGACTTCTTTTAATTGAGGAAATGGATCAGGAGTTACGGTAGTTACAGATGTTTAATACAACCCTAGAAAAGAGCTTTCTGTAGTGCTGTGCGATACGGAAAGATTTTTTATGTATCCGATACAAGTAAATACAGGGCTGATATGATCTCTACTTTTTAATGTGGATGATGCATCATCAAAATGCCAAATTGTTTACATTTTCACGACCTTTACGTTGTTTTTTAGGGGGCTTCATCCGAATGATTATTAATGAGTTAAAACCGAGGACAGAAATAATAAAAGGATTTAGTTTGTAGCCCATAGTTTAAAAACAGTAATCACACATTATCCCTTTCTTTAACAGCAACACAAAAGGGTCATTATATTCCATTAAATCTGAGCCATATTATATTCAGTATATTTATTTTAATTTCAGTAAATGTTTTTATTTAAATGACATGTTTCAGTGAGATAAATGTGTTATTTCAAGGTCGTTGCATCATTTTTACTTTTTGAGTTGGCTGAAATAAGAATTAGCCAGTTGCACTTTAAAGTAATATAACCAACATATCGCCACAGTTATCTACCTGGATATTCTTCAGAGCATGCTTTCTTGCATGTGACAACAAGAGACCTCTCGGTTGTCTGGTGGAGCATTTAGCGCCTCGCTACATGTTTCCAAATCGGCATTTCTTCTCAGTGAAAGCTGTCCTAGAGAAGTAAAGCAAGTTTGTAAGTTTCTCTCTCAGTGTTTGTAACGCATTCCCACGTTAAGCTTAACAACCGATATATGGAGCGACTGCCGCGCCTCCTCTCCCCCTCCCTCTCCTGCTGCTACTTCAATCATGAAACTAATCAATGATCAGCTGATCGCAAGTTCCGTCTCTCTTGTTTGTTTCCCACTTTGCGCCAGAAAGAGGAAACCAGCAGATAAACCACAGCAGCACGTTTAAGCTTGATAAGCTGTTGTTAGAATTTATTTAATATTACTTTAATGCCTAATGCTATAAGTAGCTGACAGCTGGTAACTGTGCAGGGGCGGGTCTAGCACGGTTTTGCCAGGGGGCCAGCTGGGGCATTAACAGGGAAAAGGGGGCACAAAGAAATACTTTTCTTTCTTATTCTCGTTTAAAATGTCTCGCTTTTAATAAATAATTATCTGAATCTTACAACCAAAGTTTTTATCTAACGTAAAATGTATAGAAATCTAATATTGTATATAGTAACTATTAAGTCTAATATATACCCTAGTAAGTTATAGTACTTTTTCCTTTGGGAAGATACCATCTGTGCAGTCTGCAGTTCTGTTGAAGAAAGATGTTGAATCTATTTAATTGTTGTTGAAAAATAATTGATTTCTGTGCATTTTTTTTAAATACATGCATTAAATTAAAGTCGATTATGTCGATTAAGCATCACGAGGCAGAGGGTGGGCGATGGTTCCCTTTAGTTTTTTTTTTGCTGGGAGTTTGCAACCCTATTAGTTAGGTTGTTTAATATTTCTGCTAAGTACTCTTTAAAATACCAGAATAGGGAGGATGGTGCAGGTTTAAGTTTATTAGATTGATCAGTGTTGCTGAACTATGAAATATTTTGGGTGCAGTGTGTTTTTTGCATACAGGTATAACTAAATAACTTTAATGTTTTATTTTTTAAAACTTGAGTATGAACTTATACAAAATAAAGAAAGATATTAAAAAAACTGTTTTATTGATTATAAAAATACGCTGTATCGGATTCATATCGATACTGGACACAAAAAAGTGGTATCGTGCGTTCTCTAGTCCATACAGGAGAGAACCAGAAACTAAAGAAACTAAATTGCGTGTTTACCTTTATGTTGACATCAGTGTCTGTTTTTTTTATTATTATTATTTCAGCATTTCAGCATCTCAAAATATTTTTTAGATAAAAGCAGTCAAAATATTTTTTTTAACAGATGAATCATTAAAGGATGGCAATTTCTAAAATGGTAACCAAAAGACCCGTGTGTTTTCTCTTTTGAATAATAATAATTATTGCTCATTAATAAGAAAACTATTTCTAATCCAATTCAATTTTCGAACAATCAATAAAATGATTGATGACTAAAATGATGAATAACTGCAGCCCTAGAATAAACACATTTTAGAGAAACTTGTGATTTTTGAGATGATGCAGTTTTAATTTGATCGTTTTTCCCCTTTGGTAACTTTGCTGTCCTCGCCCTGAGTTCCTTAGTTTCACCAGCTAGACAGCGAGATAACGATGCTCCAATAACCAGACTTATTTTCCTTTCTGCGCTGATTTATTGAAGAATGGCCTCTGACCATTGCCTTCTCTTTGACCATCGTAAAACTGAAAGTACAAAATACTGTATTAGCTAACTAACATTGTAAACTAGCTTGTTACACTCTTACTGCAAGCTAACAGTAGATTACAGCTCAGTATTCAATACCATCGTTCCCTCGAAGCTGGACAGGAAACTGCAGGATCTAGGACTGAGCAGCTCCCTCTGCAGCTGGATCCTTAACTTCCTGTCTGATAGACGCCAAGTAGTCAGACTGGGCAGCATCACCTCATCCCCCATCACACTGAACACTGGTGCACCACAGGGGTGTGTACTGAGCCCTCTCCTGTACTCACTCTACACCTATGACTGCACAGCCACTAACAACTCCAACATCATTGTGAAGTTTGCGGACGACACTACAGTGGTGGGTCTTATCACCAACAGTGATGAGACGGCTTACAGGGAGGTGGTCAGCGCCCTGACCCACTGGTGTCAAGACAACCATCTCACCCTCAACGTCGCAAAGACAAAGGAGTTGATAGTGGACTTCCGGAGGAGCAGAGAAGTACACACCCCCATCACCATCAACGGCGCTGCTGTGGAGAGTGAGCAGCTTCCGGTTCCTTGGTGTACATCTGGCTGAGGATCTTACGTGGTCAGGACACATAAACAAAACAGTGAAGAAGGCGCAGCAGCGCCTCTTCTTTCTCAGGAGACTGAAAAGATTTGGCATGAGCCCCCGCATCCTCAGGACCTTCTATCACTGTGCCATTGAGAGCATCCTCACTGGATGCATCACCACCTGGTACGGCAACAGCACCGCCTACAACTGCAAAGCTCTCCAGCAAGTAGTGCGGTGTTCTGAACGGATAATTGGAGGTGAGCTTCCCTCCCTCCAAGACATCTACAGGAAGCGCTGCCCGAGGAAAGCGGGGAGGATCATCAAGGACTCCAGTCACCCCAGCCATCAACTGTTCAGACTACTTCCATCAGGAAGGAGGTTCTGCAGCATCCGGTCCCCAACCAGCAGACTGAGAGACAGCTTCTTCCACCAGGCCATCAGACTGCTGAACACGTCATAGACACCTCAGCTTCACTACTGGAACTTCAACATTATGCACTACACACTAGGGCTGCTCGATTATGGCAAAAATGATAATCACGATTATTTGACGATATTTATTTAACCCTTTAAGACCTACTATAGAACCAAGTCCACCAGAGCTTATATTATTTTTTTTTATATGCTGTAGTGCCATTTGTGGGAGCATTTCAAGTTGCTATACATCAATACAACTGTTATAGCCCATATTTTAATAATATGTCTGCATTAAGTCCATAGTAATTACATAAATTGCAAAAAAGTGCAATAAACTACAAAAAAAATTGAAAATCGTTTTTGTTTTGTTTACATATATTTCTACTTGGAGAAATTTAAGAGGTTTATCCCTCAAAACTTTAAATACAATAAAGTTGCAAAAAATAGTTTCCCACCACAGGAAATTTATTTTGAGTGTCTTCATAGTTTTATTTTGGAGATACAGCAATTTTTATATACTGCAGGAAAAACAAAAAACAATCCTATGATGCAAATTTGCAAAGAAAACAGCAGGTGCATCATTTCACTGTGGGAAGTGTTACGAACAGCTGATAGGAACGGCAAAGCGTGTTTCTGGAATATTATGTTTTTGTTCCTGCAAGTGCTTTTTATGCAATTTTTGCAAAGCTATATGTGGAACGAAACCGTGACCTAGGACAAGCTGATGGCATAAGATGTAAGTACAACTCCTCCGGTTTGATATGCAAAACAAATTATTGCGCTAGCTTACACGGTTCAGGTTCTACAGGGATTTAAAAATAGTTACGCAAAACGGAGCGTGCTGCTCTGACCGGCTTTAAAGGGTTAACAATGACTTTTAAAAAATAACATAAAATAGTGTGCAACACCACTGAAGTTTTTTTTTTTTAAACTCTCTTTTCAACCAACGGCAGTCACTCTCCAAATAACTTCTGCTTAGCTTTCCGAGCTTCCCTCGGGTCCTCTTAATCAGCGGTCTCCAACCTTTTTTGCGCCACGGACCGGTTTATGCCCGACAATATTTTCACGGACCGGCCTTTAAGGTGTCGCGGATAAATGAGGGAGGGGCTAATAATCGGCTCAGTCATTTTTAATGATCGTTGAAAGCCCAGATCGTAATCGTGAATAAAATTCGATTAATTGAGCAGCCCTACTACACACTGTATATAAATGCCACTTGTTTTGCACATGTCCAACTACCAACCTCTGTATATTTTATTTTATTGTTTACTCTATTTAATTTGTAAAATATGTACACACACACACACGCGCGCACGTAGAAAAACATATTTAGTATACACATCCAGTAATGCATGTACTATTATATATTGTACATATATTTATTAGTCTCAGATTTAGCCATTCTTATATTTTGCTTGTTTTACGTTATTGTATTTTTGCACACCTCTGTTGCTTGTGAAGCTCGCAAACAAGAATTTCACTCACATGTACTGTACCAGTGTACCTGCACATGTGATGTGACAATCAAAGTGATTTGATAACAAGATAAAACTTTCAAATGTACAAATTATCGTACCATTTTTACACAAAACAAAAGATAATAATTATTTTATCGTCACTCATACTTACAGA